>NW_008330588.1:255722-304131 GCF_000622305.1 Nannospalax galili
AGAGAGAGAGAGAGAGAGAGAGGTGAGCTGAGCACCAGGACTCATCTCTTTCTGTTTCCTGAGTGCAGACACAATGTAATCAGCAGCCTCACACCCCCACTGCCTTACCTTCATCACCATGAACTGTGCTTCATATGAGCTACAATAAATCCTCTGCCTTTAAGTTGCTTTATGTGAGGTGTTTGGTTACAGCCATAAGAGAAGTAACTAAAACATGCAGTTAGGGGCTTTAACCATCCTGTTATATCTACAGGTTTCTATATCAGGCAATGAAAATACAAAGTAAGTTAGGGCACACACCCACTAGATTTGGAATAACATGGAATGGGCATCCATCCGGGACCTGTCATTTCCTAGGCATCTGACTTGAAGAAGAGCCTGGTGCAGTGTTTGGAGTTAAGATATCGTGACTTGAACTGTGAAATGTGAGTGGTGGCTGAGATGACTCCCAGGTTCACTAGAGCACTCCCAGCCAAGGACTAAAGGAATAGTGGCATAACCTCACAGCAAATTCAGTTCACATGTGAAATAAAGAGCTAGTTGACGTGCAAGATAAGTGGCTCCTGTAGGTGTGGCTACACTGGATAGAGCAGTGGAAAAAGTTATGTCTTCATTCTTACCCACTTTCACTCAGCAGAAGGGCTGGGGCTAGATCCTTATCAGATACAGCTTCAAGTTCAGGTGTGGACAACAGGCAGAGCCCCCCCCCCCCCGAGGCATAATGCAACATTCAGGCCGCAGACACCATAGTTAAATTCTATTCCCCTAGGTAGTCATTGTGCCACTTGCATTTAGAATAAGAATTTATCATAATTTCTGTTATGTCTCTCAAAATCCCAGGTCTATTATGTGAACCGTAACAGCACACAGTTAGCAGTGAAGGCTGTAGGATAACCCAGTGTAGTAAGCACGTGTCATGCTTTGGGACTTTCTGAAACCCTTCCTGTACTTAGGAATCAGCCACCTCTCCCAGAAAGATGTTTTTTATCCTAGGCTTTCTTACATTTAGAGCAAATCACCACCAATGTTCTTTATGTCAAAAATTAACTTTTATTTAATTCATTTTATTTTGGAATAGCTTAGCCTGTATTTCAATATAAAAGTAACAGATTCTGTGTTGCTAGACAGAAAGTGTGTGTGTGTGTGTGTGTGTGTGTGTGTGTGTGTGTATGCTCACACGTGTGCGCATTACCAACTGTTACAGCCAAGTTTCTGACAACAGCACTAGTCTAAACTATTCCCATTGTCTCATCTCTGTATTTCTCAGTCTGATTTCTGACTTCCATCCCCATCTCTAATTCAGACTGTCTTTCCAAAGGTCACCTCTAATTCCCATATTGGTAAATCCCAAAGGTACTTTTTGGTCTTATCTTACCAAATCTCAACACAGAGTCCACACTCCCAACCTTTTCCTCTTTCTAACACATTCTCTAGGCTTCTGACAACCCTCCCCTGGAGGCCTCAGGAGCTAGAGTTGCCCCCTCTTCCTCTCCTTTGTGAGATCTCAGCTCATCTACCAGACAGTGACACAATGGATATCCCCAAAGACTCATTCCTTCCCTCCCTCTCTTATTCCAAGCAAGTCATTCATTCATTCACTTACCCATTCATTCGTATCTTCTATAAACTTAAACGTGTCTGCACTTTTCTCTGGCTTTCAGGTACATGATCCAACTTCCTCCTTATCCTCTATATTCAGATGTCCAACAGATTTAAAAACCTCAAACAGAACTCCTAACCTGCTTGCCAAATCCCTCCTCCCCTCCTGTTCTCCATATCAAAACATTGTCCTTACACAACTACTGTTATGGTTTGAATATGAAATGCTCCCTGCAGGCTCATGTTTTGAATGCTTGGTCCCCAGTTGATGGTGCTATTTTGGGAGGTTCTGGAAACTTTAAGAAGCAGGGTTTAGCTGGAGAAAGCAGGACACTGGGGGCAGGTCTTGCAGTATATTTAGTTCCTAGCCCCCATTCCCTCTTCTCCCCTGTGACACTCTTCTTCCTCTTCCTCTTCCTCTTCCTCTTCCTCTTCCTCTCCTCCTCTCTGCTCCCTGCCCTTAATGAGATAAAAATCTTTCCTGCTACATACCTGCTCCCTACCCATGATGTTATGCCTCACCACAAGCCCAGAAACACAGAGTTAAGAGGCTAAACCCCCCCCTTACTTAAAACATCCTCTGAGTCAAAACAAATCCTCTTTTACATTGTTTCTGTCACGTGCTTTGTCACAGCAACGAAACGGTAACTGCAATAGTCACTAGGTGTTTACACAGAAAGCAGGGCCTTGCCTTTGAATCCCATTCTCTCACCCCTTCTACTTGGTCCAATTCTTGTATCTCTCCACTCGTTCCATCCTGTCATCGTCCCAGGTCAATACATCACTCTTGTTACCTGAACCACTGTGACAAGCTTCCTAACTGGCCCTCTCTTCCAGTCTTGCCAGCTCTAATACATTGTCCACATAGGACTTGGTGTGATCGTCTTAAAAAATAAAGGTAATGGAACCCCAAACCATGCGATAGTTTCCAACTGCGTTTAGGAGGAATTATAAAACCCTAGGCATGGCCTAAAAGGCCCCCATAGACTCATATTTCAGCTTCAGCTTCACCTCACATTGCTTTCCTCTGTCCACACCCCACATAGCCTCCTCC
Organism: Nannospalax galili; assembly: GCF_000622305.1. Classification (NCBI taxonomy): domain Eukaryota; kingdom Metazoa; phylum Chordata; class Mammalia; order Rodentia; family Spalacidae; genus Nannospalax; species Nannospalax galili. The sequence goes on from NW_008330588.1 coordinate 258,376, forward strand.
TGTGCTCTTGAAATGTCAGGGTAGATGCCACATTCTGTCAGTTCTCAGATGAACCAAGCTCTTGGCGCTCAGACTCTGCACATGCACTGCTGCTTCTCCAAAGCGTTTCTCCTTCCCTTTGTCTGGCCAAGTTTCAGGCTTCGCCCAATACTCCTTAATGGACACATCTCTAAAAACTTTCTCCTGCTCTCTAAGGACTTCTTTTACTCCCTTTCATAACTTTACTTTTCCTCTGAAGCATTTATAGTAGCCTATTGTCATACAGAGAGGTGGATGTAAGTTTAGAAGGAGATGAGAGATGTATGTATGTATGTATGTATGTATGTATGTACGTATGCATACATACAGGCATGTATTTCTACTATGACACAGTAAATCTGATTCTGCCTGTTTATGTCACGGTAGTATCTTTAGTTACTAATATGTTCAGTAATGGAAAAGAAAAAGTTCGTAATGAAACAAAAATGGAATTTTAACCTGAATATAGTTAGAATATTTTGCATGCCCCATGTTCCTAAAGCAAACCTCATTACAAGTACATAATCTTACCATATCTACTGTACTCATGGGAAAATCTCAGATCGCATACTTCAAAATGTAACGGCAGTGCTAAACTCTCACCCACTGAGAACAACTACAAAATGTGGATGAAGGAAAAGAGGAAGAGAACGCAGCAAATGCTGTGGGAAGCACTTGTCTTAATCAAGGTGAACAGACTTGAGGGACCCAGAAAACACGCAGGGCAGAGACCCTCCTTGTCTTCTTCTTCTTACTCGGTTCAGCAATCAATCAACTTCTGGCTGGCCCATGGCTTAGCAGAGCCTCACCCAGCAAAGGAGATTAAATGGAGGAATTCAGGGGGCTCACTGTAGCAAGGACACGAGGTAAAAAGGACCCGGAGAGAAGGGAACCTTAAATAAACCAAATCTTCTTCTCGGCCTTACATTTAAAGTATTTGCTAAATCCAAAGCTGTGAGTAGCAAAAGGAAGAAAAAAATAGCAGAAAGCTTCTGTCAAGAGGCTAAAAGGGGGCTAGAGAGATGGCCCAGTGGTTAAGAGCACTGACTACTCTTGCAGAGGACCTGCGTTCAATTCCCAGCACCCACATGGTGGCTAACAACCATCCGTAACTCCAATTCCCAGGGAATCTGACACCATCTTCTGACTTCTGTGGGCATTGCATGACACAGGTGCACTTACATATGTGCAGGCAATACACTCATATACATAAAATAATAAATAAAATATAAAAAATTTTAAAATAGGCTAAAAAGGAGGGTTGCAGAGATGGCTCAGTGGTTAAGAGCACTGGCTGCTCTTGCAGAGGACCTGGCTTTGGTTCTCACCACCCACATGGCAGCTAACAACCATCTGAAACTCCCATCACAGGGGAATCCCATGCCCTCTTCTGGCCTCAGTGGATATTGCATGCCATAGTGCACTTAGACTCATGCAGGCAAAACCACGCATATACATAAAGTACACATAAATAAATGAAATGATTTTCTTAAAAAAGAGGTTAAGCAGAATTTTTAGCAATCTTCCTTGAGACTTGAACTTCAGAGTTTGTCGTGGACAAAGAACCCTGGCAAATATCCCAGGATTTCGGATGAAATCACAATGGGCTGTGTCTCCGAGGCCAAGCAAACAAAGACAGACAAAGCTGAAATCTCTATTCTGATCTTTATAACTGCTCAATGGTTCTAGGAAAATAATTTTATTCTACTGTCTTCCATGGAAAAAACACTAAATCATCTCGGGAGAAAGAGAGCAGCACAAGCCCCTTACTAATTTTTATTTAAATTATATACTTGGTAAAAAAAAATTACAAAGCACCACAGGAAAGGAACAAATGGCCAAAAACCAAGAGGGAAAATGGATAACACCTAAGACTCACAGGTACCACAATGATTAAACATGAGCTTAACTAAAATTACTACATTCCAAATATAAAATGGGGATCTGGAGATGGCTCGGTGTTTAGGAATGCCTACTGCTCTTGCAGAGAACAGTAGTTCAGTTCCCAGCACCCACACTGGGCAGTTCACAACTGTCTATAACTCCAGCTACAGGTGATCTGATGCCCTCTTCTGGCCTCCAATGGCACCTGCACACCTGTGCACATGCACACACACACACACACACAAACACACACACACAAATATATACATAAATAAAAATAAAATAATAAATAAAGATGGGACATTTTAGTGGATAGTTATACTCTATATAAAAGAATTTAATGGAACTATAACAATCAAAATGAAAAGGTCAATAAATAGGACTAGCAAAAGACAGAGTTCCTGGAGCAAAATGTATGTCAAATAATCACCCAAAAGCACAGGGAGATAATAAAAAGTAATATACAGAAATTAAAATAAGAGACATATGAAGCATGTGACCAGAATTCCAAAAGAGGAGAAAGACAAAAGAAAAAGTCACAGAGGCAGTCATTAAGAATTCTCTAAAACTAACGAAAGATAGCAAGCTCTAGATTCAAGCTCTTTGAACTCCATATAGGAAGAATATAAAGAAAACAAGCCTAATACTCATCCCAGCGTAATTAGTGAGCAGCACACATGAAGAGATCTTCAGAGCAGCAGAGATCGAGGGGCGGTAGCAACAGCAGGTGTAAACAGCGTGTTTGGGCTTGACTCAGAGTTCCACACTCAGTTTTGATTGTGATGGCCTCTCTCATCTACTTCCCTATCAACTCAAACTATGGGCAGATGTTCAGATGAGGCTCTTTTGAATCCCTCAAGTCAAAATGTTATAATTTAGGACAAAATCCTTCTATTCATTGTAACAGAAAATCGTTTAAAATTTTTGTTTTTTAAACCTATGGCTCACTGTGTGAAGAGAAATGATTTTAGTGAAGTCCGGCTCTTTTCCATCTCTGAAAGTGAACATGAAAATGCATCCTTTGCTGAGAATCAACAAATAGCAATCCAGACTCATAAGTTCACTTTCCAGTACACAAGGTCCTTCAAGTAGTGAATAAAGGTAAGTTATTATCCTGTGTATTTGGACCACTCTCTTATCATGGAAACAGAAGGTATATAGGACTAAATGAATGTGCCATAATTTCAAAGGATTCAGAAGTTTATTATGATTCTCTCAACTTAGAAAATAATTCGTTTTGGCTGACAAGGAAAGATTCTATATTAAAGGCTTTTTTTTTTTTTAAATTTGCTTAAAGATAACTATGTGTCAGTCCAAGCTATATTTGAGTCATTTCTCTCATCCAAATGAGTCTTGGAAATGATAGTTTTGAAAAATGAGACTTGAAAAAGAGACGTATGCTCTAACTTAGGCCCTTTTCCAAGAAGGCCATGCCTGTACCCAGGTACTACACGGGAAACTATGGCTTCATTTGGAGATGGATTTTTAGATACAGTTCTGGAATGAAGGCAGACCAGAAGAATATGGACTGAGGTGTTCACTTGATTCATAAAAAGCAGGAGAGAAGAACCTCATAAGAGGAAAATCCACACTTCCACTGACCACTATTAAGTAGACCATTCAAACCCATGATGTGAATTAGCAATCCTTCAGTGTGCAGGGGAAGAAAAGGATTTTTGTGGCTTATTTTCCTTCAAAGACAAGATAGTTTAAAGAGCCTAAAAGTATCTCTTTTTTTCCCACTTTTTGAGAAAGGGTCTTCCCGTAGCCCCAGCTGTCCTGGAACTCACTATGTAGACCAGGCTGGTCTCGAACTCACAGAGATCCGCCTGCCTCTGCCTCCCAAAAAAGTATCTCTTAAATTTAACACTTTCTATAACTTCCATGTGGAGGATGTCACCTGACTCAGGAATAACACACAGACCCAGTCAGCTGAATAATCCAATCCCCCAGGCCACAGTGATTGGTTTAGAGGTGAACACATGACCCAGTTGCTGCCAAGGAGAGTCAGTCTTACATTCTGCTGGGAAGACTGACAAGAGTCTTCAGTCTTCAGTCAGACTCAATTCTACCACTGAATTGTGAGCCCAGTGAGGGATCTGAGCAGAGCCAAGAGAGCTGAGTCCCTAGATCAAGGCATCCTGGAAGTCAGTGCCTGCTTGTTTATATAAACCAATGTTTTCCCTTATTTGTCTGACCTGTAAGAGGTACAAATTTTCTTTGACTTATTTTCAAATGAGTCCCCAGAAATATGTTATCTCTGGAGACTGGCAGTCATTGTAATAAAAATGACTAGTATATTTTGATATTATTTTGCCACCATTATTTTGAATTGCCTCAAAAGATTTTTCCACCTACAAGTCCTGGATCAGGAGCCCTGGGTCAACCACTGACAGAGAGGGACATATGTGCTTTGGAAAAAGAAAATTCTGAGTTACGCTATATCCAATGAAAAGTGAGGCTTCTGTATGGCAGCAGACCAGCCTCCAACATAATAACAAGTCATTGGCTCTCCTTTCAAGGGATCCTTTTCATAAACACCAGGTTACCAACTAGCTCAATTGTTTCTAGAACAATAAGTAGGTAATCCAGAACCATAGAACCACAGGGAACTCTATTCAGTTTTCATTAAAACTATCAATTGCTATAACTCTAATTACTTTGATAACAGGCCTTGCTTTGGCTTAAGCTCCTGTGCTGAAATTTAGTTGCAGCTTGTTTTAATTTCTTCAGTCATCTCTCTGCTACCGCGCACAAGCCGCAAAGCCTCCACCTTTGTGTTGAAGCTACCAGCAAAGGACTGATGATTGCTCTGCAGCAACTAAATATCTGGAATAATATTTCAAAGGCTTCCAAAAATCAGTTGGCCACCTGCTCTCTCATTGGGTTTGAGACGACTCAGGCCAGTGACTGAACACATAGAATCAGTGCTCTCTGTAGCCTGCAGTTTCTGGGATGCGTTTGTGTTGCTTGGTTGTGACTAGCCAGTATACTTAAAGTACAAATGGGGCCAGTCTAATAGCTTGCACGTGAATAGACTTGGCTGATCTGTTTCTATAAAATTCTCCAACATGAGGATGGAAACACAGGTTAGTCAGTAGTGTTCTTGCCTCGCAAACATGAGGACCTGAGTTCTAGCCCCAGAATCTATGGGGTTTTTTGTTTGTTTGTTTGTTTGTTTGTTTGTTTGTTTTATATGCATCATGATCATTTTTTTTAACTTTTAAAAAATTTTATTGAGAATTTCATACATGCATATAAGGTGCTTTGATCAAATCCATGTCCACTCCTGTTCTCGAGTCCAGCCTTGGGAGGCGGAGAAAAGAAAAATGAGGAGGAACCCAATGGAGGGATGCTTCTGGAAGCACTTGTCAGGAAATTCCAATGGATTCTGATATGAACATTTGAAATTTGTCCTGTTCCCTCTCTAGAATTTGTAATGCTAACTACTCTTGCCTTTACTTCTCCTTCATATCTCTTAGGCACCGGAATCTATGATTTTTTTAAAAAGTGTTTTTAAAAAAAGGTGTGGTGGCACACTCCTATAATCCCCATGCTTGGAAGGTACAGACAGGTGGATCCCTGGGGCTTGACCAAGCCAGCCTAGCCTACTGGGCCAGTTTCAGGTCAGTGAGTGAGTCCAGATTCAGAAAAAAAGAGGGGGACTATCCGGCCTCCACAAGCACATCTACACATGTATAGGCATACAGACATGCACAGATACACACACACACACACACACAATGCTCCGGTGTAACACAACACTATCCATAGGGACAAAATAAGGGAAGAGGCCATGTCTGCCATCCACCAGCCTTGAGAGACTTGAAAGATCATCCACAAGGGCAGGTGTTTTCCTCTCCAGCACTCAGGGGTCAAAGCAGACGATTTCCTCTCAGAGCTAACAGTCAAGAAGTATCATGATCTCTCAATTTGCATAGCTAGACTCACACACCACCTAAGCAATGCCACTTGGTATTTTGTAATTAAACCATGGAGCCAGTTTGTATTGCTCCTACTTCACTTTTGCAAGCCTATGGTGATTTTCATATTTGAGTACAAAATGAGCTGAAATAAAGTACTTTTGACAGATTGAGACTTCACTTGGAATTTGAGTTAAGAGAAAGCTTAGACTAACAGTTAACCTTAGATTAATATTTATTTTACTAATATTAGCTTTATATCAATGGTGATATTATATTTCCTCCAGGGAATTGTTTATGCATTATAAAATTCTAGTTAATGCTACTAAATTCTGGGCTTCAGACACACTGCTAATGAATACCATTAACTGCCTATTCAAAAACCAAAGGAAGTATAAAACCTAAATGCTCAGGGGAAATAAACCAAACAGACCCTCTGCCTTGTCATCACATTTTTGTCTTTCTGAAGGTGCACTGTAATGGCAACAAACAGAAAGCAGTCTCCATCCATGACTGATCACAATATATAATCAGCATCAGAGCATTGATTACCAGGCATCTCTCTTTTTTATTTCAGAGCTGAATTACGAGCTTGTCATCCCATTCTGTTGCAAAGATCTAAAACAAGACTGATGGCCATGCAGATGGGTGCCAGCTGGAGAGAGCAGGACAGGCCGGCAGACATCTAAGTAGACTCTGGGACTGCGTAAATTTAAATTTGAATTCTATTCCAATCACTATCTGGCTATGTACCCTTGCACAAGTTATTTTATCTCCCTGAGCCTTCATACCTCATCTTTATTTAAGAAGCTAATAAGAATTACACTTCCTAGGGCTATTGAAGAGAATAAAGAGCAAAATTATATGTAAAATAGATTACACAGTGCTTGGAACGCACCACAGAAATTAGCTGTCTCCTGTTCCTTTTCTTTTGGTCCACCTTGAGGCAAATCACTGCAGAACTCCACAAAGAGAACTCGGACCTGAAAAGGCTGTTATATCCAGACACATATTTACAAGCAAGGGCTGCTTTCTACTTGAGTTTACACTCTCTAGAAACTACTGGCATAGCTTCTACAGTAAAGTTAGTGTCTTAGTTCAATTTTTGTTTCTCTAACAAAATAGCAGAGGCCAGATAACTTAGAAGAACAGGAGTTTCTTTAGTTAGAGGTTCTAGAGGTTGGGAACTCCAAGAGTATGGTGCCAGCATCTGGTGAGAGGCTTTTTGCTGCCCTATAACATAGCATAGGGCATCCTGTGACAGGAAACAGCAAGCATGCTAGCTCAGGTTTAGCCTTTGTAAAGCCACTAATGCCATCATGGGAGAGTTCCACCCACTTGACCTTATCTAATCCCCAAACCCTCCAAAGGCCCCACTTCTGAATATCTTTAACGTATGATTTGGGGGGATTAAGCTTCCAAGAGGACCTTCTGGGGATACATGTAAACAATGGCAGCTCGTCAGTACGTGACACAGCAGGAGAGGCACAAATTGTCCTCAGCAAAGCACATGGTTGGCCACAGGAGCACAACCTTCATCCTCCTACCTCTAATGAAACATTTACCTGCTTGCACATTTTCCAAAAGTGGTAACACAAGTCTTGCCACACAGGTGGATCCCTGTAACCTCTTGCTATTGTACTTGGGACCTTTCTTGGAAAAGCAGACCAACATCTTACCCTCCTTGTACCAATTCCCTGATAGGTGATCAAGGAAATTTGCTAAGTATATGATCTGGTTCCTGTCTGGCTTCTCACAGCAATGCGTCAATAAAGAGAGATTGTAGAGAACAGTAAGCCAGGAAGGGAAGATGAAAAGAACCACAACAAAGTCCATTTCTCTGAGAGAACATCCAATCTGTCTATGGCTTACCAAATCACCAGTTGAATTGACAAAGTGGAGCCTCGGGCCTCAGCAGCACTGGCTTTGAGGAGCTCAGGAAAGCCCCTTGGCACTGTTCTCACTGTTAATCATTTCTCCGCACCCTGCAGGTGGCCATCAAGTCCAGTCTTGCTATAGAATTATGCCAGAGTCCAGGCTGCAGAACAGAGAGAGGCACTGAGAGGATGAGCGTCTCTACACCATCATCAGACCAATTCCCCTTAGTAAATATGCCTGGCATCCAAAAGAGTTTACAAGATGGGAGAAGACAGTCCACTCAGTAAACAGCTTGCTATACAAGCATAAGAACCCAAGTTCAACCCCCAGAACCAAAGTAAGAAATCCGAGTGTGCTGGTACACACTTGTAACTTTTTTCTGAGGAGACAAAAATAGCCTTGCTGGCCAGACAGGCTAGCTTGGTCAGTGAGTACCAGGCCTACCAGTCCGTTGAGAGACCCTGTCTTCAGAAACGAAGGTGGACTACATCTGAGAGGCACCACCTGAGATTGACCTCTGACATCCACAGACAAGTGTGCACACATGTATGCACATCCGACCACACACATACCTACATACACACAAAACAAAGACTTATAAGATGAAGACACCTACCGTAGCCTTATGGACCAGGACCTAGAAACCTCTTCCAAATGCAATGGACCTCAGCCTTGGGAACATAGATCACCTGTAGTCCTGCAGTGCTTATCGAAAATGTAGGTGGCTAGGAGCAGACCTGGGCTTACAGAGACTCGGGGGATGTGCCTGTGCCTGAACATCTACATCTTCTTAGTGCTCCAAATGAGAGAGAGAGAGAGAGAGAGAGAGAGAGAGAGAGAGAGAGAGAGTCTTAGTCTACAGCTACTAGCTAGTGAAGTGCAGATCAACCTCAGAAGTTGGTTTTCCACAAAGACAGGGCTGCTGAAAGGCTGCTGGGTGAGCTTGCCTTAAGAAAGTGAGGAAACAGATGTCACACTAGAAAAGGAGTCTGTGAAGATGAAATCTGGGAAACCTGCAGTTAAAGAAAGCTTCGAGCTTTACTTTAGAATTCCAAGAAGCACTGCAGTCTAAGGTACACCATATTCCACAAGAGGGAATCCATTACATCATATTTCCAGGCTCATTTGATCATAAAATCCTTCTGGAAGGCTTCTCACAGCACTCACTCCCTGGAGAGCACTTTCCAGAACACTGTTATAATATAACGGCCCCGGTTTCCTGGAAGGACAGCATCGCGGCGAAAATATTCATTTACAGTCATGTTCATGTTCTTGCCCTTTGGACCTCACAGGATCCCAAGAGCAAGTGTTGAAAACTACCTCCACTTGCAGACTAGTTCAAAACAAGGTGATGAGGATCCTGTTTTCCACATCTCCCCACTTGTGAGGCTACTTTTTAAATGACGGGGCACTTTCCCAAGTTGGTCCTCATAGAAACAAAAGTAAGTAATAAAACAAAACTGGACTCACCTTACTGAATTTCTTGGGCTAAAGTCCTGACATGCTATTGTAATCAATAGCAAGGACATTCTTAGTCCAGCTTCACAACAGAATGCCAGAAAGGACAGTACGTCCCAACCTCAAGGTCGTACAATGTCATAAATGGGGAGGACAGGCTATCCGCTCACATTTTCCCCTTTGGAATGTCGGAAACACAAGCAAAAGACTTCTATCTGCAACCTATTTCCTATCTCCCTTAGTTACCAGCATCAAAAATGCAACAGTGGAGAGTCAGTTTTCTTAAAGGCTGTGAATTTGATCATGCTCTAGTGGATGGCTACAGGTCCATGAGTATATGAGTTATTAAATATACACAAAAAAAGGAATGCAATTGGGGAGGGGGATGTAAGTGGAATTGGAGGAGGGAAAGAAGTGTACATGATCACATACATTGTATGCATGTATGACATTCTCAAGAAATAATATATAAACATATATCTATCTATAGATATATATAAAACAACACAAAAACCATAGGCAGGGTATTCAGTTTGTAATAAGATTATTAATATCATAGTTACATTGTCAATGTGACTTTCACCAATGGGAATTTTTACACGCATTAATATTTTTGTAGATTATGATTTGATTCTTAGTAACTCATGAAATAAAATCATCTACACACAGAAAGACTCCAGTAATTCATACCCTACAGGCACATTGATTCTCTAAGTGTATTTTTCTCAAACATAAATTATAGTAAACCCTGCGCTCTGTTCACCAATTTACTGAGTTTCCTAGACACACTCTATGTCTTAGGGGTTGGAAATACAGCAATGAATGAGAGATTAAAAACTCTCGGGCTGATGAGATGGCTTATCAGGTAAAGGTAATTGCTATCAAGACTGAGGACCTGAATTCGATCCCCACATGGTAGAAAGAGAGTGGTTCCTGCAAGTTGTCCTCTGACCTCCACATCACACACACACACACACACACACACACACAAATATAAATAAAAATGTAAAAAATAAAATCTCCCACCCTCATGAAGCTTTCATTTCCTATCTAAGAATCCAAATATTTAACAATAGTTATTTCTATTTTCCTTCAGGTTCCTCTGTCTCTCTGATCCCCAAATTCTTGAACTCTGAGAGCTGACAGGAGGTGCTTCAGCAGCTGTTTGTGACATGAATTTGAGACAGGTGGGTGGGGTTACCAGACCTCAGTGTGTGTGTATATATATATATATATATAACTTTGGATGATCCCTTTACATCTCAGAGCCTCAGTTTCTTAGTTTGTAAAACAAGAACTGGGTTAAATTCTGACTCTGGCACAGGCCTTGTGGGAAGTTTGGAGATGCATGGGAGAAAAGGGGCATTATGTGACTTGACAGCTCAGGGGTTCTGGAGTGCCAGACACACTGCACATCACAGTGACAAGTTGAGCCTAGAGTCATGAAGTCTATAAGCCACGATCTACTGACACTCTACCTCTCCTTTTTCTGGACACCAAACCATCCCATTCCTTGAAGGGTTGCTAGGTGTCCTTTGATCGTTCATCTGTCTATGCACTAAGCTTTCTCTTACAGGGAAGCCATCTGCCATCTGCCAAGATCCTAGCCTCTGAAGACCTCAGACTGGGCAGAGCAGGCCACTCCTAGGTAGTATTCTATAGCTACTGAAACATTCAAAATCTCCTTTTAGGAAAGTCCTTCCATAGCCAATTTGAGGTGAAGCTCAAATCCATAAAATTAAAATTATCCTGTCATCCAGAACTCATTTCTACTAGAATCCAGTTAATTTACACAGCTATTGCATCTTGTTATAAAAAGATATAAATCTTATGACAATCATAGTTTTGAGAAAATTCATAGCCTTCTTCCAAAGCCTGAAGTGGATAATGCTGAAATACTTTACAAACAAATCAAATCATTAACCCAGAAAAAAATAAGTAGCTTGGGGGAAGAGCAAATAAAATGTGAAGCAAACCAAAAATGTTAAGAAAACCTTAGCCCATCAACAGTATAGCAAGACATATTATTTCCTTCCCTGCTAAGCAAGATATAGCTCAAGACCATCTGAGAGGCTAGAGTCAGGCCTCTATGTCTGACACCTATCATGTGTGGAAGAAGGAATTTCCACTTTCTGCTGACTCAGTGGGAATATCATCCCTATCATCTTTGCAGTGGACAAAATTATCTGCTATCTCTGCCTCCTGCCCGTGTATGACGATTTTGCCATATCTCTTCTTACAGTTATCTAGCCCCTAACGTGTAAGACACACATTTGGCTGGCTGAAAACAACAGGATTATAAAACATGCCCAGAAAAATTCTTTTTAAATGAGTGGTTTCCAAACTGTGCACTAAGGTACCCTGAGGGACCAATGGCTGCCACAACAGAACTCTGGAATATTCACATCTTGAGCAAAATGTAGTGATACTAGACAGCTGTCAGATGTCATGGCCACACTAAGCTCAGGGTACTTCACACCCATGAAATTACATTGAACTCCATCCCCTTTGATGGCATCAGAACTTTGCAAAACTGCTTCTTGAGTGATTGCTGTAATACAAAGCAACCACTGCACAGAGTGAGCTGGTAGGGTCTAATTTGATTCCAAGGTTTGGGATGGGTTAACCCTAAGAGATGCCCACATCCTATTATTAAGCACTTGTGGTTATAAAAGAATAAAAGAGTGAAGTCAAACTATTATTTTTCTTTCCCTTTATTATTTTTTCAAACAGCTACCAAGTTATTAGGGCATAAAATCTCATAGCTGACTTTATTTATTTTTATTTATTTATTTATTTATTTATTTATTTATTTATTTTTTTGGAGACAAGGTTTCCCTGTAGCCCCAGCTGGCCTGAAACTTTGTAGACCAGGCTGGCCTCGAACTCACAGAGATCCGCGTGCCTCTGCCTCCCGAGTGCCGGGATTAAAGGCATGCACCACCATGCCTGGCAAAAACAGGTATTTGTTTTAAATTGAGGAATGTTGTTAAACTTAATGGGATTCTGATGGCAGCATAAATCAAGACTGCCTAAGAACTTCTGACCTATAAAACCTCTTGGTCAATCCTCAAAATAAGGGCAGAGAATAGCAGAATTTCCTTTTCAAAGAACAGATATTTAGGAGCTGGGGAGAGGGTTCAGCAGTTAAGGGTGCTTACTACTCTTGCTGGGATCCAGGTTTGGCTCCCAGCACCCACATGGTCACATGGTGGCTCACAACTGCCTGTAACTCCAGTTCTGGGAAATATGGCACCTTCCTCTGGCCTTTGTGGGTACTGCATGCACATGGTATATATATATAAATGCAGGCAAACTCTGATACACAAAAAGAAAAATAAATGTATTTGGAAAAGGAGACCTGCTCCTGGAGACTCAGGCTCATGAAGACATAGAAGCAGCAACTGCAGCAGCCCCTTCCCAGCAGCAGGGTCAGGACCACAGGTCAGCACCACCCCACCCTATGTGGCTAGTTATCTTTGTTTCTGGGGGCTCAAGGGTGGAAGGAAGAACAACTGAAATACAACCAACTACAGCCTAAAGCTAAAGGTATTTTCAGAGTCCTGAGACTGTAAATTTTCATAATAAGTTCAAAGCATGGGCTCTTGAGAATAAATCACTATGATACAAAATACAAGCACTCAGTACAGCATCGGTGATGGCTGTCCTAGCTCCCTTTCAGCCCTGTATGCTCATTCATTGAACTTCCCCACCTGAAGTCTGCCCCACAGAATAAGATTAAGTGGGAGTGTCACTATGAGCCAGACATCTTAATTGTAAGGAGGAGGCTTTAAGAATGCTAATTTCACTATGGGTTAATAACTGACTGATAGGTATCAAAAGACAGAGATAAGGGGGATGAAAGCAACCTGCTTCCTATTAGTTTAAGGAGAAAACCTGTAACACCAGTACATAAGGAAGAAATCAAGGATCACTGTGGTGGGCTATGATAATTAATAGCATCAATGAGAGACAGATGGGTATCATGTGGCTCCAGGTGTGAAACCTGAAAAAGAGCCATAATTAATGAGACTTTCTGCTAGGAATGTGGAGCCTAAATCCAATTACATTTATAATTAATTGACTCCAAAGTGAGGAATATTCTTGTTTAAATGTATGTACTTATTTTAAATTTTTAGCCATGTGTGTGTCCACACATTGTGATGAGAGTCACACCCCCCATTACCATTTCTCATCCCTTCACCAGTTCTTCTCACATCCTTCTTCCTTCCAAGTCCCTCTCTTACTTTCATGCCTGTGTGTGTGTCTGTGTGTGTGTCTGTGTGTGTGTCTATGTGTATATATCTGTTTGTGTCTGTGTGTAACTGTGTATCTGTGTGTATCTGAGTGTGTCTCTGTGTGTGTCTGTGTGTCTGTATGTGTGTCTGTGTCTGTGTGTGTCTGTGTGTTTCTGTGTGTATGTGTGTGTGTGTGTATCTGTGTGTGTGTCTGTGTGTGTGTGCAGGTAGCCACCCACCATTGCTGCATGTTCATGATATTAAAAGATAAAAAGATTATGTTTTTCAGAAACATTTTCACAAGAGCGAAGAAAGGCCATGAAAATGTTTCAGATTAAAAAAGCATAGACATGATAATGAAATTCAGTATCTGATCCTGGTACTAGAAGAGGGAAATGTTATTAAAAAAAGGTCATTATTATACTAATTTTCAAAATATACACCATATTAGATAAATTTAGGTAAATGTTAAACTTACTGATACTGAAACTGCACTGTTGTTTTATTTATTATTTTTGTTGTAATTTATGTGTACGACTGTATTGCCTGCATGTAAGTGCACCCATGTCGTGCAATGCCTACAGAGGTCAGAAGGGGGTGTTGGATTCCCCTAGAAGTGGAGTTATGGATGGATAGTTGTTAACCACCATGTGGGTGCTGGGAAATGAGCCCAGGTCCTCTGCAAGAGCAGTCCTAACCACTGGGCCATCTCTCCAGCTCCCTGTACTGTTGTTATATGAGACCAACTTTATGCTTAAGAAATATACCCTGGGGCTGGGGAGATGGTTCAGTGGTTAAGAGCACAGGCTGTTCTTGCAGAGGATTTGAGTTCAGCGCCCAGAATCCACATGGAGACTAACAACTGTCTGTAACTAGTTCCAGGGGATATGACACTCAGTTCTGAACTCTGTGAGTACTGGATACATATGGTACACTTACATACATGTATATAAACCATGTATACAGATAAAAAGAAAATAAAAATCATGAAATGCACAGTAGACTACTTGAAGGTAAATGTCTATGATGTAAGTACTTATTCTCAAATGGGTGAGGAAAAATGGCGTGTGTGTTATACATTAGGGAAGGGCAAAGAGAAAAGAGCAAAAATGAGAGGCATAAGATACAAGCTACTTCCATCAGATCAGTCTAGATGAAGGATGCGTAAATTCTTTGCATTACTGTTTTATCTGTAACTTTCCTATACTTTGAAAACATTTTCAAGAAGAAATTACTGTGTATGCTACATTTGGGCACAAGAAGCCAACAATTTAACTAAATTAAGAGGACCAGAAGAGCATGACATATGACAAGAAGTCCACTATGATCCACTGCGATACCAAAGCTCATAGAGGAGGCTCTCAGTGCTCAGCCTGTTGCGGTGCTACACCTCATGACCTGTACCATGAGGGAAAGGACTGAGGATGTCAAGCCTGAACTAGCCATCCTAAAAGAAGCCCTGATGGCTGAGGTTTGCCACATAGACACACTGTCAGGTTCATTATGGTACCGCTGTGGGTGAAACCACCGCATGAGCTCCCTGGGTGTCTGAACTGTGGGCATAGATTGCAGCCAAGGGTTCCTGAGGTTCACCAGTGCCCAGGTCGAAACCTGCATGTTGGTTAAGGGTCACACTATGGCTTGCTGCTTCCAGCTGTCCCTTCCCATGCTGGGAAACTGAAACCCCCAAAATTGCACTTAAAGGACAATACTTTGCTCTACAAAGGAATCTCTAGCTTTCTTTACAGATTATGAACAAGGAGAGTTGGGACCAAACACAGAGGGAAAAAAGGATGCCTGGAGTTAAAAGCTGCCTGTAGCTCCTGCAGGTCTACTTGACTCATTCCTACACACGCCCCAGGAATCTGGCTCAAGCAACCTTCCGGGACTGATCCCAGCATTCCTGCCCTTCAGTAGATGTCAGGCATCTCTTCCTGTTGCCCAAGTCTGTGTGTCATGACCTTTCTCAACCTTGTGTCTGAGACTAAGTTCCTTTCCTGTCCCTTCTCCCGGATGCTTCCTGAAGACAAGGATTGTCACATTCCTCCTGATCTCCAACATCTAGGACAATGTCTGCCCATAGTTCACATCCAAATTATTTCTCTTTAAATTACTAATCAACTGCTGAATTATTTTAATTATGTAAGCTTTGGAAGGAAAAGGGAGAAACCAATGATCTGAGATTGTTTTTTCAACTTCACAATAGTGAAAAAGTACATATTAAGTTAAGTAACAATTGATAACAATTTATTGCATGCCTAGTGTGTGTCAGGCATTTTCCAATTAGGGATCACAATGCTCATAACTCCAAAGATACTATTCAGTGTCTTGTGGATTGAGAAATTGATGTGTAGAAGCTTAAAGTATCTTGTGCTGGCTCACACAGCCAAGAAGGGATGGCAGTGAAGTTTCCAGAACTCTGGTGAAGCTGAACTGCCTCTCACCAAGAACAACCCAGCAACGGTCATAGCACCAAACACCCAAAGTGCTGGAGTACAAAAAGCCATGACGTGACTTCATGTGTCCTTACTTAAAGAGGCAGAAATTCAGTCAAATAGAAATGACTGTTATCCTAAATGGATAATACCTTAGGTCCTCCAAAGGGACAGAAACTACTAGAATATGTATTGTACAAAGACACTAACCAGTAGATCTACAGCACTCGTGCCTATATATTTCTGGGTATGTTCTTTAGACCAAAATGAAACAATTTGGCAACAGGGAATTCAAAGTCTAGTACACAGAATAGCCAAAAAATTTTCCTGATACAGCTTCTACTCTCTAACTTTATTTTCTTCCATTTATGCAATTTTTTTCAATTTATAAAATTCTATTGAATTTTTGTGCATTTCATACAAAACATCTTAATCATATTTAGTCCCCCACTCCTATCTGCACCCCATCATGTATGTATCTTTTTATTTTATTATATTATATTATTTTATTTTTTGGTCTTTTTGAGACAGGGTCTCCCTGTAGCCCCAGCTGGCCTGGAACTCACTTTGTAGACCAGGCTGGCCTTGAACTCACAGAAATCTGCCTGCCTCTGGCTCCCAAGTGTTGGGATTAAAGGCATGTGCCATCATGCCCAGCCATGTATGTATCTTTTTAAACCCATTTCCCCCATGATTTTATTTAAAAAAAAATCAGGGATGAAGACAGAGACAAAAGAAGAAAGAACAAATCAGACTTGAAGTTCACTGAATGTTCCCCTCCATCCCATGCATTTGCCACCTTACTTATGAGAACAGGGGCCTCTATTCACTATTCATCCCCATTAATCTTTGTACACTGTCTACTTGTTGAGCACCTACTATGTGCCAGGGCTCTTTAGGTGTTGATGATATAGGGTTGTACCCAATAGGGTCCATCACCCTCAAGATATCACAGCTAATAGGAAAGAAAACCAAATGGTTATCATATCATTTGCCAATTGTATAACAATAGCAAGCTGGCCTAGGAAGCCTGCTGCCACATGCTAATGCTCTTCCCCTTAGCAACCTGCTCTGGCCCTTGCTCATCACTTTGGGTTATAGCAGGGCTCTCCTTAATGCTTCTTCCTACAGCTCACCCCCCTCTACCCTGTTGTCTCAGTGGCCTTTAGAATATGTGTCTGTGTTTATACTGCTCCTGGTCAGAAGTTATAATGGCACCTTCACCTCCAGGGTCACCTTTGAGGCCTTTCTACCCACTTTCTGTGCTCCACTATGCCCCCCATACCAAATCCAAAGCAGATCCCTAACACTGACCCCTCTGTCGCCATAGCCAATGACTTTGCTCTTTCTTATCCCCCTGGAAAGTCCTACCCAGCTTATCGGCTTGACCACTGCTTACTGCTTCTCAAAGATTTAGCTTAGGCCACGCTTTCCCCTGGGAAGGTGGCACACATGTAGTCAATTAACCACATTCAGGTACAGTCCTCATTCCAAAGGCAGCCTGTGACTCAAATTAGGACAGATGTGAATTTTCTAAGGCCCTAGGGAAGAGAGGCTACCTCAGGGTTGCAGAACGATCTCAAATCTTGAACACAGGAGTGTGAGTTACACTTTTAGGCTTGGCTTTCCACAAGGATGGTTTATTAATGTGATTAGGGAGAAAAACAGAGAAAAGACTGAAATAGCTGGCTTCTTATGAGCAATCAGCTCACATCCTGGAATTTGATTTGTCATGCCCTCTGCTGTGGCAGAGCAAATATATCAGCTTAGTCATAAAACTATTTTTACTAATTCTTTAGTTAGCACAAAAGTGGTGGGTTTCATTACGGCATCTTAGTACACAGGTGCTACATGAATGCATACCTGTTGTTGTACAACCCCTACCCTCCCTGTCTCTCTCTCGATGGTCCCCTTCCCTCCCCCAGGTGGGCCCCTCTTGTGTTTCCATGGCACATGGATTCCATTAATTCCCATACACACCAGCTTATGATCTCTCCCTTCCCTCTCCTGGTTCTTTCCACTTTTATGATGTATACACATGCATGTGCACACACACACTCACATGTACATGCACACACATGCACACACATGCACACACATATACGTAAGTTTAAATACAGATTCTGCACAAGAGGAGATGTGGTATTTATCTTTCTAAGTCTGGCTTATTTCTATTTAAAAAGTACTTTTTAAGTGTCACACAAGTATTTCTGTATGAGCACTAAGATTTTATTATCCTTGCTGAAAAAATGCGGGTGAGAAAGCAAATCTGAATTGCATTTTAACTGCAAAAAAAGGCAACAATAAGAAAAGGAATAACAAGGTCTAAAACAAAATCCCAAAGATCTTACCAATTTAACTATTTTTTTAAAAAAGAAAACATACATAACACATTCAAATTCAAAGACAGACTTATTTGTGTTTAAATAAAAAGTGATTTAAACATCTGGGCAAAGGAGAAATAAAACTGGAAGAATTAGAAAAGACCCAAGTCAAATAAATCCTTTTCATTCTTTAAAGGATAAGTGTTTCTATAAAAGCAAGCTCTTTGGTTTTCTTTTTAATTATGACAAAGTCCACACAACATAAAATTTGCCATCTTGCCGGGCATGGTGGCACACGCCTTTAATCCCAGCACTTGGGAGGCAGAGGCAGGCAGATCTCTTTGAGTTCAAGACCAGCCTGGTCTACATAGTGAGTTCTAGGGCAGCTGGGGCTACAGCGAGACCCTGTCTCAAAAAGACCAAAAAAAAATTGCCATCTTAACCATCTGCAAGTGCACAGTTGAACAGTGTTAAGGACATTCTCAGGTCAAGGTGCTAAGCACATTCACTGTTATGTAACCAATCTCCATGGTCTTGTTAACCTGTAAGGCTGAAACTCCATACCCCTGGAGCAGGTCTCCACTCTCTCTGGACTCCTCCCTGTGGTGAATCCCACCCTGTCTTCTGTCTCCACCAGTGTGACCTCATATTGTGGAATGACAGAATCTGTCGCCTTCTGTCTAGCTTATTTCACTCAGCATGATGTCTTCCCAACTCATCCAAATTTTAGCATGTGTCAGAATTTCCATCTCATTTAAGGCTAAATAATATCCCCATACATGGGCAGACCATATTTTATTCATGTGAAAATAGATCTGGGCTTACTTCTGCCTTCTTTGACTTCCCTTTAAACAGTGTGTTGAATTAAGCAAGCTCTAGTGCTGAAGTTGGATTGCCTGGGCTCAAACAAATGAAAATGCCACTGATGGTTCTGCTGAGGGTTTTCAGATACCAGAAGTTCATCCCGAGATGGATATGGACAGACATCTGCTAGGTATCAAAATGCAAAGACCATATCTCCTCTGGGACAAGGATGGCCAAAGATGATCTAACAGGTCAATCATATTTTCTCAACAATGGAGAAAATAAAAGGGCACAAAGGCCCAGGCCAGCCCAGAATGGGCTCAGAAAAGGCTCCTCTCATAACCCCCACCACTCTTGCACCAGTTGAATCCCAAGAAAGGATGGAAAGTCAGAAGGATAAAGACCGAGGGGAGACCCATGGACAAGAGACAGCAGAACCATCCCTGGAGGTGAGAGGCTGGAGCACAGCTCTGGAGGCAAGACATTAACTTGATGGAAAGGGACTCTCAAGAAGCAGAACAGGAAATTCAAGAAACAAGATGCAATTGACTGTCAATCAGAAGAAATGAGAACCTACTAAAAGGTACACATCATCACCATGTACACTCTGTGTGAGTGTAAACCTCTTGAGGTCACCTCAATTCCAGAAAACAAACCTTCGTTCAGAAGCATAAATTAGAATCAAGAGACTCAAAGTTAACACTCATTAGAAGCTCACAGCCTGTGTGTCACGCCTTACTCCATTAAACAAAAACTTAAAAGTCAAAAACACACCCAAAATAAGGCATTTCATAAAATACAGTCTGTACCACTTAATTCTCTAGCTTTCCAAATGTGAGCAACTTGACAAATTAATAAATGATGATGTTATTAAGTAGATAAACATCACTTAATGACTATGATATATTCTGGGAGATGCTTCCTTGGAATTCAATGCTGTGAAAACTAAGAAGGCTATCATGTCATTAAGCCATACAATCTGATGGAGGGTATACGCATGTGTGTACACATGTCTGTAATGGTGCACTCTCCTGTGCATGCATGCGTGAAGAACAGAAGTGGACTTTGAATGTCTTCTTCTATCACTCCGCCTCTTATTTTTTTATTTATTATTTTTAGTGTATGAGTGTATTGCCTTCATGTGTATAAATGTACCCATGTCGTGCAATGCCAGTGGTGGTCAGAAGAAGGTGTTAGATCCCCTGGAACTAGAGTTATGGGCAGTTGTTAGCCTGGGTGCTGGGAACCAAACCGGGGTCCTCTGCAAGAGCAGCCAGTGCTTTTAACTGCTGAGCGATCTCTCCAGCCTCTGTCTTATTTTTGGAGACAGAGTACCTCACTGAACCTAGAGCTCACTCTGTTGGCTAGACTAAGGAGCCTTCTGTGCCTGCTCCCCGGTGCTGGGGTTACAGGTACTCACTGCTACGCCTGGCTTTTACGTGGGTGCTGGGATCAAACTCAGAACTTCATATTCATATTGCAAACACATTACCCATTGAGCCATCTCGCCAGCCCCCAGGAGAAATAATACTACGTGAATAATCACCTTGTCGTCAGTGGGGATGTCTTTATGACGTGCATGGCTGTTTCGTATCAGATATCATTTTACGTTATTTGCTAGTCATGTTTTGTGAATTGTAGAACTGCAGAAGATTTATTCGGTTATGTGCCTACAAACAGAATCCCTGTTCCCAAGACATGACTGGAGCTGCTGGATCACAGAAGTGAGGAAGGACAGGTCAACTCTGCTAAGGGCGGAGCTCAGAAGATCACCTGGCAAACAGTGACGACAGTGGAATGACACACGATGCAGAGGAATGTAAAAGGGTGCTGTGCAGGATTTCCTCTGATCCGAACATTCTCTCCTGGAAGAATGAGAGAGGCTCACAAGACTCAGAAAACTAAGGAAACTTACCAGCCATAGGAATTGCATAAAGTTATAACATTCGCAAGGGCCCCGCCCTAAGGTTATACAAGCAGTAAGCAATTTCTGGGGAAGAAGAGACTTCCATGAGATGATTGTAAGCTGTGTGGGGAACCCAGGGAGACAGCTTGAGTGAGTCATCGCCCATGCTGGGGTGGGCTTTTTGGAGATGCAGTTGCCATCTTTGAGTCACCCATGTACCTGTAAGTAACCTCTCATCCATGCTTCTATAAAACCCCCAATAAATTCATTGGTTCACCAAGCTAGACTTGAGTGGAACTGTATGTTTGGTCTGTTGTTGATGTTCTGTTTGGGAATGAATGGATGTCTGTTCATGATGTGTTCCCCCAGAAAGGATACAAAAAGGGGTCAAAGGAATATAATAAGAGCAGGCATGTTCTGGGATGAGTTATGCTTTCATTCACTTGTCCACTGGCTCACTCCTTCACTTGGTACCTCACAGGAGCTAGACCCTAGTTCTCAGGGCTAAGCAATGTCAACAGGAATACCTCAGTGCATGGACTGCTGTGAAGGTGAGTTTCCCAGAAGAGTCACAAGATGAAAATACTGCATTTAGAAAGAAGAGTGTGGAGACCAACAGAGGGCCAAGTAGTCACAGTGAGTAAGGGAGGACTGGGGAAGACGGTGATCAGGTGAGAAGGCAAGAGCAGGGGAGATCAAGAGCAAGAGGGTGCAGATAGGGGTCGAGGAAGCCAGTACCCAAAGGCAGAAAGGAATCATGGGCATGAGAATGCAGATGCATGGCAGAGTGGAGAGAAAAGAAAATACATCAGTGAGCTATGAAAAGTTACAGGTAAGGATAAAAGTATCATAAGAGGCAATTCCTTGGGAAGGAACTCTGCTGGAACAGGCTCTAGGAAGCACACCTGTAAGACTTGCTATGGTTTAAATGTGAAATGGCCCCTTTGGTTCCTGTGTTTGAACATTTGGTCCTCAGCTAGTAGTGTTATTTGGGGAAGTGTAGATCATTTGGGGTATGGAACCAAGACTTAGGCTCCTAGGGCTTATGGGTTATATCTCGCCCAGGATCCTATCCCAGTTCTCTGCTTCCTGATTGCCCAACCACGTGAGGTAACCATCTACCTCCTACTTCCAGTCACAGTCGCTCTCACCATCATGCCTTCCCCACTGTGATGGGCTAGATGTCCTGAACTGTGAGCCAGAACAAAACCTTCCTCTCTTAGAAGTTCAGACATGTATTCTGTCACAGCAACAAGAAAAGTCATTAATACAGGCCACAAGGATGTCCATATTGCAAAACTTGCATGGCTTACTGCTAGTAAATATCTGAACCAAGCCTCCCACATGGGATTCCATGATTACCAAGCCTGTGCTGTATGGCACAGCTGCCCATCGCAGAGAGAATACAGTCATCCACTCTATTGACAACCAACAGCTTGTTGCTTACAGGTCTGCAGAAAGGGCATTGCTGCCAGAGGTTCAAACCCGGAGTCAGTGAAAGTGAGGAGCAGCACCTGGCAAAAGATGACTTTCTCAAGCTGCTGCTCCCTGGGTCAGGCCTTTTGGCTCCTGGGCAACAGTTCCTGCTTCTGCTCTAGGCTTCAACAGCATTATGACTGTCGTTCAAATCCAGTCTGCTGTGTGGCCTTGTCCTCTACTGCCCAGGCACTGCAGTCTTACTGCTCTAACAGCTTAGAACACAAACATCCTCCAACTTCGCATTTCCCCAAGTAGACTTTAATCAGCTTTTTGTTGCTTCTCTCTTTTGCTAAGTTTGACTTCAATATCATCTCAAGGTTTTAACAATTATGGTTCACATGATATTTAAATGACATTCTTTCTTATACCAGCTAAGTCTTTCTTGAAAACAGTAAACATTGTAAGACTCAAGAAGAGACCCATTCTCTATGTCTTCAAGTCTGCCCAAAGTCACTTTGTCTTCATAACCTCTTGGCGTATTACTTGGCAAGTACTTTACTTCCACTTTTTCCTCTCAATCAGGGCAACAGTAACAGAAACAACAGAAAAAGCAGAATCATGAACAAAACTGCTCCAGAAATTTTTTAAACAAAGGAAGAACTGTTTCAAAGACAAAGGTGTGTGCCAAGCACAGCTTACCTGTTTTCATTTCTGTGTCTGTTTTTCATTTGTATTTCTAGAGAAAACTGAAAAAGGGCTTCATTGCGGAAGACAGAAAGCACACACCTGAATTCCAGTTTGTGCTGTTGTATTGCAACGTTGTTAATGGCATCTCAGAGGTTCCTGTTTGTTTGTTCGTTTGTTTGTGCTAAGGCAGAGTTTCCAAAAGGCCAAGCTGGCTTCTAACATGCTAAGTAGCTGAGGATGACCCTGAACTCATGATCCTCCTGCCTCTACCTCTCAAGTGATGGAATTACAGTGTTTGAATGGTACTCTTGTCAGTTGTAATTAAACATCTCATAGAAAAGAAACTCAAAATTATTGAATATAGGAACAGAACAGAACCGACCCACCAGAGATTTTACATTCATTCTAAAACCTAAACCAACAACACATTCCATTAAGGAGCTATTCTCAAACAGTTCTGAAGTCCACCCATGGGATCTTATGAGTTAGAAACAAAGCTCATTCTTAAATTGCCTAAACCATTTTACTTGAATGTTATTTCGTACCTAGATCAGAATCACTGTATCCATTATGTTTTGGAATGACTGTTCCAGAGAGGTTAATATTCTGTCCCAATTGTCCCAAACAGATCAATTAGTCCTGTTTAAGCAGACAGTTTTTAAAAAGAATTGCAAAGCTTTTCTAGCTGCTCTTGATTGCCTCTGAGAAGATAGAAATACTTAAAAAAAAAATCAAAGCAAAGTACTTGGAAAAAGTATTGATACCTTCAATTAACTTTTTGCTAATGCAACTATGGAAACAAAAATGAAATTCAACACATTTTAAGCACACTGGGAACTCAGCATAGGAAGCAGGCTTTGTAAGTCACCTGTGATAAACAGACTCACTTACCGGTAAGTACAAGTACTACATCATCCCTCCGCTGGGTAAAAATGATCTTGGCTTCTCTCCTTGAAATGGAAAAAGAGTCTAAAATATGAAGGGGAGAAAAGAAAAGAAAAATAGGAAGTAACCCCTGTAAATTTCCATGCCTTAAATATAGGGGAGATTTAAAAGTAGTAAAATGAACATGATTTAATATAGAATAACAATTCATCTGGAAGTATTACCTCCCTAAAGCAGGAGAGTAGTCCCCTTTCTCCCTTTTAATAAGTAAAATGCAAAATAATTTATTCAAAACGAAACCATCGAGGTTTAAAAGCGCGAAAGCCCGGTACAGGACTGAGGAAGGCAAACCGCACACTTCCCACGTGGAAAAGAAAAAACGAAAACAAGCTAACCTCGCCAGAAAGAAACGCGCACAGCTGCTCCCACTTGCGCATCTGCTTCTGGGCTGCGAGGGTGCTGGAGTGCCTCTCTGCTTCCAAGTCAGGGTCCGGAGAGAAAGTACCTCCCCCTCCTGCGAGGACCGCGTTCAGCGCCGCCACAGGAAAAAACAAAAATCCATGCAATGAAGTGTTAACAATGAAACAAATCCTCCTCTGAGTTTTCCTCGAGGGAAGGAGAGAACCCTTGCTTGGGTTCCCTGGAGGCGCTGCCAGTGTCGGGCGCTGCCCGGGAGGCCGCGTGCTCATCGCCGCAGCGCTGCGCAGCGCCACCCGCAGCCCTAGCCCGGAGCCGCGCGCTGAGCCAGCCGGGATGCTGCTACGTGCAGCGCTGGTGGGGGGACGCCTGCCACCCAGCCGAGCACCCGGGAGAGGGTGGGCTGGGTGCTGCTGATGGTCACTTGAACCATGTTTCCCAGAAGGCGAGAACCCGGCCCCACCCTCACTCTCCTCGCTCACCTCCCACCTACCCACCCACCCACCCACCTAAGGTACAGTGGGGTGAGCGCGGATGGTCCCACACTGTCCCAGCCTGTGAGGAGTTTCACTGGAAATAGATGTGTCGGCCGAGATCTAAGCAGAACAGAAGAAGAAGAAGAAGAAGAAAAAAAAAAAAAAAAAAGTACACAGAAAAGACTGGATGGGAAGGCCAGTGAGAAATATTCTGGAAAGAGACTAAGTTCTTCATGTTAAATGCGTTAATAATGCTGTTTTCAATGAACTCAGAGCCCACTTCCCCAATTTTCATGATTTTCATCTTATCTATTCCCATAATTCACAAAATAGGCATAATATATCCGCACATGTATACACTACCATTTCCATTTCATGTGCAGGACTAATAAAAAGTCCAGCGTGGTTTACGCAAGGCCAAAGAAAAGATTGATAAGGAACTCACTCAAGTCTACAGATTGTTTGCGGGTTCCCTCCCCCCGCCCCGTTTCCATGGGGACAGACTCCCCATGACATCAACAAAGTCAGTAGCCATGTACAGTGTGTCAGTTACTACAGGAGTTTAGGGTCTGTTTTCTATCCATGCTCTCTCACTACTGTTTGCTGTGGGCTCAATAATTAAAATAGATTGTCAGGCGCCCGGGCCGCAAGTCTCCAGACCCCCAACTCCGAGACTCCACTGCAGAGCTGCCTGTTTGGCGTTGCTCTCACAGGCCACATCCGCCTCTACCAGGCTAATTAATCTATGTCTAAATGGAGCTGCGGTTGGCAGAAAGGCAGCAGTGTCAACGTGGAATAATCACTTGGACCTGAATCTGAGTTGTTTTCCATCCTTGACAACAAATAATGTTACTTCCCAGCCTGCAGGCCAAGAGTTGAAATGGGTTTATAATTTGCCTTCCGATCAATCTCTCATTCTCTCAACCCCTTAAATTTCCTTTTCTGTCTTTTAGCATGCAGGGGACACAGCACTGAAGCCTCACTCACTGGCATGGTCTTTATTGATATCCTTAATGAATATTCTTTGCCTTCTAAGTAAAAAGGGAGGAAATCTACATAATCCCAAACCATGCTGGTTTACATAATGAAAACAAATAGACTGTCAGCTCATAGTGAGGCAAGAGCATTAATAATCTAAGCCATACTTCTCTTCCCAGCTGGAATTGAAATATTCAGTCATTTCATCTGCATGCATCCATCCACATTCAACTAACTTTAAGACACTGGACCTGGAAACACCAAACTGCAGGTTAGAGGCACAGGACAGCTCAGCTCTTTCCTCTTTTCCTAATGAAGGATCTCATTAAAACTCTGCTCCTGGACTCTGGGAAGTGCATATCTCCCTAGCAATTCCAAGTGTCCTGTTCCTAGAGGGCGGAGGTCGGGGGGGGGGGGGAATGGAAGCCTCCAGTAAAGGCAAAAAAGGCAAAATACTAGAAGGAAAACCCCCTTGGGTAGCAGGATGGAGAGGGGAATCATAGACATTTCAGATGAACAGTGGGCATGCTAAGGAGAAGGGAGTGTATCAAACGGACCTGGTCAATGTGCTCTCCACACTTTACATTGCTTAGGAACAATCCAACAGCCACAATGATGCTAAGAACATTTGCCTTAATATTTCCCATTTTTACAGAGAGATGCAAGATGTTAAGAAATCTGTATTGTTAATATATGGTAAAGCTGGGATGGTTTTAGGAAGTGGAGCCTAGCTGGAGGAACTGGGTCACTGGGGGTAGGACTTGAGGCTTTATAACCTTGTCCAAGTTCCTGTTCACTCCCTGCTTCCTAAGTGCAGGTACAATGTGACCAGCCAGCTTCCTGCTCTACCATGATGCCTTCTCTACCATCAGATCCTCCCTGCCATGATGGATTGTATCTCTCTAGAACTGAAAGTCAGAAATAAGCTCTCTTTTACGTTGCTTTTGTCATGGTATTTTATCACAACAACAGAGAAAGATACTAATACCCTATTCTTCATGTGTGTCTTTAGCAGTGAGTGTGGGGCCCATGGGCCAGTAGTTGAAGAAGAACAGAGTGGCTGAGCAGACATGCTACCAGCATCTAAAGAATATCAGTGAGGCTGTGGGAACACAGTTTTCCCTGGATCTCCCTGACTGTTCTTCATAAGAAATATCAATGGCATAGCACTTAGTAGAAACAAGAGAATAGGAAGTTCAAGGGCAGCTTTGATTATATACATTGTGAGCCTGACACTGGCTCTGTGCTACATGAGACCCTATCTCTTCCCAAACTATAAATAAATAATAAATAAATAAATAAATAAATAAATAAATATCTCAATGACAAAAATCATACCCCTGGATAAGTCTTCTTGAAGGTCAAAGAATAAGCCAGTATGGGGATGTGCTAAAAGTAAACACTAAATTCAGGAAACAGCTATGATGTGTAGAAGTATAGAGTAGACACAAAGTCTTGCTTTGTGCAACTCTAAAAGTGATCAGGAGACATCCCTTACTATTAATATCTGTTGTCTGGCTTTGGGTCCCCACTGTGTTCTTGAGAGTATGGCACAGAGAGTGAAGATTCTGACATGGTTTCACCTGCTTAAGTGATGGTGAGAATGTACATAAGAGTGGCTGGGAGGAATCCACAGAAAAATCACACGTGGATTTTGCAGGTTTTCCAACTGGGACTCCACAGATTGGGAAATTCATCCACCTCACCCAGGGGAGTAGAATTCAGCATGCATTCATTAGCACACCTCCCTAAATCAGCCAGCTTTTAGTGAACGTGAATCCAGTGAAAGTGATAACAATTTAACAACTTAGGAACCATTCCGGTCAATGTACAAGTCCTAAGAAAATTCATTCTCGTTTTTAGTTTCCAAAAAGCTTCAAACACACAAGTGGCTCAAGGATGTGGAAATGGCCACTTCGCTGCCTTGATCTCCAAGACTTCCTCACTCACCTTAATTTAAATGTTCACATCTTGCAGCCATCTAAACCATCATGTGTGTAAGACCCACTGATTGGTGCAATAAGGAGAGAGGACTACAAGACTGGTTTACCTACATATGCCCAGTATGGCAGAGAAAACGCACCAGTCACCCACTAGACCATCCAGCTGAGATTTCCATTGTGCACATGTGGATAACAGCATTTACTTTGCATCCTGAGTAACAACTGTTTTGTTTGTTTTGTTTTTAACATGAGTCAGTGGAGTTCTCTGTCTGTTGTGCTGGAATCCAGATCTGGAACAGGGTCAGGCACTATGTGGCCAGTTTCTAAAATTACCATCTTTCTCCCATACTATGCTTAAGAAAAAAAAAAAAAAGCGCCCTTGGACACTATGCATTGCAAGTGGCATGCTACCATGCCCTTAACCACATTCCTTCCACATTAAATAATTTGACTGAAAATAGTATCTTTCAGGGTACAACTGATTTTAAAAGCCATGATTTCCCTCCCCAGGGGTTATTCTTTTGTCGTTCTGTGACATGAAAAACAGGAAGAACTTTGTGTCCCTAGTCCAGAAATCACAGATATAGATTGAGAAAACATCTTATTCCTAATCCTTCCACTGAAGTAGGTCATACTTATTTTCTTCATTTCAATTTATCACTCTGAGCAATAGATATAATCTTGTGTTAAATCGTGTGCTGTTCCTTTAAATTGCAAGGGTGAGTTGCATGGGGATTCCATGGGCCCCTGTGTGAACCATTTCATACTGCCAACATGGGAAGAATTACTAACATGTAGAAAATGAAAATGATTCATGTTCCATGCCAACTAGAAACACAAATAATACACTTAGAGCATAAGGAAAGATACTGAGACCAGAGAGTGTGAGAGTTTAAAGTAGTCTTCTAAAAGAAGCACAACTGCTTCTGTTTGATTTGGTGAAGACCAATAACACAATTTTTCTCCTCAGTTAAGACATAGACAGGTGGATGCACTTACACAAGAGAGCTATTTCTCAGCACACAGTCTGAGCACCATAACTACACCCCCATGCAACTGTTCATTGTGCTAGACACACTCTTCCAATGAACGCTTCTGGGCTGACCTTGCCATGGTAAAGACTGCAGCTGCTCAGCTTAATACCATCCCAGATGCTAACGAGCTGTGAAAAGCGGCTCAGGGTAATCTGCTACACTTAATTCCATCCAGGGAAAGAGATATGGTGCCTTCTCTTCAGTGGGTTACTGTGAGAATTTAGGGGCATCCTACATCTATGACTGTCCAGTTCAAGATGTAGGACAGTACGGTGATTTGGATATGAAGACAGGGGAGGAGGGCTTGAGAGGAGAACAGCTCTTGAACACATAAAATTATAGACTTCCTGAGTGTAAAGATTTTGTCAATTCACTGATACAAAATAGGCAAACAGAACACAAATTTGTCCATTAACCAAAGGTATTTCTCATTGTGGGTATTCCATTAGAGCTGACTGGCAGAGTTAGGCAAGTCTAATTCTCCATTCAGCAAAGACAAGTCACAAAGATGACACAGTGATCAACAGCAGTTCAGCCAGCAAGCAATGTCCCAGGAAACAGGGACAACCTGAAGAGACCACAGTGCACATCCTATACATAAATACAGAGTCAATACACCAGGAGGAACAACAGGGAGAAGGTACGGGACTGTAGTGAAAATCTACCAGGTGGGTACAGGGAGCCTGAGGGGATGACTCAGTTGATAAAGCCCTTGCCAAACAAACATGAGGACTTGATTTCAGACCTCCAGTACCCATATAGAAGCCAAGTGCAAGGGCATGAGGTATGCTCAGGCAATCCCAGCACTAGGGGGGTAAAAACAGGAGGACCCTTGTGGCATGCTGGCTCCAAGGTCAATGAGAAACACTACCTTAAAAAATAAGATGGATGGGGGCTGGGGACATGGTTCAGCAGTTAAGAGCACCAGCTGCTCTTCCAGAGGACCCAAGTTTGAGTCCCAGCACCTACATGGTGGCTAACAACTGTCTGTAACTCCAGTTCCAGGGGTCCCGACGCCCCCTTCTGACCTCCACATGCACTACATGACAAGGGTACACTTACATACATGCAGGCAAACACTCATACACATAAAATAAAAATAATAAATAAATAATAAATAAATAATAAATAAATAATATGCATCGATTTCTAGATTTTTGAGGAATATCCACACTGATTTCCATAGGGACTGTGCCAGTGTGCATGAAATACCTGTTCATCCATGTTCATTGACGCCCTTTTCATAATAGCCAGGAATCAGAAACAACCTGGATACCCATCAACTGATCAATATATAACAAAGGTGTGGTACATATACACAATGGAATATTATTCAGCTCTTTTAAAAATGAAATTATGAAATTCGCAGGTAAATGTATGGAACTGGAAGCAATCATCCTGAGTGAGGGAACCCAGACCCAGAAGGACAAATGGTGGGTGTTCTCTCTCATGGCTGGATACCAGCTTTGAAATCTTAGAAACTCATGTTTCAATTTGAAAATCCAGAGAAGCCAAGAAATTAAAAAATGACCTTGGAAGGGGGGACTTCCTGCAAGGGGAGGTAGAATACAGTGATAAAAAGGGGGAAAGAGGAATAATAGACTAGGAAGGGGTGGGGAATGGGAGGATAGGGCAGAGGAGAGAGCATGGGAAGGGACAACTAACACTAAAGGCCTTTAGAAAATGCCATATGGAAACCTACCACTATAGAAGCTACTTAAAGTATATACATATACATTATAAGAAGAGATTAAAAGGAGTTGCCTTATAAAGGGGGCATTGCCTCTACTAGACACCATAGGCTTGCAAGATAAAATCCCAATGCCAGGAATGGACTCCCTCTCTAGAAGCTGTTGACCAGAAGTCCCACAGACCCTCAAGCAATACTGGCCATTGCCCCTGCTCTCAGTTACCAACCAGAACTTCATGGTAAGACCCTATCGCTGAGACACCATACACATGAACTGTAGCACAAACAAGGAAAAATCAATTCAAAGCCTCATCTCTACTGTCTAGTTTTCATAGTGCTGTAAGGTGTGATGCAAGCAGCCTGAGAGAAATTTATCATGAACCTTACCCAGCTGTGAATCCTGTGAGGTACAATAACAACTGGCCTGGCAAGATATGACCACCAGTGCAATAGTGGCATGAACATAATAGGAGTAATTCTAACTGCTTCTTAATTGGATTTAAAGCCCATTTCATAGGATGGAGCCCATACTTGACATTGATATCAGACCTAGGAACCTGAGGCTAGACAACCCACAGAATATTGGAGAAAGCCTAATAATCTGTTAAATACACAGTATTAAAACTGATTTCTAATGACTTATTGTTATGCCCATAGATTAATACAACTCTCAACTCTTCAACGGAGAATCACCTCTATGCAGCTCAAGCCAGACAAAAATCCCAGTATAGATGTAGTGAGGTAGGTAAGAAATTCCAGCATTACTGGAAGAACCATTGGAACAGATGACTGCTGAGAAGGGAAGATCCAGTCACGTTTAAGGGTGAGACTTTTAGCAGGTTAACCGGGGCTGCAGTGGATGAACCCACACCAAAGGGCACTGGGGACACAAACCTGACTCTTTAAGTCTTACTATATATACATATATATATATATATATATAAATTTGGTGAGGGTTTAGAAAGAAAACTGCAGATGTAGGAGGGGATCTAAATATAATCAACCTTATTCTATGAAATTTGCAAATATCCAATAAAATTTTTAAGAAGACACCCAACACCCAGTTCTGCCTTCCACAAGCCTGCATGTGCCTGGGTAGAACCCCAACACATAAATAATTTTTTAAAATAAAATTATAGAATGAACACTAAAAGACTAATTACACTTTTGCCATTAGGTCATTGCATGACCTTGAGCAAATCACTTATGAAATGAAATCTAGAGGGCTAGCTCATCCTCAGGTTACCTTCCAGGATGGAAACTGCACTTACTTTTTATTGCTCTACATAAAAATCTATCTGCTAGAATCCTTGCATCATCTCTAAGATCTCCATCTCCATCACTGGCTCAGCTTCCCAGTTGCTGCATCCCCAGCTCTCTCAGGCTGTGAGCACTCAGGACAACTGCCCTGAACTTAGGCTGAAGACACAGAGTGGGTAAGATTTGTTTTCTCTGGCTTCTTTGTAATTCCCTCTGGCTCAGCCCTACCCTCTGTCCACTTCCAAGACTCCACTGCTGGCATTGGGGCTCTATCTATTATATCCATAGGGCTGGTGACAGACATTGGGATAGATGAAGAAATTAAATCTTTCACCAAACTTGATCAGGCCATTTTTATTGAGTGCCCATTTTTGTCTTCTTCCTTGCCAGATGCTGGCCTGTCAAATGCTGAGAGAGATGCCATGATGGTGGTTGAAAAATTAAGTCACTACAGCATGGACTTGCCTCCCCAGTGAGCCCTCATTATCCTGAAAATGTGTAGCTTTCACTCTATCAGTTTTGTGATGTATTTCAACTTCGAGCTCATTGCCCTGTCCACACTTTCAAAAATGGACTGTAACATGAACAGAATAAATGTTTCATCATGAAAACATAAACCCTGTATACATATTTATATAATTGACTTTATTCAATTAATCCATTGGGTTAGGCTTATGGAAGGATTTATAAAAAGGGTGGAGGTTACACTAGGGAGCCAGAAGGAATTTTTAAACTTGTTTCAAAGAAATAAACAGTCATATTGCTCACAGACATCATTTAGCAAAACTATGCATACAAAATGCAAATGATACCACCCTCAGGGACTCTCTAATTTCTTTATACTGCTTACTATGTATACTAGATAGCAATGAAATTACACATAAGAAGAGGCACCACGGATCTTTAATCAATAAATTTTTAAATCATTAAACTACATTTTCATTCCATACCTTGTCCAGATAAAAAAGATAAGGGTAAGAGTGAATTCTAATAAAAGTCTTCCAACACACCAAACATTTGTGCCTGGACAATATTCTGCCCCCCGCCCCCGGCCCCAAAAAACAGTACTATGGGCCAGCAAGATGGCTCAGCAGGACCTACATGGTGGAAGGAGAAACCTAATGAAAGTTGTCCTCTGAAGTCCAAACTTGTGCTAAGGCTTGAGACTCTCTGACTTCCACCCGCCCCCACATAAAAAATAAATGTAATTTTTTAAAATACAGTACTCATCTTCTTAAGATTCTGGCCTAAATTGCTGTAGTTGCACACAGCTTTTAATCCTAGCACTTAGGAGACAGAAGGCAGGAGGATCTCTGTAAGTTTGAGGCCAGCCTGGTCTACAAAGTGAATTCTAGACCAGACAGTACTACATAGTGAGACCCTGTCTAAAAAGGAAGAAAGAATAAACATAAGAGTAGAAATCAATGAACTTCAGAGTAGGAAATCATTAAGGAAAGTCAATGAAATCTGGTTCTTACTTTTTTCTTAGCCTGTCTAGAGGTGAAATATGTAAAAATAAATCTCCTACTAGTGTTCTTACCAATGAGAGAGAAAGATATAGAGAAAGAGGAAGGAAAAATAGAAAGGAAGAGAGAAAGAAAGAGAGAAAGAAAGAAGGAAGGAAGGAAGGAAGGAAGGAAGGAAGGAAGGAAGGAAGGAAGGAAAGAAAGAAAAGAGTAAGTTAGTGATTTGGCTCAGTGGGTAAGAGCACTGGCTGCTCTTCCAGAGAACACAGGTTCAGTTCCCAGCAGCCACATGGCAGCTAACAACCGTCAGTAACTCTAGTTACTGGGGATCCATCACCTTCTTCTGGTCTCTGCGGGCATTGCACAACATGCAAGCACTTACATATATGCAAGCAAACACTAATACACATAAAAATAAATTAAAAATTATGAAAAAGAAAGAAAGACTTTGTCCAAAATAGTTCCAACTGTCCTCAAATGAGTAATAACTAGCCAGTATTTATAAGTACTTTTGATAAGACAGGCTCCAGCTGAAACATTATTTCCTGTAATTTCACCTAAGAAATATGAAAAGGAGGGACGTTTATGATGCTCCAATGTACAGATGAGGATTCTGAGGTTCAGAGAAATTAAAATAACTCTCTTAGGGCCACATATCATCCCAAGTAGCATGATGCCACAGCCAAATGATTGCAATTAAACTTTTCCCCTGGTAGACAAACAGGTCCTTGAGGGAAGGGGCAGAAAGGGGAAACGAGGGGAAACAAAATCAGGCTCCTGGAACGGCCGCCGTTTTAGGACTTGCTGACTCATGCCTCTCACGGCACCACAGGCTCTTTGAGCTTTAAGCAGCTCCCAGCCACTCTAGGTTAGTCATTTGCACAGTTGGAGAAGGAAAGGCCAATAATGAAGCAGAAAGGCTGGACTGCGATACAATGCACGGTCACAACAGAATGGGCAGAGATGGACAGATCTGGTGTTGCACATGTCCTATCTAATGACTGTAAGTGCGGGCAAGTCATATCTCCTTGAATCTACTTTACCTTCAGGAAAACTAAGGGTTTGGAATAGCAGAGCAAGATGCCTTCAAGACCTCCTTTGAGGAATCCTTCCTACATCTGTTACTTGGGTCGACACTTCTCCAGAAGACCAATACATTTCAAGTGCAAATCTTCCTGCATTCACTGCAGGAGCCCAAGCCCTCTTGTTCCTAGCAAGATTCTGCATCATTTCCCAAAGGTAGTGTATTAACAGGGAACACCTTGAAAGAAGGTCCAGCAGAAAGGAGGAGGGCCTCCCACTCAGGGACCACACTATTCTCCTGGCACTCCAACTTCTTCATTTCAAAATCACTTGAATGTTGATTTGGACCTTCTGAGCCAGAACAGCCACCTGACACCCCACCCCAGCAGCTCACCCCATGTTCCCTGCATCTGAGAGGATCACAGGTGCTGAGGCTGCTGTGGCCATGGCTACCAGATTCCGTGTATTTCCTGTTTGTTGTTCTCTGTTTGCACTGAAAAGACATCATTTTCTCTTTTTAAGTGGACAGATTTTGCTACCCTTGGGGGGAGACAAGAAAAATAAGAGCAACTAAGTGAGAAGATTGTATAACATCTCAGCATGTAGAAAGCATTCTTCTTTGTCACAAAAGAAAGGAAAGAAAGATGGGGGTGGGGGGGGGCGGGAATCAGTGCAACTGGGGCCGGGGAGATGGCACAGTGGTTAGGGACACTTGCTTAGGTTCTGGGCACCCACATGGCAGATCACAATGATCTGTACTTCTAGTTCCAGGGGACCTGACACCCTCTTCCAGCCTCTGCGGTCACTAGGCACACATGTGATACATATACATAGATGTAGGCAAAACATTCACACACACAAAAATTAGAACAAATAAGTCTTTTAAAAGAAAAACCAGTAAAGCTGACAAGGAGCTTGCTATCTTTAAGAACAACTTACCTCGTGAATTTTCATCTCTTTATTTTGGGGTTTTTAGCTGTGCTGAAGATTATTTCTGGGAACAGCATTTCTTATGTGTATAAGTACTTTCATAATGCATCGTTGTGCCAAACTCTTAAAAATTATGAGGACTATAATCTCTATTTTTCTAGTCCTCTACCTATGCAGATAGCTTATTCTGTATTTTATATACTATTTTCATAAACACCATTCTATCTCTGAACATATGATTTATGTACTTACATTCCTTGATTGACTCATTTAGCAGTTACTATCCTATTATAATCAAATGGCAAAATATAGATGGCATCTTTCTCATATTAAACCAATGATTTACAACTCACCACCAACCTTTATCCTGTCATAAACATGTTTTATGTGCACAGTGTTCACTATGGGCATACTATTTTCTAATTTTTTGCTTGACTTCTCTACCTACCTGCTTAGCCCATATATCTGTCATTTTTAGTGGAGCAATATAGCACTGTGTTGCTAAAAGACTGTTTAATTAGCCATCTCCCAGCTTGTCCTTTCCACGTTGTATTATTACCCAGTCAAGCATCTTTAAATAAATAAATCTTGTGTCTTCTTGTTGAGCTATTTCCTTGGGCTACAATCTGAAATATGGGATTAACAGTTTAAAAACCATAATCAACCCTGTGACTTTTATTACATATTGCCAGGTGGCTCTCCAGAAAAGAAATGGTACTAGCAATTTGCAATGCCACCACCAGTAAAATATGAGCCTAACTTTTTCTTCATAGTCTCGTTAATGCTGGGATTTCCAGGCTTTATTTACCATGCAGTGATTGCAAAAGAATGATGTGGAGTCTTCTGGTTCTTTGAATCTGACTCATGTCTCTGTAATGGTCTTTCTGTCTCTTTTAAAAAATATGTATTGATCACCTACTACCAGGTTATTTCTGTGCCCTGTAATTCACTCAGTACTTCTGACTGCTTTACAAAATAGACATTACAAATTCTTCTTTTACTAAGGAAACTGAGACTCGCCAAGCTAAGTGACGGGCATGAGATTCCAAGGCTAATAGGGGATGTGGTCAGGATTCAACCTCACAAGCCACTTCCTATGGATTTTGCATTATGCCTTCCAACCTCCTGACACTGCCTTGACACAACTTGCCGACTTCTTTTGTTTCTTTTTTTGGCTTTCTTTTGTAGTCTTTTTGTTGATCGCAGTATAAATATACAAGTATATAAAGTACAACTCTGAGATGCAACTCAATGAAATTTACATATGTGTTTAAGAGTGTAACTACCATATGGATCAAGGTACAGAACCTTTGTTTAGTTTACAGTCTTTTATTTCCTTTTCTTTTCAAGCACGCATTATACTAGCTTTGTGTTTCTCATTCTATATGGGGCCCCTCCCTAAAGCTATTGAAATAGGTACTTAATAAATCATTTACTCATAGAAGATCGAAACTAGAAGAGACATCATAGACTAGGTATTCCAAACTTTCAGATGTGAAACTGAAGCCAAGAAGTAAAGAGATTTATCCAAGGTCTAACAAGTCCAAGGAATGTCTACCACACCAGCTGTTATTGCGGGCCCCTGACTGGCCACTGGCCACTCTCTTTAGGAAACACATAATGAGTAATGATGAAGAGGGCTGGGTGAAAAATAGAGACAGAGGCCAGGCCAATGACTTCATGATTGCTATTTTTATATTAGAGTCTTGTGGTGAACAAAGGGTCAAATTGGTGGAGAAATGTTTTTAAGCTTCTTAAACTGTGGGTTTCAACTCCACATGGAGTCTTGTACCTGTATGCAACAGTCATAAAAATTTGGCAACCATAAAAGGTTTCTGAACATACAATGACCAAAATTTAATTTAAAAAAAAAAAACCTGAAATGAATCCCAACTGTCTCTGGCAGCACCTGACCTTACTGCAAACTTGATTCTGAACACACAACAGGAGTGCTTTGCACTGTGCTTGCATTTAAGCCACACATCACCAACAAACACCACCTGGAACACCTCGGCTCAGATTTAAGACCATTGTATGCTATGAACTGTGGTGTGTTTAATGTACATACAGGTTTTTCCTCATATATAAACATAATGTTTCAATTATGGAAAACAAAGACTTTCAATGCTTTCCTACTATTTCTCAGCACATAGGTATCAAATTAATATATTTTTGGATTATATGTATTATGATGTTTGATTTTAGAAACTGACGTTTAAGTAGCTGACTTGTATTTCATGAAAAAGATACTAAATGAATTTTGGCGTGGGATTGGAAAAGAATTTCCAACAATTCCTGAAATGGTCCTACACATACTATTTCCATTTTTTGCTGTGTCGTTATGCAAATCACTGCTTTTAGCATTGACTATTATAACAGTATCAATCAACTAAAAATGTTGAAGACATTCTATGTCCTGTAGGAGCAAATATTTAGCTAAGATTATATCCTTTATGTGGATATAAACAAGTACATCCATCTCATTTTGTAAAATTAGGTGGTCTACCAAAGAATTGTTTTAAACTGCATTTCTTTGTTATTAATTACCAGCAAAAGTTTAATTTGTATACCTATGTTTCTACATGCCCAAGGTCACAGAAAAATTTCTTGTGTAAAAAAAGAGTTATAAGTAGAAAAAGTTTAAGAAGCCCTGATATGTAGCACTTTTTTCTGTTTTGTTTTGTTTCTGGTTTTACAAAAAGTGACAGCGCTTCTAAATCAAGTGCATCTCACCGTGTAGGTTACTTGAAACAAACAATGCTTCTTCTAACAGTAGTCTAGTCCTTTTGACCTCGTTCTTTGGACCTTGTTCTTGAGATTAATATTTACAGCAGACATGGGTCAGCCAATTCCATTGTATATGAGTTTTCATTCAGTGTTCGTTTAAGACAGGGTTTCAGGATAGCCTAGGCTGGCCTCAAACATACTATGTAGCCAAGGCTGTCCTTGAAATCCTGATTCTCCTACCACTACTCCCAAATGTTGGAATTAAGGCATGTACCACCACATTCAACTTCAATTTTATTTTTTAAAACGAG
Source organism: Nannospalax galili (assembly GCF_000622305.1). NCBI lineage: Eukaryota > Metazoa > Chordata > Mammalia > Rodentia > Spalacidae > Nannospalax > Nannospalax galili. Next base: position 296,490 of record NW_008330588.1, read on the forward strand.
AAAATCAACACTACTGGAATGAACACTAGATGTATATCTTTCAAATCACCAGAAAGGAAACAATGATATAATCTAGGTAACAAAGCAACACAGAGAATAGCAGGAAGCAGATAAAGGAATTCAAAAAGCTCGAAGCTGGCAGAGCATCCTGGTGAATGTGAACGGGTGATATTTCTGTCAAAGAAATGTCTCAATGTCCAGTTCTATGTCCTTTATAAGACAAGCCTAAAATCAAATGACTCAGAAGCACACATCAAAACACACACACACACATAATGCGCTGAGTCCATTTGGTGGTACTCATGTGCACCTGTGTTTAGGGATGCCCACTTGGGATTAGATAACCTTTCAGGGAGCTAGTCCTCAGAGAAAACTGATTCTCCCTCCCTCAGCATCCATCGATTGCCTGTAGCTCTTCATCTTGAGGTGGGAGCCCATGACATTCCCCCCATTCACATTTGTACATCAACAATATGGATTTTTTAAATATGAATACTAAAAACATTGGTTCGTTTAATTATTTTTATTCTTTAAATTAGCATACCTAGACAATACATTTTTAAAGTTTATTTATGCATTTATTGCTGTTTCTGGGGATTAAACTCAGAGCCTTGCACATGTTAGGCAAGTCTTCAGCAACTGAGCTACACGCAGCCTTGGACAATACGTTTTAATGATAATAGTATCATTGAGCGTACAGTTGCACTGTCTCTAGGAAGACTGTAGGAAACCATCCACACAGTGTGGCTATACATGATGAAATAGAATACAACCATTGTAAACCATAGTTTGTTTCTATTTTTATTGAATTTTTGTGCATTTCATACCCAGCGTCTTAATCACTTTTATACCCCTTCTCCATCGACACCCTCCCAAAGCGCCTTCCATGGCGTTCATACATTCTGTCATTTATGCCAAGGCCTGTCGAGTCAAGTTAGTGTCCCCAGACATTCCTCAGTGCAAATCCATCCACTGGGGTCTAGTCAGCCTATCTAGAGTCCCTCCTTTAAAGAACAGCTCTTCCTTACTCGGCAGTAATCAGCTGTCCAATAGTTCTTCAGCTAAGACTGGGTCTGCTGCCCATTTCCACAGTTCTATGCTGGGTTTTGACTGCCTGATTTTGCCTGGGTCTTGTGCATACATGTCACCATTGCTGTAAGTTCATAAGAGCATGGTCCCAGGAGCTCGTTAAGACTCTGTTTCCATATGTAATGAAATGACAATGTATTCAACACAGTATAAAGAGAATTAAAGCACAAGGCCTATAAAGTAGAATTTCAACTTATGTCAAATATGTACATGATATGAGATATTTTCTTTTCTTCACTACTGAGAAGCTTAATTTTTGTATGGCTTTCTTTACCAGAAAAAATTTCACAAAATATATTCACAATAAAAATACTAGGTTTTCTGATACTTTGAATGAAATCATTTCCTTGTTACCAACTTGATATAGAATGTGGTTCATTTATTTGAATTTGTTTTCAAATCAAGAAACTGTTTTTATTATTTTCTTAAAACTAGAAAGACATATACCAAAATAATACTCTGTTTAAATTAAGGGAGATTTTAGTTCATTTTTATGCTACTTATTCTCTGGTAAGAAAAGGGGTGAGGTGCTAGAGAGATGGCTCAGCAGTTAAAAACACTGGCTGCTCTTGCAGAGGACCCAGGTTCAGTTCCCAGCACCCACATGACAGCTAACAACCATCTGTAACTCCAGTTTCAGGGGATCCAACGCCGTTTTCTGACCTCTGCAGCACTGCACAACATGGGTGCACTTACATACATGCAGGCAATACACTCATACACATAAAGTTATTTTTTTTTAAAGAAAAGGGGTGAACAGATATCTAAAATAAAGGAAAGATAATCTCATAAGCCACTACTGCTTCCTCAAATGAGTACATGATCCAGATATCTAGATGAGGCAAATCCACCCCAAGGTACTGACCAGGGAGTCACAGGAAAGGCATCAGATGAGAATTCTGAACCTTCATTCAACTCCAAGCTCTCAAACCCTATATTTTTTGTTTTATTCTCCCAAGAACTGGCTAATGTTAACTTAAAAGATAGACCATGTTAGCATTCTTCTTTACTCTCTGACCTCCAAATGAACATAAATTACTATTTTAAGCTAAGCCATGTGTTAAAGAGAGAAACAAAATAATCATACACTTCAGCTATCCACTTTGTGTACAGATCTTTCTACAGAGACATCAATTTGCCAATGCTAAAAAAAAAAAAAAAAAAAAAAGTGCCACATGCTCTGGGATGATTCTGAACAAGAAGTTCCAAAGAAATTTCAAACAAAGGCATTCATGGAAATAGCTTTCCAAAGTACCTTCATTGAATTACCTTGCATTCATTTGGATTTCCATATTTTGACGTTTTACGATCTCTTCAAATAAAGTTGTATTGATTTATGTTAACATGCCATTTACTTAATACCTGGAAAGAATAATAATATGCTTTTAAAAGAAAATCTTAAAACTCATCATACTTCCATATACTTAAAATGAGATTTATACTTATTATGATGATCAGACAATAATCAGATCTTTCAGAAGCCTCTATATCTCTGAAATACATATATTAATGATGATACTGCAGAGGACTACAGATTCTGACTGTGGTTGGTACGTAGATCAGAAAGAACTTTAGTAATCCTGGATTTAGTTCCCATTCCCTTGGAAACCACAGACCAGGGAGCTGACATGCCCAAATTCTTAGGAGGTACTTTTTTCCTGGCACAGATGCACCTGTAACTGTTCTCTAAAATCATTCCCTCTTATTCATTTCATAATGTAATTATCACCACCATCCATTTTCTCCCACACGGAGCTCTTATCCATTGAAGAAAAACAGTACATTTTAAGAGTGAAGGGCGGGTGGTTGAAAAGGCAGACTTTACCCTTATTCGCCCACAGAAAAGCACTGAGTGCATTCAAAGTGTCACATTCAGTAACAGGACCACTTATTGTCGATCTCTCCCTCAGGAGCTCACAGATTACCTCCCCAAATTGAAAAGAAAGAGGAAAGACTACCCTTACTACCAACAGGAGTCTGCACCGGCAAGTAGAAGTACAATGAGAGAAGAAACAGGAACTAGGGAATGGACGCTGAAGGCAGGGGCCCATGGGAAAGAGCTCAGGCGTGAGAAAGCGTGGTGGAACCCAGGACCTGTAAGGAGCTCCACGTGGTTGGAGTCCCGGACACCTGTCGGGATTGGAAGTGATGAAAGCAACAGAGAAGGCGGGAAACCTCCACTATGAGAAAGAAACACATCCTAAAACAATGGCGCCACTAAAGGTAGGGAACCCGCCGGAAGTCTACGGAAATTACTCTACTGAGAAAGGAGGGCCTGACCAGAGGAGCACAAGTGCCAGGTGGGAGACACAGAGGCAGAGTTTGGGGGTCATGATCACATTGGCTCAGAGAAAAGGAGAAGTCAAAAAATTCTTTTCAACGTCTTTTTTTTTCTTTTCTTTTCTTTTCTAAAAAAATCATTTACCACATTCAGGTCATCGAATAAAATGATCTTGACTTTGGACTCTGAATTTTAAGGAATACTACCTAAATATTGAGAGTAAAAACTAAAGCAGAGGTCGTGAGGCTGTATGAGAGATCAGAGAAATACCACAGATATTTTTTGTAAATTTTTTATTAATTTTTTGTTCATTTCATACAGAACACATCTTCATACCCCCTTCCCCATTGAACTCTCCCATAGCGCCCCCCCTCCCCACTGGGCTTCATACATTCTATCATTGTGTTAAGGCCTTTCGAGTCAAGTTAGTGTTCCCAGTCATTCCTCAGTACAAGTTCATCCACTGGGGTCTAGGCAGCTAGCTAGAGTCCTTCCCTTTAAGAAGATCAGCTCATCCTCACACAGCAGCCACCAATAAGTCTTCAATTAAGATTAAGGCTTGTTATCAATTTCCACAGTTATGTGCTGGGGTTTTGTCTGTTTGAGTTTACATGGTCCTGTGCATGCTGACACCATTGCTGTAGGTTCATATGAGCAAGATCCCAGGGGCTTGTAGCACTCTATTTCCACATGGTCCCTGGCTCTTACAATCTTCCCGCCCCCTCTTCCAAAATGGTCCCTGAGCCCTGGGTGGGTGGAGTTTAATATAGGAGTCCTATCCAAGGACCCACACTCTGCAGACTCTTACTCTCTACACTTTGGCCACTTGTGACCTTTTGTGTTCCTGGCCCTCTGTTGCATGAGGGACCTTTATTAATGAGAATTGAGAGATGCATTCGTACCTCTTTGCCCTTGGTTCTATGTTCTATGAATCTTCGTGGGAGAGGTTGCATTATAGATGTGTCACTTAGGCTTGGGCAATTCACAGGCAATGTCTGTGTGACTGGTTGTGGGTCTCTGTAATAGTCTCCAACTGTTGTAAAAGAGCTTCTTTGATGAGTGGTGACTGGCATACTTGTCCGTAAATATTTTTACAAGAGACAGTAGGTGAGCTTGGGTTCAAGGTTTGTCCACTTGAGATCTTGAGCAAGTTTTCCTGTTCCTTTTTGGTTCCATTGCCCAGTGAACACAGTGGTGTTTCTACTGTTTCGACACTGAAAGCCTCTCCTCTCAGGAGAGGGCAGGACCTTCACAAGAGGAAACTAGCAGAACAAAGCTCTTGAAGTCACTGAGGTCATGGCACTGAACGAAATCATGGGACCCTGGCCTTCTTGTTCTTTTTGGCTTCCTGGCCGTGAATAAGGTCAGGTTGCTCTGCCATGTACCCCTGCCATGATGTGCTGCCTCACTACAGGCCCAAGAGACAAGGGGCCAGTCAGTCATGGATTGATCCCAAACTGTGAGGCAAAATAAATCTTTTCTGTTTACTATCTCAGATAGCTATTAGAGTAATAGAGACTAAAAAGAAGAGCGATATCAGGAAATAATACTAAGTACAATCATGACCTACCATTAAGCACTCATTAAATGAGTACTATTATATAATATAGAATATTCTTAGGACTGGAAAGGGAAAAAAGCCCTGATTTAAATTTTAAAATAGGGGTTAGAAAGATGACTTGACATTTAAGAGCACTGGCTCCTCTTGCAGAGGCCCCAGGTTCAATTCCCAGCACTCACATGGCACCTAACAAGTGTCCACAACTCCAATTCCAGGGGCTCCAATCCCTCTTCTGGCCTTCATGAGCATATCACACACATGGTGCACTTACATACATGCAGGAAAAATACCTTGAACATATAAAATAGACATAAATAAATTTAAAAAATTAAATATTTTCAAAGATATCCTGAGTTATGAATACTGGGTAAGAAGGAAAACAATGACACACTAGAGGGTACCAACTGTCTTCAGATGTGCTTCTCAGTTTCAGCAGGGTCATTAGGCGGAGCAAAGGTCCCTCAGATGGACAGTGCAAAACATTCTTGCATCCAGAATCAACCAGAAGGACCCTAAGAAGGAACAGCTCTAAAGGGGCTGTCACATTACTAAGAAAAACTTTAAAAGGAAGAGATCCATATCTGTTTTATAGCAAAAAGATAAACAGAGAAACGCTTAAAAAGGTAAAAATTTTGTGAAAAGATAGAGACCTTGTAGCTTTTACAGCGGTAACAAGAGGACGAGTTCAAGCTCCAGGGAAACATTAGTAAAGAAATTTATAAAGAAGCTGCTGTTCTATTTAAATCAAGGACAATTGTTGAAGTTCAACTTAAATTCTTAAGAAAGTCCATAAATAAAATAACAAAATGTCTTAGAAGACTGAGCATGGCCGAATACAGATAATGTTAAACAGCCAACTCAGCTCTTCAGAACAGGAAACAGGCATCCCTATCACTACGTGCCTAGGATGACTGTAAATCTTATTGTTATAACCAATGTGTAGGACACAATTTATGAATAATAAAACATGTACTATCTTTATCCTTTGCCACATTCTGTTTACAGAGAACCTATGGTTGAAATCAATGTCCAAGTGCAGTTTTACCATGGATGCTTGCTGATAATTTCTTTCATGTTGAGACTAAAATAACATATCACTGATACAATGTTGAAAAAGTGGTTTGCTAGGTCTGATCCCTTTTTTAATATCAGAAGACTATTTCATGCCATTTTTGCACCATTCAAAATGGAATGCACAGATAGGAGACACTATTCACTTTAACCTTCAATCTTCTTCATCACTTTCTTAAGTCTTGATGACAAACTATAAATCAAGCTTTGAAGCCTAGTCAATACTCCAGTGACATGAATAGTCCATTGTGGTCAATTTCAATCTGTAGCTTGACCACAGTTGGCACTGTTTGCAAGAAATACACAGTAGCACATCACATAGCATTTCCTTCATAAAGGTGCTATACATATTATTGCTGCACATCCATAGATTCCTCAGTTCCTTCATGAAGGTTTATTTATTTTTATTTTATATATATGAGTGTTGCCTGCATGTATGTATATGCACCATGTGCATGCAATGTCTGTGGATGCCAGAAGAGGGCATCAGATCCACTGGAACAAGAACTACAGGTGATTCTAAGCCACTCTGTGGGTGCTGAAAACTGAACCCTGGTCCTCTGCAAGAGTAGCCAGTGTTCTTAAGTGCTGAGCCATCACTCTACTCTGATGTATCTCCTTTTTCTTCTTCAAATTATGAAGCATTAATTGCATTATTTGGAATTTCCACCCAGAGAGCAGTAAAATTACATTTGGTTTTTTGGAAAAAAAATTAACTTTATAATTTTAAAGAAATTATATTTTAAAACAAAGCCATTAAACATTCAAGATATAAAATCACCTTCTAGTCACAGTACTGTTTTACTATTATCTGTGCCCTTGAAGCTATTCAAAATAGTAGTATATAACTCTGGAAGGAGTACAAATTGAATACCAGTATTCTAAGGCCCTTACATTACCCCCAAATGGTAAAGGTACCAGTTTATGTTATCCTTTACTGGGTCAAAATATGAATGTTGTGCTGTTTCTAAAGTTACCCTTAAAGAAACTTAAAAGAACATGTAACTGAAAAGCAATAGAGGGGAAGGAAGAATTTCAGAAAGAAAAAAATCCTTAATTTAAAGTAACAAAGGAAAGAAAAGTTCACAAGAACAGGTAAGAAAAGTAGACATCACATTTTTAAATTCATGAACCTTTTTTTTTTTAGAATTTCATATATGAGTACACTCTACATCATTTCATCCTTCTCTTTCCCCCTTCCAACTTCCTGTGGAAATCACATACTAAAATGTCAACTTAAAAACATGTTAGCTGAACCTCAGTCTGTAATCTCATTAAAGGCAAACAGAGAGCTATTTCAATTGCAATACAAAGGCTGTCAGACCAAATAAAACAATAGAATATGCTACTTCAAGAGACAGACCTTAAACATGATAGAATGTTTGACAGCTAAAGAATAAAAGAAGGGACACCACCATTGCAAACACTAACTTTGAAAAAGCAGCGGAGCCAGGAGCCACGCCTTCAATCCCAGTCCTCAGGAAGCAGGGGTAAGCAGATCTCTGTGAGATTGAGGCCAGCATGGTCTACACAGCAAGTTCCAGGCCAGCTGGGGCTCCTAAGAGACCCTGTCAGAAGAAGAAGAAGAAGAAGAAGAAGGAGGAGGAGGAGGAGGAGGAGGAGGAGGAGGAGGGGGAGGA
>NW_008330588.1:304801-311455 GCF_000622305.1 Nannospalax galili
AAGTTTGTGTGCATCTTATAACATGACTTTGAAATAGATAAAGCTAAAAGTAAAAGAACTAAAGGAAGAGAAACATTTTAATTAATAATGCATAATTATAAATATTTTAACATACTTCTCTTGGGGACTAATGCTGAACAAATTGCAAAAAAAAAATCTGTGACGATATGGACATTTTGAACAAAATGTTTCTATTTTTAAGGCCTTTGTATCCATTTAGGAAGTTAGTCTGTTAGCATTATCAGTGACCCATTACATTTCTTAACACATCAAAGCTAGTTTCATTCATAGACACTGTACAGTACAATTGTAACAATGTGCATTATTTTCAAGAACAAATAGAGTGTTTACAGCAACTGCCTACACAGAAAGGTGGTCTCAACTCATTTCCAAGGACTGAATTTTATGTAGTGAGTTCACATAACTCGGTACAGTGAAGCCAGAAATCAATTAACTGTAAGATAACTGAGTATCCCCAGGTGTTGGGTATTAACCAATGAACTTTTAAATATTTCAAGAGTCAAAAACTATAGATTTAGAACTTAGTGATAATAAAATTCAAGTCCCTTCAAAAGAGAAACATTTAAGCCAACAAGAATGTTGCTGAAGATGATTTAATATCTGTTCTTGCTCGATGTACCAACCTGAAAAATCATTCTCTTTTAGTAAAGAACAAGTCTTTCATCTGTTCAGAAGAAAAAACCTGCAGGACCGGTGAGATGGTACAGTGAGTCGAGGTGCTTACCACGAAAACTTGCCAACTTGACTTTCATCGCCAGAAACCATACAAAGGTGGAAGGAGAGAACCAACTCTACAGTTTCCTCTGACCTCCACATGTGGGTTGTGACACGTGCTCTCTTCCAACAATAATAATGAAAACATTTTTAAAAAATAGATTTCCACCTTGTTCTAAGAGGTCATTTGAGGCAAACGGTGAAATGTTTTGAATCTGTGCCCTGGGCAACTACCTCATTGAACACAACATTCTTCTATGTCAAGTGAGAGGTGGCATCACTAATTATGTGCTGTGGACCCTTTGCCTTTTCCTGCAGCATCTAGCTTTACTCCCATTGGTAGGTCGCCCACCCCTCTTACACCATGTGAGTTACCTCCTCAATAGTTTATAGCCTCTGAGAGTCTATATTTTATATAGAATATTTTTTGTTACCTGCTTCTGATAGTCCTAGGACTATCATCAGGACTTTTGTCTGAAGAGACCTTCTCTGATGTTTGAGATTACACACATAATGCCCATAAACACGTAGTTCTTATAACTTATGTAAGTCAAGGAGCCTTTAGAATATTATTGCCAATATTCCATTACAAAGATAAGGTTAAGGTATTTAGAACCCCTGCCCCCAAAATCCCCAAACAAAAAACAATCAAACAAAAAAATGCTGGGTGTGGCACATGCCTTTAATCACAGCACTTGGGAGGCTGAGGCAGGTAGATCTTTATGAGTTCAAGGTCAGCCTGGGGCTACAGGGAAACCCTGTCTCAAAAGAAAAAAAAAAACAAAAAAAAACAAAGCAAAACCCCCAAAAGATGTTTAAAAACTCAACAGTCTATCAATTGTAATAATTAATACCAAGTGCTGTAATACACTTCCCCAAGTCTCAGTACTTAAAAACAACAAAGTTTGGGCTGGAGAGATTGCTCAGTGGTTAAGAAAACTGACTGTTCTTGCAGAAGACCTGGGTTCGAATCCCAGCACCCACATGGCAGCTAACAACTATCCCTAACTCTAGTTCCAGGGGATCTGACAGCCTCTTCTGTTGAGGCATTGCACAACACAGGTGCAATGCCTCGATACATACACATAAAATTAAAATAATAAATAAAATATTAAAACAACAACAAAGTTTTCCTTTTCTTTGAATCTTAGTCTAACAGTTAATGGAGTCTGCAGTTTCCTCTAAGTGATGACTTGGGGCATTAGGCTACCTTCCTCTTATGCCTCTACCACTGGCATATCATCCAGCAGCCGAAACAGAGGCAAACTGAGAGAAATCCAATCAGTACTTGACAGTCTCAGTCTGGAAATGACATGGCAGCTCTGTTCAACTCTAATTGGCTAGAACTAGTCACATGATCTGCAGTGGCTCTGGTGGGCCTCCAAATCCAAAAGTTCCCTATCTTTAGATACAGCTAAGAGTGTCCCAAACATACTGAGTAATAAAAGTTACATTATTACTATGAAGTTAGGTCTATGGAAATTGTGTCAAGAGTCAAATATGTGCAGACATTTTTGGTTGTAATTATTCCAGAAATATTACACTGCAACAACTATTTACATAGCATCTAAATTGTGGAGATACTAAACAAGTCAATACTGAAGTCAGGAATTGAGCCTACCGACCTGCAGGTCAGTGCTTCTTCCTTCATCCTTCTCAGGTTTCCCGAAACGTGAGGCACATGGGGCTGAAGAGACGGCTCAGTGAGTTAAAGCACCTGCGGCCCAAGCCCGACCACCTGAGTCCAATTCCAGAAACCATGCAAAAAGCCAGACGTGATGGTGTGCATCTGTAATCAGTTTTCAATTTTGTATTTATTATTAGTGTGTATGCACCTGACATACATGGGTATGCGCACCATAGCACATGTATGGAAGTCAGAGGACAACCTTGCGGAGTCAGTTCTCTCTGTGCACCTTTACAGGGGTTCCAGGATTGAACTCAGTTTGTTAGGCGTGTGCACCAAGCACCTTTACCTTCTGAGTCATCCCGCTGCTCCACAATAGCTTGTAAATAGGCCTTCCCTACAGAGAATATGAATGTCAAGAAGTACACAGAGAGATGTTGAATATGAGTCACTAAGGAAATTTGATTAAACAAAAATGACACACTATGCACATCTATAGAATGTCAAAAATTAAAAACAGCAATGACACCAAATTCTCCCAAGAATGCAGACAGTGGGTCTCTCATGCACTCCTGGTGGGAATGAAATGGTATAGCCAAGTTGATTTGGTTTGGTTTGGTTTGGTTTGATTGACACAGGCTGCATACACACTGTAGCCCAGGCTGACGTGGAACTCACTATATAGTTCAGGCTGGCCTTGAACGCTCAGCAGTTCTCCTTCCTCAACCTCCATAGTGCTGTGATTGTAAGTGTTTAAGTGTTAGTCAGGTGTCTTTTAAGTTAAATATACATTATTAACTGTGTTGACTCTACTGTACAACAGAACACCAGAACATTCCTGTTACCCAACTGTAACATTTCCCCTTACCTAAACTCCCTGTATCCTCCTGCTCCCTCCTCTAGCCAGCCTACATTCAAGTTCCATGAGATCCACTTCTTAAAAGTCCATATACAAATAATGCACCATATATTTCACAATAACTAGGAAAGGATTTTGAACACTCTTGCCACAAAGAAATGATAGCTATTGAAGGTGGAGAATTTGCTTGCTACTGACTCTGACTGTTATGCTACAGGATGTGTAGAGATGTGGAAACATCACTGAATTCCATAAATATGTACAATTATAATGTGTTAATTAAAAAAATAAAACAAAAGGCTGGACATGAGGGCACGTGCCTTCAATCCCAGCACTCAGGAGGCAGAGGCAGGGGGATCTCTGTGAGGCTAAGGCCAGCCTGATCTCCATAGCGACTTCCATGCCAGCTAGGGCTACATGGAGACCTTCTCTCTAAATACATAAATAATATAAATAAAGAAAGAAAAAAATAAATAAAGACAAAAATTTGAAAACCAACAAGTATAAGACTCAGCAATCCTACTTCAGTACTATTGATTCTGAAGAAATGAAAACATTCTGAAAATATACATTAATTTTTCACAGTAGATTTATTTGTAATAATTCAAAAATTGACCACAACCCAATAAATGCATAAACAAATTATGCAATGGGATACTAGCAGCAAATGAGGAGAAACAAGCTCCTGATACAGGAATAATTTGGATGGATCTCAAGGCCATTGTATTGAATGAAAAAGACCAACCTCAAAAGGTATGATGCCACTTTCATGGGCATCCAAGAAGTGATGAGGAGCAGACCAGTAAGAGCAGACTAAGATATGGGAGTGGAGAGAGGAGGTCCATCAAACCAGGGCACAGGGAAGTTTTTTCTTGGGCATGAAGTGATTTTGTAATCACACTGTGATGGTGTTTACATAACTCTAGCCATGGGATAAATTTTCATAGAGCTGTAAACCCCACATAGACACACACACACACACACACACACACACACACACACACACAGAGCTTCAATCTGCTGGTATAAAATCTGTGATCAAAGTCTGCAGGTCAATTGATAGTATATATGTCAGTGTACCTGGGAGCTTTCTAAGTTATTTTTTCAACTTCTTGAGAGTCTAAAATGATTACAAAATTAAAAAAAATAAATAGCTAATACTTGTTGAATGTTCCTTGTGTCCACACTACAGAGAACTTTGTATATGCCAATACATTAAACCCCCCAGATCTTTACAGTAAATACATACATCATATTTAGCAGATGAAGAAACTAAATTTCAGAAAAGTAGATGTGGGCTGAGACACTGTTGCCAAGTGACTGAGGTAGGAGTCACACATTGGGTTCTGGTGCCAGCATCCTCAGTCTTAACCAAGAAGGAATTTTTATTTATTTCCAGACAGAATTTCACCATGAGCCAAGGCTGACCTGAAACTCACAATCCTCCTGCCTCAGGCTCTTGAATGCTAGAAGCACAGGTGCTTGTCGTCATGCCTGGATAAAATTGATGTTTTTTTAAGAAAAACAAAAGACAAGACAAAGAAAATGGTGGATGAAGATGCAGTAATATGGAAGAAAAGAAAAGGAACCAAAAAAGGGTGGAGTAACCTAAATAGAGCATGCAAAGGTAGAAAAGCAATCCCAGCACGTCCTGTGTCCCTCAGTCAGGTACAGAAGCTGCATGGTGCATTCTGATCAGCAAACCTGCGGTTGTAAAAGACAGGAATGGCTGGCAGGGGTAAGGACTACTTTCAAAGGCATACTCAGCAGGTTCTGTTTGAATAGGTCAGAGTAATTGGGGTTATTTAATCTAGGGAAGTGGGGGGGGCGGTAATTGCCACCTTCTGTGCCAGCTTTGAGAAAACATCCAGAGGATGTAGGACAAGTGACAGAGACAGAATTGAAAAAATATAGTTTGACACTAAAAAAAAAAAAAAAAAAAAAGTTTTATAACCTTCTAAGCAGAGATAAAACTAGGACAGATTAAACACTTTCTATGAGACATTAAAAGGAAAGAATGTGGGCTGGGACTGTAGCTCAGTGGTAGAACATTTGTCTACCATAAGAAAGGTCCTGGGTTCAATTCCTAGCAATGAAACTGAGACAAGAGAAAGAATGAAATTAGTAGAGAAGATACAGCATGTGCATACCAGGCCCCACACAAGGCTCTTTGTATGATACTTGTTTCAGTCCCTGCAGCTAAATATGAAATAGATGTGGCCATATCCCTTTTACAGATAAGGAGTTTGAGCTTCAGAGACACTGAAGTCTACTCAGCCACCCAGGCTTGGGGAAGGGAGATTCAAAGCTGTATTATCTGCTTTCACATCTCAAATATTTCCACTACATAGTACATGCAGTTAAACTTGGATACTAAAACATTTGGAGAATCCTCTGCCAAATAACATGAAACCAAATCAAATAATCAAATATGGTCCCTTCTAGCTGTAAGGATCCTTGTGTCTTGCAATGCTGCTAATGTGATTTCCCATCAGCCCCTACTCCACTCATCTCTGTTATGACCCTCTCTGATGTGCTCAGTTTGGTCCAGTAAGTTAACCTGGACTTCTACAGTATCATTCTCCCTGGAACATTCAAGGGAAAACAAAAGGCATTAAAGAAAGGAAAGAGAATGAGAAAGTCCGTGCCTCCCATCTCACACAGGAGAAACTCTCTCGTAGCCCAGCAAGCCAGGTGTAGACTAGGAATTGGGTAAGAGTGACAGGAGACTCGGGATGCTGGGGAGCTCAGTCTAAGATGTGGAAACAAAACTAGGCCAATGAAGGGAAAGCCACGGTACAGTAAATGTTCTGCCGAGAAAGATTCTTCCCATCCTGGCCGACAGGGTCCAAGAAGACACTGGCTCCCAGACCCCCTGTGTAGACAGTTATGGGGTAATGACAGCTGGGATTCCAGAAAATTTGTGCCATTGGAGTTCTTCAAGTAGTGTCTGGGGTGTGTGTGTGTGTGTGTGTGTGTGTGTGTGTGTGTGTATTCTAATAAAATTGTATTTGTGGGGACTGAAATTTGGATGATTTGATTTTTTCTTATTTTTTAAAAATGAAAAATAGACTTGTCTAGACATACTGCAGGTTTACAGAAAAACTGGGCAGGAACTATGAAGTTTCCATACATTCCCAAGTACCTCCTTCAATCTTTCTCATTATTAGCATTTTTCATAGGTGTGAGATACTTAGTCACAACTGATGAGCCAATGTGGCTTCATTCTCAACAGAAGTCCTTGTGGCAGACATATGGGTTCTGCCAATGGCACCTGTGTGTAGTAACTGTCAGTTTTGCTGCCCTAGATCTCCCCTTGATGCCCCACTTCATCCCTCCCCTTCCTCCCTTCCCTCCCCTTCATCCCTCCCCTTTATCCCTCCTCTTCCTCCTTCTCCTTCCTCTCCCCTTCCTCCCCCTTCCTCCCTCCCCT
>NW_008330588.1:311470-320035 GCF_000622305.1 Nannospalax galili
CTCCTTCTCCTTCCTCCCCTCTTTCCTGCCCCCTCCTCCCTCCCTCCCCTCCTCTTCCTCCCTCCCCTTCGTCCCTCTCATTCATCCCTCTCAGCCCTGCAACTATGCAGACTGTTTTATTGGTCCTACAGTTTTGTTTTTCCAGTATATTGTGTGGTCAGAATCCCACAGTTGACAGCATTTTCAGGTTGATTTCTTTCACTTAGTAACATACATTTTTAGTTTCCTCCCTCTTTAGTCATGGCTTGATTGTTCTTTATTTAAATTAATGGGTTTTCTTTTCTAAAGAGCAGTTTTAAGTTGTCAGAAAAATTGAACAGAAAGTGTAGAGTTCTCACCCATCCCTTCTCCTTGTACACATGTCCTCAATTACTTACATCTTTCATTAGTGTGGTACATTTTTACAACTGTACATCAATATTGATGTACAGCTTCTTAGGGCTTAATGGATTTTTCCCTAAAATATAGACACACAGGTATCCATCCACAGTTTAATTATTTTTTGTTATTTATATTTATTTTTGTGTCTGTGTATGTGTTCCATGTGTGTGAGATACTCGTGGAGTCCAGAAGGGGATGTAAAGATCCCCAGGAGCTGGAGTTAGAGGAGACCGTAAGCCACCTGACATGGATGCTGGGAACTAAACTCGAGCTCTTTGAAAAAGCAGGAAGCACTCTTAACTGCTGAGCAATCTCTCCAGTCCCAGTTTAATTCTTTTTAACATTAATATTCCATTGCAAGAGCATATCACAATCTGTTTATCCAGTCACAAGCTGAAGGGCATTTTGGATGTTTCCAACTTAATTTTAATAATTATGAACAAGGATGCTACAAACATTCATAGGCAGGTTTTTGAGTGGACTTATTTTTAATTTATTTGGATAAATACCAAGGGTCACAGTTACTGGCTTGTGTGCTCAGATTCTGTTTAGTTTTGAAAGAACTTGATAAATTAACAGAACACAGTGGCATGCTATAATCCCAGCACTTGGAAAGTTGATGCAGAGGAGTCTGGAGTTAAAGGTGATCCTTTGCTACATAGTGAGTTAAAGTCCAGTATTGGCTACAGAACACCCTGTCTCAAAAAAAGAAAAGAAAAAGAAAAAGAAACAAAGAAGGAAGTAAGAAAGGATGGAGGGATGGAGCAAAGGAGAGGACTAATGCCATTCTGCATTGACCAGCCTTCATGAGAATTCTTACTCCCCCCCGACCCTACCCCACCCCCTCCATTAAGGGCCTGGTGTCAGTGAGGTTGATTTCCTACATTATAACAGGGACACAGCAGCATCTTGTTTTAAATAAGTGCTTTTCTAAAGCACACTGTTCAACCATCCAAAGCAAATCTTTAAACTGACAGGATTCGGCCCATAATTTTTAGTTCTCAGAATTTCCATCTCTGCTGAGAGACCAAATTTCTTTAAACCAATTAATTCCCATTGCTAAAGGCAGGGCTGGGGTTACATAGTACCTGAAATTCATGGAGCTTCAAAGAGCCAGAGCAAATTTGTCCTTTCACAGCTAATACTAAACTGAACGTTCAGTGGCACCCAGACAGACACCTGAAACACAGAGATAACAAGTGGCTTCTATTGAGCTCCAGCATCATAAAGGCCCCTGTTTTGGCACTTCTGGATCCGACTTTGTTTTACAAAGCTCTCCTCAGACTTAAGCCATTCGTACCAGCCTAAATTACCTCATGTTATTTCTAGGGCACAAAAAAAAGATGTGGGGCAAGCTGGGGGAAGGGAGTCTGGGTTTTTCCTTCTGCCACTTATCCAGGTAGCCTCTGAAGTGTTTTCTAGAACTGGAGTAGCAGAATGATGGAAGCATGGTTTTGCTGTATCTTATCACACCTTCTGTAGCTTACACTTTCAAATAACGATATTTTCATAGTAGTTGTCAAAGCTACATTCACACCTGCATGTTAATATAATGGTTTTGATGGTCATTAACTTCATAAAGATCCAGGCAATAAAGTACCAAAAAAAATCTTGATGTCATTCCATTTCATATTTTTTGTAAATGTGAACTTTCCATCTGTATGACTTCATGTCTATGAAACTTAACATAATCAACAGTCACATAACACCTCTATGCTGAGAAAATATTGGCAAAGATCCTGCCATTGCAAATGGCCCATTTTATATGCCCATTCTTAACAAGCAAGATCAAACCCTGTAAAACAAGTCTTTCTCCTCAACAGCATATCTGCTGTTTATGGAAGCTCCTCAAGAGGTCTTGGAAACGGCCCATAATTAAGTGGCAAAGATGCCGGAAAGTGTTTCCAGACCAAATGGCAAAGCATTTAAGGCAAGCATCAGAAAAGCTCCAGCCAGAAGCCTGACAGTTGTAATACCTACTCTTTGCTTCTGACCACTGCATTTTGTTTTTTGTAAAAATATTTTTAATTATATTTATTTATTTTATGTGTATGAATGTATTGCTTACACATATGTAAGTGCACCCATGTTGTGCAATGCCTGCAGAGGTCAGAAGAGGGCGTCAGATCCCCTGAAACTGGAGTTTCAGAGAGTTATTAGTTGTCATGTAGGTGCTGGGATTCAAACTTGGGTCCTCTGCAAGAACAATCAGTGCTCTTAACCACTGAGCCATCTCTCCAGCCCCAGTGATCACTGTAGTCAGCAGCTTCTCTTTTTAGCTGCTCATGGCAACTTCCTCCAGTGCAAGAAACTTACACAAAACAAAGCCCTCAAATCCCTCAAACCTCCACAGCACTAAGGAAATTCTCCCTGTTGTTATTCTATCCTTCTAAATAGAGTGACATGTTCTGTTGGGGTACTTCCAAAGGAAGCTTGGGGGCTGGGACAGAAAAAAGAGCACAACTTTTAAAATCATCCCATAGAGAAAGCGGGCCAATGGGTATGTGGCTACCACAGCTGAACTAAAAGTTTTCCCCATCCAACCTGGCATCCTTAAGTAACCACGCTATGATGCCTCCAGGACAGCAGAGTTGCAGGTGTCTAATGAAGCACACAGAACTGGGTGGATTTTGTCACACCACCCTTCCCTTTCCCACTCTGCTGCTTGAAAAATAATAGACCAATCCCAATGGGCACTAAGAGAGAAAGTGTCTAACTTCTGTTAGGTGCTGAACGGAATCCCCTCAAAAAGAGAAGCAGATCACAGGGATACGTGCACATGGATGTGTATTGTAGCACTGCTCACAATAAATATATTAGCTATGGAACCAAGCTCTGAATCCATCAACAGAATGAATAAAGAAAACAATGAATTTTTTAAACCACAAAGAATGAAGTTGTGTCATTTGCAGGAAAACGAATGCAGTTGCAGAGAACCATGTGAAGCAAATTAAGTCTGTCTCAATTGTGGGTCCTAGATTTTCTAAATAACAAAAGATCAGGTATCTACACGTGACATGAAAGTAGAAGTGAAAGTATCTAGGGGAACAAAGGGTCCTAATGGGAGGAGTGGGGCTGAGAAGGGGGAAGGTAGCTGGGTATGGGAGTTATATTTGAAATACATTAAGCATTTGCATCAAGATAACCTTGTATAAGAAAATAAAACCTTGAAGAAAAAAGAAACACATTTTGAAGTCCTAATCCCTGCTTCCCCAGAGTATGACACTGGAAATAAAGATGATTGTAGATATAATTAGCCAAGATGAAGCCATACTGGAGTACAGTCATTAATCCTGCGAGTCTAGTGTCCTTATAAGAACATTGTTAGTAAGCTTTCCATTACTGTAACAGAACACCTGAGGTAATGAACTTATAGAGGAAATGTTTCTTTTGGTTCACTGGATGGGAGGTTTTGTTCATATAGAATAGCGTTGGTCTAACATTTATTGTTATAGACTGAATTAGCCCCCCCCCCCAAGTTCACGTTTAAAGCTCTAACACTCAGTGTGATAGTATTTGAGGAGAGGGGGTTTGGGGACATAAGGAGGCTTAAAGGAGCTCATGAGGGTAGAGTACCCAGGAGGGAAGGGGAGCCTTTCCAAAGACATCAGTTTATTCTTTGTCCCAGAAACATGAAGACACACAGAAAACTAAGATTTGTAGCCCTGAACACAGCCCTGCCCAGACCTGAATTGTTCCACGTCTCTATCCTAAGCCTCTAGAATTGTGGGAAAATTAATGTCTATTGTTTTAGCTGACTAGGACAGCCATCATATATCAATGAACTACTTTACATATGCAATTTAATGATGTGGCAATCAGTTATCATCTAAATGAGGACTTCCTCACTGGCAACAAATGTTGACAAGATTGTTTACTGAAGTACCCAGGCCCCTTTGCTTTTGATAATAAACAAGATTAGTTGATTCTGCATTTCGTGGCAATGCCCTGTGTCCTGAAGCTGGCTGACGCAATATGGAACAGGAAGAGAGGAGGGAAAAGAGCTCTCTTGTTCTCTCCAGAGATCACACTGCTGGAAAAAGCAGAGGGGCTGTGGCCAAGCATCTGCCTGAACTCCAAGGTTAGTAATGCCTCATAAAGCCATAGCTGGAGTCAAGGGCCAGGTGGTCCCAGGATGCTTCTCCTGCCCAGCGCCTCTGTTGCCCATTTTCACCTATAACATCTCCAGATGCCTACTGCTTCCAGCTGTTTGCCTGCTGCCCCAGGGAAATCAACTGAGCTGACATCCTCTATCATGAGCAATCTACCTGCTGGAGTCAGGAGGTGGGAGGGAGGATGGATCCAGGCTGCTTCCCTGTCCATCTGTCCTGTGACCTCTGATCTCTATGCTCCTGCCTGCCTCACCTCAGCCATCTCTGAAGCCATTTTTTGGAGTAAGTACTTTTATATGCCTGGTCTTACCTTTCCAAAAGTCAGACCCTCAGCATCTGGTGTTTACTTGTGTCACAGCCACACAGCCAATAGCAGAACCTAGAGTTCTTGTTAAAATTCTTCTAGAATTCTCTATTGAATATAAATAACCGGAGTCTCCCTTTGCAGACGTTTTGCGGTGTTTCCCTCCTTGATTATGGGATGTTGTATGTCCGTGCTTCTATCAGCTATCAGAACCCGAGAGACAATTGTTCCCAGTCTGTCATTCATTAAGGAAACAAGGAGTCAGGTCGAGCCATCTGTTTTCATGAAGGTCAGGAAATGTTCTTCCTTAAGGACTCTCCTTTTTCAGGTTGACAGATAAACCACACCACCTTCTTCTTTTCCACTCAAAAACCTTTCTTCTCCTCTCCATTCTGAGTTACCGATTTTAGTATTTTTGTAACAGCAGCAACCATTCTTTTTATTTACCATAGGCAGTTGGTGGGTTTTTATTTTATGAATTTTCTTTCTAGTTTATGATAATGATCTCTTTTTTTGTATGATTGTGTCATAAGCCTCATTTTCCCTTCTGTTAGGTCTTGATTATTCCCCCACAGGCTGATATTTAAAATAAAAGCATTTAAAACTTTACATTAGCAGAGCAGTTATGGGAAAATAAGCCCAGTATCTAACAGATACTGTTAATATTATCTTATGCACATTAAGTCTAATGCAGCCCATTTAGCTAGCAGTTTCCCTTCAGGGCTAAGCCAATGGTAAAGCTGAGTCTGGCTTTTAAAAAGGTAATCAGCATAAGGGAGGGTCAATCAGAATCAGCTTGTCACTGCTGAGCAGAACTGACTTCCAAGGGTCATTTGCAACTGACAGGAAAAATTACAACCTAAGAATTCTAACCACTGTGTGAAAGTCAACTCTAAACTAACCTTGTCAATTTTTCTTCTTATTTTATCTTTATTGCTTTGTCATTGGCCTATAATAAGTATACATATTCCTATAGTATGACATTATGTTTTGATTTGTGTATATACATTGTGTACAATTTAATAACAAAAAAAAGTCAGTCAGTAAAAACTGGACAAAAAGACCTGAACTGACTTCTTAAAAGATGCCATTCCCATGTTTGTTATAGCATTATTTAGAGTAGTTAAGAAACGAAGTCACCCTAAATATTCATCATGGGTACATGGATAAAGAAAATGTGGTTCATGTATATACAGTGGAATATTAGTTGGCCATAGAAAAGGATGAAATGTTGTCATTTGGAACAACATGGCTGGACAGGAAGACATCATACTGTTGCTGTGTAAGAGACACACTGGGTGCCTGACACAGATATTAGCTGAATTTTTAACAGGATAGTCATACAACTCCCTTCCATGTTACTGAAGCCAGATCAAGGTTAAAAAGGAAGCCAGAAGATAGACAGGGTTACAGGAAGTGGCAGTAGATCGAGCTCACTGGCTTCTTTCAGCTTCTAAGAGGAAGCTTTAGGTGACGGTATAGTCCTTAGCAGAGGATGAAAAGTAGATAGGATAGTCTGAAGGGAAGGAAGGGATAAGGCCTCTCCCCATGTGTCAGTCCACACCACCCATGCCTCCCAACTTGTCTCTGGGTTCAACCAAACCTTAGACCCACCCTTCTTTTTCCTGTAAGATTTTAATCTTGATTGGCTCATTGTCCTAATAAATTATGATTTTCAAGAGCACAAAAAACATTATCATAACATAAAGTACAAGAGAAACTAGTGGAATTGGAATGGGAACAATGGAGAGGCAAACAATAAAGCGGAAAGGGTGCTTGTGGTGCAATTATAGCTGAATGGAATCTAAATGCACGAAAGACTAGTCTCGTCCGGAATTTAAGCAGTTTTCAGAGGCCTTTCAAGAAGTGATTACGTAAGAGTACTGAAAAGGATGGATCGAAGGGAGGTACCACTGAGGGCCACTGGTGGAAGCCAACAGGTGCAGCGTGAATCCATCACTCACCATTACAAAAGAGCAGAACCAGGCCTCTGGGAAGATATATTTTGTTTTTGTGAATCCAATAGACTATCAGTGCTTTTATAGACCGCAGGTTGATACGAAAGCACATAAAAACACTTAGATAACTTCCAAGGTCATCAAAACCACCACGTATAATTTGGCAAAGGCTTTTAATACTACAAATGCCTACCTTTTATTCATTTTTTTTTATGGCTCACCAATAAACAGTGTGTTGTGGTAATCCATTCTATAATGAATCCACTCTGTCTCTAAAGAATCTGAAAAGGAAAAATTAGGAGCAATGGAAACATTTTCCTAGCTGCTCTAAAAAGATAAAATTAAAGAGGCCCATTATCTGGTAATGAAAATGGTCTACTTAAATGAAATCATATTTTCAATAGGACCAACAACTGGCTTTCTGTTCAAATGGGAAAGGAGAAAGGCATAGCACTCTTGTGCTTGGTTAGGAAGGGTTATGTGGAAGTAATGATGGTTAAGTATGTCTACCCACAGGGTCTGAGGGTTTTGTCTCTTTTTAATTAGTGGGAATTTTGCTCACAAATCATAGCTCTTTCCCCTTTTTTTTTTTTTTTCAAGATAGGGTCTCCCTGTAGCCCCAATTTGCCTGGAACTTGCTATGTAGACCACGCTGGCCTTGATCTCACAGAGATCTGCCTGCCTCTGTCTCCCCGGAGTGCTGGTTTTGCAGGTGTGCACCACCATGTCCGGACATATTCCTTTTCTAATCATCTCATTCATCTCACTAGTAACCAGTCCCAGGAAAAAGTCAGAGAGCTGTTATATCTACGACATCACATCTATAGCAATGTGGAGGTTGACTGCATAAAACCAGGCACCCTGGGGTCATGGTGCTCTATTTCCAGCCTAAGTGAGAGCCACTAGGCAGGACAGGGAAAAAGATGCCCAGGAAATGTGGAGGCTGGAAATCTTCAAAATAGGAGACTAATACTGAGGGCTACAGCATCACAGGACCTTTGGGAGTCAGGAAGCTGAGGCTGTGATAACATGTTTGACAAAAATGTTGCCTTCCTTTTCCACCTCCAAGAAACAGGGCTGCTTTACATAACTAAACCATAGGCAATATCCAACTGCTTGATCCACATAAACAAACGGTAAAATATGAAGTGTTTCCTGAATTTGCAGTGATATTTTCATGTGTTGTCCCAATACTCATTGGAGACAGTTACTTTTAAGAAATTCCAATGGACTCTCATATGAACATTTGAAAATTGGCCAGTTCTGGCTTTTTTCTAGTTCCCTGTCTGGAACTTGTAATGCTAGTTAATTACTCTTGCCTTTATTTCTCCTTCACGTCTCCTATTCACAACTCAAGGACCTTCTTTCCCCCTTACAGATAAGAGTTATGCAATTTGGGAGTCTTTTAGATAGACCCACTGAAGGGGTACTCCAATTGCCTCACCCTGTATCCCTGTTCAGCATGGAAGAAGCCAGAGCAGTCTGCGTTCTGATTCCCTATTGGCAATTTGGGTAACCCCTTCAGAGGATGGTGTGATAAGAATAGGAGCTAGGAATTGGCTAGGCAGTCAGGGTAAAAAGACCCCAAAGAAATGTAGCCTATTTCTTGGATAAAACTCACAATGTCCTTGGGCCTGTTAGCAACATACTCTGTTTCAAACGCCAAACACGTCTAAAGTATTTGGGAGCTTGTATTTAGTCCTTAAAAGATTTTAGGGTTACCTCTTCAGAGTGGGGAATGTTAGAGTACCCAAAAGCCCCATAAAAATAAATAAATGAAAGAAGAAAGAAAAAATAAAAGAAAAAAGTG
>NW_008330588.1:320070-331372 GCF_000622305.1 Nannospalax galili
GGTTAGTGTGGTGTGGTGTGGATTTGATCAAAACACCTTGTATGCATGTATGAAATTCTCAATAAAGTTTTTGTAAAAGTTAAAAATAAAGAATAGATTTAAAAATAAGGTGAAAGGAAAGTAGAAAATGAGAGCTAATAAATCTAGTCAAAACTCAACACTTCGGTCTGATGAAGAGTTTATGCTGGTGAAGTTAAGCTTTGTATTGTAAATTATATGGCATAGATTTTTGCAAGGGAAACAACTAAATGAACCAAAATAATTTGCAGAGACTACTCTTTACATAAGAAGAAGCTTTCTCGTAGGAATTGTAGATGGTGAAGGTTTGGAAAGCTGTACAAGGCCAACTCAGAAGCAGATGTCAGTACCAACACCATTTATCTCTATGTAGTCATGCTTCTCTGGGTACCACCATATGCATTGCTATATAGCACCATCATAACCATTATTACTCCCATGTGAGGACATCTCCTTAAATGGCTCCACCACATGGACCAGTAAGACAGTGATGGAAATCAGTCCTATAAAACTGGATTCTTGGGACTGGAGAGATTGCTCAGTGGTTAATAACACTTGCTGCTCTTGCAGAGGATCCAGATTTGGTTCCCAGCACTGACATGGCAGCTCACAACCCTCTGTAACTCAGTTCCAGGTGATTGGATGCCTTCTTCTGACCTCCGAGGGCATTGCACAACACAACATGGGCGCACTGACATACATGTAGGCAAAAGACTCATACTGATTAAAATAAAAATAATAAATAAAAATATAAACTATATCATCCCACACATGTAAGTCTCCCAACTTTCAAATCTTATTATTTTCTCCTTGATTCCTGAAACTAACTTTTCCTAAGTAGGAAATTCCCTAAAGACTCTTAGGAATGAGCAGCTGGAATATTCTTGATTGAACATCAAACTGCAACCAGACATAGTCTTAATGTGATAGTTTTGATTTCCTAAAACAGACATCTTTTCATTTATTTGGATAAAATGATTACATCTGGAAAAATGTGTATACTTGGACTTAAAACTCAAAATCAGTACCCAACTGCATTGGAAAAACCATATTCATTTTGAGCAGATTCCCACAGAATTTAACAGTGAGGTACTGTACTTTCTCAGTAGTTGGTCTGTCACCTTCAAATCTAATTTAAATTCCCAACAACCTTGCTTTAGAAATTTTTCCATGAAGTTTCAGGTCTTTGCCTGACTTGCCTGCTGTAAATTCTATTAACTGAACTCTGCAAAGCCTTCTACCCCTCTTGAATAATTCTACAATTTAGAAAAAAAACATGAACCTCGATATTTCAGTAAGTAAATTTGGGAGCTGAAAAGACTTAAGCTTTGGCTGTTTCCTTCCACATTGTACAAAAGGCTGGTTCAATGTGTCTAAGACACAGCAGAGAAGCCCTAACGAAACCCCAGAGACCTTGGACCCATCCATGGTAGGTGAGAGAGTTAGGCTTCAGTGTGGAACAGGATCATTTTCCTGCCCATCTCTCCTCCTATACAGTTAGTGGTTCTTCCAAATATATAGAATGTGTCCATATTATTGGTAATGGAGGCCTGGAGACCCTGCTACCTCTTTTCAACCTTTACCTTCACTCTCCCTCCCAACAAGATCTTGCAGAAATCTCTAAGTTCCTTCAGGCCCACAGCCATACCACTGTGCTCCCCTATTACCCCCAACAGGATCCCTGCATCCTATTACTTGGGGTCTAGGTTCTGGCCAGTGATAACAGATGACAGTTAAGTGGATAATAAGCCAGATCTCACCACGTTTTAAAAATGCCTCAGTCTAGCTAAGAATATGTCTATGATCCAGCCTTTCTCTGGACTTGGCACTCCAAGCAGACCTGGGAGGAAGTTATGTTCAGAGCCCTTCACATGTTCCTATCTGGACAGCTGCTGCTCCACACTAGTGCTGTGCATAACACATGTCATGGAAATGAGATTTTTCACATGAGCTGACAGGTCCTTTGAGAAAGGAAAACATTTTAAAAAGAGTTTAACAATACACATCCAAGGTGCTTTTTTAAATATATGAAAAGATATTTTAAAATAGAGGAAATGTAGAAAGAAGCAAAGCCTCTAGACAGTCACTCACCATACCTTTATTTTTAAAATTAACCTTAAATGCATTAAATAAGCAACAAACAACTTTCTAGCCAAGGTATGAAGAGGTGGAAAGTGAGTAACAGTGATGACTACTGTTAACCTGTGACCTCCAAAAGGTCTCTGTACCTGAGCCACTGCTCTTGGGGACCCCATGCCCTGAACAAACATTGAAAAGAATCAGAGAAAAGCTGTATGTGGTGGCATAAGCCTGTAGTCCCAGAGCTCAGGAGCAAGAGCAATGTCGATCGTAAGTTCAAAACTAGCCTGGGCTATACACAGTGAGACCTTACTTCAGACTCCACAGCCTCAAGAATTAAAAAAAAAAAAAACAAGGTCAAGAGAGAAATATCTTAGGCATTGTGGGGTGCATAAGGTTTCTACTGCATTTTCACCTCTGGTGTTGTGAACTCTTTAAAAGCATGGCAGCCACTCTGGGTGAGGGCCATTCGCCAGCCAGCAGTACCTGCCTTACAAGCTGCCATTGGTGCATCTCTGCCTGAGCACAGCTTGGTGCCTAGACCGCCAAGCACGCTGGCCTTTCAACCAGACAAAATTACTGAAATACAGAAAACCAAAGTTCTTCTATTCAAAAGAAAAGTACCCTGCCAGACAGGTACTAAAACCAAGTTCCAGTCTCCCCTGAGTCATCATGCTGGTTTTACACAATTCCAACAGAAACCTCAGAGCTGTACGTGTTTCATTTTAGTTTTGATTTTGTCTTTGCTTTAGGGCATGAGAAAGGAGGTTAGGGGTGGTGAGCAATACAGTCTTCAGAAAATGATTCTGATCCATATTTCTAAAAAATGTCATGTTGAAATAAGTTTTGGGAAAAATTGTCAGAAGGGGAAATAAAACTCCTCAAATACATATAAGGCTGTAATAATTCAGAGTATGAACAGGTTGGGAGAAAATTCAGTTAGTAAAGTGTTATCACACAAGCAAAAAGACCTGAGTTTGATCCTCAGAACACACTTTTAAAAAAGCCAGAGTGCTTGCTACAAAATCATGAGGACAAGAGTCTGGATCCCAGCACCCATGGAACAAGTCAGGTGTCCTGAAAAGGCCTGTAGCAGCTCCGGGGGATCTGACGCCCTCTTCTTCCTCCACACATGAATGGGTTCATACCTGCATGCACATACTTACACATATACTCACAGAGACACATACATACACACTAGGTCATTCAATTTATTTTTAAAAAGCCAGGCACAGAGGCACACACCTGTAATCACAGCATCCAGGAAGCAGAAACAGACAGATCCCTGGGGTTTGTTGGGCAGCAAGCCTAGGAGAAAAAAAGAACCAATGTCATACAGATGGCCTCTGACCTCCACGTGCATGCCATGGCACAACTGTGCCCCCCCCCAATAATAAATTATAAGCGTTTTATAGACAATCAATCTAAATGAAACAACAGTGAATGTAGACAAAGATAGGCTTGCATTAAGATGTACATGGGCTCACGATCCAGAAAGACGGAAATGAATACTTAACATGAGGAATGGCTAGTAAGGTATAAAACACACATAATAGTCTGTGTCACCATTTACATATGTGTTTGTGTGTGTGTGTGTGTGTGTGTGTGTGTGTGGTGTTTGAGTACAGGTGGGCACATGCCATGTGCCTATGTGTAGAGGTTGGAGGACAACATGAAAGAATTGTTTCTTTCCTTCCATTGTGGGTGCCTAGGATAGAGCTTAGTCTGTCAGGCTTGCAAGGCAAGTGCTTTTATCCACTGAGCCATTTTGCCAGCCCAGGAAGAGTTTTTAGTCATGGAGAAGTTATCATGATTCATGTTAAATGTATATATACACACATATACATACTGTCACACAGGATTTAAAATTAAAATGCCAAAATGCTCAGTAGTGGTCAATACTATGAGTTCCTTGGAATGCAGATTACAGGTCACTATTGTTTTATCCTTTAATTTTGATACATCTTCTATATTCCCCACAATTGGCAATAGCTAGTTCCTAGTCATAAAAGTCAAAACTGAAAGACAGACCTCAACCTCTCACAAAAAGACAGTAGGGAAAGAAATGCTGATATTCATCAAGCCCAAAAGTCATTTGAAACCAGAAATACAGAACTGAAAATGGCCTCAGGTGTAATGTAAGATTTCATATTTCACATTTTAAAAAAATCAACATCTGGAGAGATGACTTAGTCAGTAAAGTGTTTACTGTATAAGCATGAGGACTTCAGTTTGATTTCCAGCACCCATGTAAAGGCCAGATGTGGCAGTCCACATCTGTAATCTTTGCACTGGGGAGGCAGGAACAAGATGATCCCTGGGGCTTGTTGGGTAGGCAGCCCTAGCCAAATTGGTGAGCACTGAGTTCAGTGAGAGGCCCTGTCTCACAAAATAAGGTGGAGAGCAATTGAAGAAAACATCTGTGGACCTCTGGCCTCCACATGTGCACAGGCACACACACATACACACGCATTCAATGCACACATATTATCAGTATCTTATGAAACTAAAGCATGCCCTAAATTTATCAAGCTCTTGTCCCAAAGTCAATTAGCCAGATATTAACAATATCCTGTCATAAACATCAGCACAACATTCATATAGGTTTAAGAATAAAAATTCAGTTCGGATACAAATGAAATGATCCATTAAAAGTTCTGTAAGCAGCAAAGTTAAATTCATTAAAAGTCACATAATCAATAACCTTGATTTTGACATTATTAGATTGTCAGAGCAAAACATTATAATTAATGGAGGCCTGCCCTCATTAGGGCAGGAAGCTGAGAAAAAGGACTCACCAGTTACTTGGTTCTAATACAATGAACAAAGGAAACAATGTACTGGGATTATTAACAAAGCAAACAGGGAGCAATTAATGACTCTAGGGAGCATGATGCAAGAGCATTATGATAAAACAGTGGGGAATAACTCAGATACTCTCTCATTAGGACATGAAGGATATAGTTCAACTGAAGATGACCAAATGGATAAAGTATACTTAAATACCAAATCACTTTGACAGAAAATATCTTGAGGAGTCACAGGGACAAGGGTAGAACCTACCCAGTATAGCCATTCACAAACTGTGTGAGATCATTAACTTTCTGCAGTATCCATCCCTCCTTGATTATTAGATAGAAGAGTTAATCTTGAAGGGTGAGTGTCAAGTGTGAGGCTATAGATACAGGATGCCTACTTCAAAGTCTTACACTGAATGTTGTAGGTTGCTGTTCTGTAGCTGTTTTCTCTGGATTGAAACATTATCTTACAAAGGGAATGAGGAGATTCATGAGGTTCAGGAAATTCACAAAGCCCCTCCCCAAGGCAATCAAAGCAGTAAACAATTGCTGGGGGGAGAGGAGACTTGAGTAATGACGTAAGCCTGGAAGTTGCACAAGGGACTCAGGTGATGAAGCTTTCATGGACAGTTACCCTTGCTGGGGTGAGCTTTTCAGTAATGCAGCTGCCTTTGAGTTACCCGTGCTCCTACAAGTAATTTGTCACCAAAGCTCTGTGGTAACCCCAATAAACTCACTGATTTCTAAGGTGGACTTGGGGAAATCATTTCTTTGGTATTCTGTCAACCTCTTTATGTCTGGTCAGTAGAAATAGTCTCAGAAACAATAATGGAATGCTTGCCAAACTTTATAACTCTATGAAGAAAGATCAAGGTCCTCAGAGTCCTGGATGCTGTGGACACCACTTTCCCACTTTCCCTTTCCCAGACAACTGGAAAGCCTTCCTTGATGCTGGAGGGAAGGTTGGAGAAATAGACAAATAATAATGTAGTAACAAGAGTGATGATGGAGATGAAGCCTAAGGATAACCCCTGGGGCAGTGAGTGATGATGGAGATGGAGCCTAGGGACAATCCCCAGGGCAGTGAGTGATGATGGAGATGGAGCCTAAGGATAACCCCTGGGGCAGTGAGTGATGATGGAGATGGAGCCTAAGGATAACCCCAGGGGCAGTGAGTGATGATGGAGATGGAGCCTAAGGACAACCCCCAGAGCAGTGAGTGATGATGGAGATGGAGCCTAGGGATAACCCCAGGGGCAGTGAGTGATGATGGAGATGGAGCCTAGGGATAACCCCAGAGGCAGTGCGGGCCCATCATGTGTCAACCCCTGATTCTGAGAACTTGGGGTGAGAATACAATGTAAGGAAATTTTGGCAACTGATGGATGCTGGGAGGGGGAGGAGTATATGTACATTATAGAGTATCTTATGATGGCTGCTGGCAGGGGAGTATATATGTAATAGAGTACCTTAAGCTGGGTGAGAGGGAGCAATAAGGGAAGGTATGGATAGTGGAGGGGGATCAAAATAGTATCAAATTGTATTGTATGTCAATCACAACATTTCAATAAAAAATTGCAGATTATCAAATTAATCTTATATACAAAACTAAGCCAATACATTTTTTAAAGTTAAAAAATACATATAAAGTATATAGTTGATAAAAAGTTAAAGATAAAGGATGGTTATCATATATCTAGTTCTAACTTAATTAATTATAACTCCTAAGTGCAAATTCTGTTACATCCGGATAAAACTGATGTTTGATTTTCTATTTACAACAAGATTTCTTTAAATATTAATCTGTTCTTACCATTTACCAAATCTTTGTAGTGTTTATGACAACTGGCTTACAAAAACAAAGGTTTTGGTTATTCTTTTATTAATGGGACACTTAAAACCTGAGATTAGATTTTCTCAATACTCTGCTTTCCCATTGGGTTAATTACATAGTGATCATATACCTTATTTTACTGGACAACTTGAATGTATTTTTTTTTTGTCTTTTTGAAGCAGGGTTTCCCTGTAGCCCCAGCTGTCCTGGAACTCACTATGTAGACCAGGTTGGCCTTCAACTTATGTTCTTCTTTGCCTTATCCCTTGAACACTAGACTTAAAGGCATGCACCGCTACACCCTGCTTGTAATTTACCCTTCAAATTACATTTTCAAATTTTGTTTTTGGTTTTCATAGTATAAAAATCAGATGTGGTCTTGCTAAACAGAAAATTACTATCTAATAAGTTCTGAGTCTGCATTTCTAATAAAGTTCAAGAAGTACCTGATACTGGCAGATCTGAGCAGTAAACTTTGCAGTAGTAAGTACATACTGAAAGTATATATATTTCTATAAATGTATTTTAAATTCAGCCCAGTATAAAAAAATTTTCATCTGCCTATGATCTTCAGTCATCTAGATTAAGAATTAAATAAACAATTTTTACTAATAAATTGTGGCTCCCTCCAGCCTAAGGGAAAGAAAAGACTGTACTTTATATTTCTTAAATCCTACTATATTTATAAGATGTTTACATGTTTCTGGACTATTCCTTAGTGAAAAAAATCACTATTCTTGATTCTGGTAAAACTATACTTCAGGGTAATATTGGGTCCTTCTAGTAAACTGCTTTCTTACAAAGACCCCTGTTTTAGTCAAACCATTTGGGGGCACGTATACTTAAACTCTTCCAGTCTAAACTATAGCATTTATCTTCTCTAATACTTTTGTTTCTAAATGTAATATGTTTATGCAACATCTACATTTAAAAGTCAGTGAGCTATACTTGTGTTGTTAAAATTTCAACTATAAAAGTAAAAAGTAAAAATATTACAGATCCAAAGCCAAATTAAAATTAATAATAATAATATGGGGTAAAAGAAGAAGAAAAGAGCTAAATCAATCCCCTGGGAGCAGGAACAATGCAAGGAAAGAAGCGCGTGCGGAGCCCATCATAGAAAATACAATAAACCTTCTAAGTAAAAGAAAGATAACAAGAGGTAAGTTCGGTGAGAACTCAGCAAATCTAGAACGAGCTTATTGAACACGACTCTAAAAGAGACATCGAACACAAAGAGGGAAGAAAATTGGTGGCGCTGGGAAGAATTAATGAAGACGAAAATCAATATTTCTCAGTAGCAAGGAAAGAAAAGAAACACCAGAAATACAAGATAAGTGTGTGTAAAATGTGAGTGCTCCATGCCGAACATCATGATCCTGAGAGGATTACACAACGACCTTTCTGGAAGAAGCAGAATACAGCATTCCAGGCATCACTGATGCTGATGAAAAACCCTGTATGTGGGGTCCCAGTGGTCACTGAAAAGTTAAAAGGCAGTGTGACAACTTGTTAATGAGCTGCCCCTCAATCTTTGAAGATGTAATAAACATCATTTATAGGGCTGCTGAGAATAATTAGCAACATTAAAATTGATGCTAATTAACATTAAGGGTAGTTGAACTTGGTGTAGTATTGAATCCTTATTTGAAAGTAATAATTGTGTGTAAAAGGTGTGGCGGTGCCTTATATTATTGGAGACACCTGTATTTGGAACCGGCAGAATGCTTCACTTTCTCAGGTCATCTAACTCTCTAACATATGTCATAAAAGGCATATGTAAATACATAAATATCTATCTTCTTGATGTATATGCCCATTCATAATTAACTGACAAAAGACCCAGCATAGCAAGAGCTGCATAAATGACAGCGATGTGATATAATACAGCTTTTGTTGCTTTGAGCAGATTCTAAAGAAGAAGAAAAACATCACAAGTCCTCATCATCTGTTGAGATAAAGTCAAGTTGCTAAGGAATAAATGATCGTAATGTTGGAAAAATACAATTTGGCACTCAGTCCCTCAGAGAACACATACATGATCCCAAAATAGTAAGTGCAAGGGGCTTGAGTGATTCAGCTTACCCCAAGCATTTGTGAACCCTGCAAATCTATTGGTCCCATAAAGAAGAAGTCCACCCGGACTAAGAGAAAACCCCACAATCCCACAATGCACCTTACCAACCCACGATGGTCAAGCTTAGCCTCACAAGTTAGGTGTTCTGAAGGAGAGGGGGCATTCCTGCTGGGTTCCAGATGTCAGCCACTACACTGCTTTTTACCTGACCAGCTATGATCAACAGGTCATAGCTACAAGTATTTCTAGATGGATACTGGTGACTAAAAAATATCTGAAGTGTTCATCTACCTCTTGGAATGATGTTTATTGTTTCTCATCTTTCAATTCCTCAGTTCATCTGCATATTCAAATAGAGCCCATGACTGCACACAAAATGGACTAAAAAATGTGGATCCTGGAACAAATCCTAATTCTCACCAGAGACCATAGTTGTGTCAGGAGGGCAGTTCATCATGAACTGGCTGAATGGCTGTAAAATTAAGAAGAGGATTGTAAATATTTTAGATCGTCCAATAATTACTCTGAGACAGTCATATAGTTAGGATACTGAATGCTGAAATAAGCATTCTCTTACTTAAGAGATTTTATGAATATCTGGAAGTGGTTAGAGGAAGCTGTTTGCCTACATCCTAAACAAAAGCTATACACTCAAGTGGCAACAAGAACTGTACAATGAGACATTTGTATAAAGAAAGAAAGAGGCTCTCTCACGCCTAGAAATTGGACCAACAAACAGCTCTGCTCAGCCAGAAGTCAAGAGGCATGGAGAGGCCAGGCTATGATGCAAATTCAGTGAAATGTCTTGTTGTTCTGGGGTCTTTCTCTAAGTCTTTGCTTTGTTTCCATACTTCAAGAATTCCTTAGCAGTTAGTGAATGTGAGAGTAATGTGTTGTCTATTGCACAGTTACTATAAAGTCTGCTGTCCCTTCCAACACTTAAGGATTAAGCATCATCTTCCTACCTGTTCCAGAGAATCTAGAAACCCTCATGAAATGTCCAAATAGGTGTAGTTATTCTTCTTATTCCTAAACAAAATTGAATTTTTAAAAATACTTTATTTTTATGTATATGAGTCTATTGCTTGCATGTATGTAAATGCACCCATGTTGTGCAATGCCCTCAGAGGTCAGGAGAGGGTGTTACATCTCCTGGAACTGGAGTTATGGATGGTTGTTAGCCACTATATGGGTGCTGGGAATAGAAGCTGGGTCCTCTGCAAGAACATCTGGTGCTCTTAACCACTGGGTCATCTCACTAGTCCCACAAACTGAATTTTTGAAAATTAAAGCGGAAATCAGATAATCAAAAAGGGCATTTTCACACTTTGTAGGTGGGAAAATATCATCCTGTTGAAAGTAGCTCATCAATATTCATCAACTAGAATCCATACCATGACCATTTCCAGAAATTTATAGTCAGACACTGTCCTAATATGGGCTCACAGCATGTTTACAAGGCTTTTTATAATATCATAAGAATGAAAGCAACTTAATTGTTCAGCAGTTGAAGGTTGGTTCAATTAATTACATGCACAAAACTGAACGCCATGGAGTAGAAAGAATGAGGTCACTCTAAGACAACCCATTCTCACGTTGTCAGTTGAAAGGTACCACATTGTTTGCTTTGAAAAAGCAATATATTTAAACATATGTAATATGCTATATTATGTATAGAAATAACATTTTAAAAAAGAAATGACCATAACATTCATAGCTAATATTTGTTAACTGTTGTATGACAACAATTGTTCTTTATCATTGTTCATAGCTGAATTATTTCATTTGTTCCTCTCAGCAATGCTAATATTCTTATTTTGCCAGTGGGAAGCTGAGGCACAATGATTTCTAGTAATTTTCCCCATAAAGCCACGGACTGGGGTTCAAACTCTATCTGGTCTCAGAGCCCACACATTCAGCCCTCACTACACAGAACTTCCTAGCACAGGGGCTGGAGAGGCAGCTCAGTGGTAGGGCTTTTGTTCAACATGCACAGGCCATGTTTTAGATCCCTAGCACTAAAAGGACAAAGGAGGAAGAAGGAGATAAAAGAAGAAAAAAGGGAAAAAAATCACTCTGAAAGGGGGAGGAGAGAAGAGCAGGGTCAAGAGGTGTGAGCAACAAGATTTACCTCCACCCAAATATTCAGCATTCTGTCACAAGTATAATCTGTGCAAAGATAAGCAAATTCACTCAGTTTTTACTGTTTGCTTGGATTGTCAAGAACAGTATGAATGGTACCACATATGGATTATGCATTTTTAAAAAATATTTTATTATTTTTATTTTGTGTGTATGAGTGTTTTGTCTGCATGTATATAAGTTCACCTGTGTTGTGAAATGCCCATGGAAGTCAGAAGAGTGCAGGCGTCAGATCCCCTGGAACTGGAGTTAGGGCCATTGTTAGCTGCCATGTGGGTGCTGGGAATCGAACCCGGGTCCTCTGCAAGAGCAGTCAGTGCTCTTAACCTCTGAGCCATCTCTCTAGCCCCAGAT
>NW_008330588.1:331389-369183 GCF_000622305.1 Nannospalax galili
GTCTTTTTTGAAGCAGGGTCTCCTTGTAGCCCCAGCTGTCCTGAAACTCACTATGTAGACCAGGCTGGCCTTGAACTCACAGAGATCTGCCTGCCTCTGCCTCCCAAGTGCTGGGACCACAGGTGTGCACCACCATGCCTGGCACTGATTATGTATTTTTTTTTATTTTAAATTATTTTTATTTTATGTGTATGATTGTATTGCCTGCCTGTAGATAAGTGCACCCATGTCATGCAATGCCCACGGAGGTCAGAAGAGGCTGTCAGATCCCCTGGGACTGCATTATAGACAGTTGTTAGCTGCGATGTGGGTGCTGGGATTCAAACCCCGGTCTTCTGCAAAAACAAGCAGTGTTCTTAACCGCTGAGCCATCTTTCCAGTCCCCCAGATTATGCATTTTTAAAGACATGGAATTTAATTCTTGCATTTACTCCTTGTATAATTAATCCCTTTGCTTTCTGAAGTACTTAAAAATGAGAAATATAACTTATCACATACAGAATCCACAGTTAGGAACATAAGCAATTTCCAAAGCAATCAAAGAAAAATGATAAAATATGGACACACACACACACACACACATTAAGCCTACTGCTGTGGGTGAAGTTTGAGGTGTTTACCTACTATAGATTAACCAAGAGAATATAAGCTTTCGATTTTATTTCTACATAAAGGGAGACATAAAATGCATTCCAGGCAGCAAAAAGAATAGAAACACATTTGCCCCATCTCTCAATTGTGATCTAGTTCCAACAATAATAGAAAAATACAGCATAATTTTTCTGATAAGAAAAATGTCTATCCTAAAATACAAAAACTAAATTACCACAACATATAAACATATAAAATATTGCGAGGTACAGCTGTAATTTTTGTGTGCTTTAATGAAACATAATATCAGGAGCGCGGAATGGTGCTTGCCAGACCTTAATGTGTGTGTCATCAGTGGGGATACTGTTAAAATGCAGATAGTGGTTCAATAGGTCTGAGCTAGGCACCAAGACTCAGCATCAAAGCGACAATGATGTTAATGGTGAACAGGCCAAAATTTGAGCAGCAAGGTGCCAGACAGCACATCTAATTAAATACGTTAATCTGATAAATCAAGTTGAAGAACTAAACTGCAACTCTTCAAGTCCCAACCTTTTCGAATGCATTATAAAACCAGGCAAAGAAATAGTTTTGTATAGATTTTTACTTTCCTTTAAAAACAGCAAGCAGAGGGAAATGTTACCAATAGTTTGCTTTCAAATCTGGTCAATAATTCAGTGTAGATTTAAAAAGATTCAGGTTCTGATTTCAAGCATGTTGAGAAGGACTAGGAATTATCTCATCATTTTATGCATGAATGAGCAACTTTGAAGCACGTTTAGCATCTTAAGTTAAAATTCATCTGATGAGCACAAATAATGTGCTCAGAATTTGGAGCACAAGATGCTGAAGACAAGACCAGTATGGTCCCTGTCCTCTGTTGGCCTTCAGTGAGATCTACACCATGAGGCACTCTACCATGAGACAGACTACACTGGGAAGTGTGTGCAGGGTTTAATATTACGTACTGAGATGCTGAGGAAACTCACAGCAGGACAGTAAAAGCACTGGGGTAAGGATCAAAACAAGGAATATGTATGTGTTGGGGTTAGCCAGGGAGTAAGGATTTCCAAAAGGAAGTGAGTCAGTCTTGGCTTTTAGAAAAGGTGAGGAAAATCCACACAAACACAGCTACTTGAACCTATGCATCCTGGACACAGAGAGCAGGGTCCCCGAGAGTCACAAGATGCACCCCTGTACCTAGCTTGTGAGCACCAGACAAAGTCGTGAACAGAGGGTGTTCCAGAAGGAAAGCACAGACGTGTAGATGTACAACTGTACGCTGAAACCGAATTGGTGAAAGTTCTTGCAAAAAGGAGACACCCAATGATTCTAGAATTCACACCATCAGACCACCAAGGAACACAGAGGGCCAGACAGCATATAGGGGTGGAATACTCCAACATTCCTTCCGGCCTTCAGCTTTATCAACTGATCTGGGGTCAGGAAACTTGTCTGAAAAACTGCCACATGGTGAATAGATTATATTAGCTCTTGTAACCCCTAAAGCATCCAAAGATCAGGTTCCAACAAACTTAGAATAAACTCCAACATTGACTTTCCCAATGTTAAATATTTTGAAGGTTTGGGTCAAAGCAGGTGAGCTGATATAACTTACATGTGACCTTACACACCAAAGTAAATATTCTTTGACTATGACCCTCTGTATACTCTAGAAACCACCCACTTGGCTAACCAGCTGACAGCAGTTGCCTCTCTCTAGACCCTCACTGGCCTTCCAGTCACGTGCTCCTCCACTCTCAAAGATTCCAATCAACCATCTCTCTTCAATGAACCTCTTCTCTCTAGATATAATTTACATAATAAAGTGTAGAGAGCTCCTAAGCTCAGCATTTTCATTACAGCCATGAAAATGAATTATGAATGGACGGCACATGCTCTGCCTCTCAGATTCATTGTCCCATGATGGAAACAAGAATCCCCCTACTTAGCCCAACCCAAACAACTTTTGTTCACAAGCTTGTTCCTTCTTCAGCCCACAATTCCAGTCAGCGGTCATCTTCTGTCAGTTTTCATTTCCTCATATCTTTACATGAATCTAACAAATACTTTTTTGTTTTATTAGGGCCTGGGCTCTTGCAGCACTAACATTAGTGAGTGTTCTTTCTGATACAGCCCTCTATTCTCTGACTTTTAGAGGCCTTTTCTCTGTTTTGCAGACTCCATTTTTATGGCCTTTGTGTGCCTTGGGCTCCTGCTCTTGGCCTTAATCCAGCCCCATGTCTTTAAGTTCCATCTAAATGGTTTTAGAATCAGATGAGAATCTCCAGTCGTACAGAGCCTCTGAGGTCACCCACCCATACCTCCATGAAGCTACTATGAAGGGTATGTGGTTTTAGAATCAGATGAGAATCTCCAGTCGTACAATTCTCCCGAGCCTCTGAGGTCACCCACCCATACCTCCATGAAGCTACTATGAAGGGTATAATAAAAGCCATAGTTGTGACAGCCTGATGCACCCATGCCTCTTCTTTCTTCCTCTCTAGGGGACTTTTGCTTTCTCATGAGAAACCAGTCTAGATGGTTCACATAAGACAAACCCCAGTCTCCTCCCAAAGGCACAGAAGCTCTTATCCTGAGCAGTGAGTTCTGAAACCCCTGGTGTGCCTTTCTCACAAAAACCTGCCTTGTTCAGCAGTCTCCCTAAACACACTTCCGGATGACTTTGAGAGAGTGTGAGGACCCCCATGCTGGAACATAAACGTGAGTCATTAAGTCAGGAACAGTCACTGGACATAATGTTTTCCAGCTGTTTCACCAAATAAAATATAAATAACAGAAACTGGAAATGCTCAGTCACTTTCCTACAAGGATCTGCTCTGTTAATATAATAATGAGCTTTGGATTTAAAATAGCAGGGAAATCATTTAAGCATACTTAATGTTGACATGTACAATGTGATCAGTTCCTACCATAAATTCCCACTGGCAAATATGAAATGCATTGGAAAGAGAGCAAATTTTCCAACCAGGTAAACCAAAGTCCAATTGCAATGCCACCCCCACCACCACCTCCTCAGAGTTAAGTGATCAGGATCAGTTTCTCCATCCTTAAAATGGAAAACTTGAAAGATCTTTAAAGATATAAATAAGGTCATTTATTTTAAATGATGCCAAGGACAAACTCAACTTTCCATAAATATAAAACAAAATGCTAGCAAGGTGCAGATGTTTTATTTATTATATTTTTAGTTATGTGCATGTTTGTGTGGGAGTGGATATGTGCATGAGTGCAGGTGCCTGTGGGGGCAGAGGCACTGGATCCCCTCTAGCTGGAGTTACAGGTGGTTGTTATTCTCCTGATATGGGTGATGGGAACAGAACTCAGGTCCTCTGCAAGAGCACTATGCCCCTTTACCAATGAATCATCTCCCTATCTCCCCAAGGTAGGGGGTTTTGTTTGTTTGTTTTATTTTGTTGCTTTTTGAGACAGGGTCTTCCTGAACCCGTAACTGACCTGAAATGCACTACGTAGACTAGGTTGGCCTCGATTACACAGAGATTCACCTGCCTCTGCTTGCCAAGTGCTGGGATCAAAGGCATGCACCACCACACTGAGTGAGAGATGTTTAAAGAAAGTACTTCTGTAGTTCCTTTGGAAAAAAATCTAAAATCACCTGAGGGTGAAGAATCAAAAAGAAAGAAGAAAATGGCATCAGCTCATCTAACAAACTGAGTAAAATATATCAAGAACCAAATAAATTTTAGGGCAATAATTTTTATAAAACAGTATGGTGCAATCTCTTTGAAAAATGATTGGTAGAAGTCATTTTCCTGGAATGGTACAAAGAGTTTCCTCTGCAGCTTTTATTGCTGGCTCTGTTTGTAGACATAAGTTCTGCCAAACCACTCTCCTCTGCAGGCACTGACATAACTCATGAGATCCTGGTCCACCGTCATCCGAGGCAGCTTCGGATCACCCTGGTGGTCCCTCCGAACCACACCCTCAAGATTTAAGGAGGCCTTCGTGCCCATCCCAATCAGTATTCATTTTTCATTCATTGTTTAGTACCTTCACATAATGTTATTCAATTAAATTCTTCCATTGAATTATGGATCAAAATATGCCAACTATCTCTTTAAGGTAATGGAATACAGAAATGAAAATTAAGCATGTAACTCTGAGAATGCAGAGCAAATAAAGAAAGAATGACTAACAAAAAGGTATTAAATCTGTGCTGCATGTTCACTGGAAATATGCCAACTCGGAGAGGGATATCACTTTGGGGTAGAGCTGAGGAATTTAGGAGTATCTTCTCAGATGATAGAGTATTTGAGTTAGACTTTGGAGGTTTGTCGGGATCTGATAAGGCAGAATAGAAGGGGTCATATTTCAATTATGTGAGGATAAACTGTTATTCACACAGCCCCAGAGGTACATTCACGTCATAGTCATCTGGGATTCTAATGTTGTTATGAAAAGTTTCTAACCAATCGCATGGAAGTATTAGAGATGGGAGTGCATTTTTCAAAACTGCACAATGTCATCATATCATCTAATAGTACAGCTGTCCCCCAGAGACTGAAGAAAATTTGGTTCTCTCAAACTTTTTAAACAATTTTGATGGTGGGAAGGAAATCTCCCTTAAAAATCTGTAATCAAGCCAGACATGGTGGAACACACCTCTAACCCAAGCACTCGGGAGGCAGAGGCAGGCAGAGCTCTGTGAGATTAGGCCAGCCTGGTCTACATATCGAGTTCCAAACCAGCTGGGGCTACAGGGAGACTCTGTCTCAAAAGAATAAATTAAAAAAGTAAAATTAAAAGTTGTAATCAAAATTCAGTTCTCAGACAAGGCCTTCAGTGTAGTTCACAGCGAGTACCTGTGGCCTGACAACCTCAAGACAAAATTTGCTGTTTATCCTTCCTCCCACCCTCCTACCCTCCCACCTCCCTCCCCACTTAAACCTTCCCACCCTTTTTGTTCCCCTTCCCTTTCATAGCACTTGTGTTCTACTCGTCCCTCCAGCTCTTTCTTCCCTCTCCCACGGCCTTTCTAGTCCCCTGGCTTCCGGTACTCCAAGTTAGACACACAGATCTAAAGATTTGAAGCCAGGATCCACACGTGAGAAAGAACATTCGGATTTGTCTTTCTGGGTCCGGGTCAGTACCTTGCTCAGTACAGTATTTTTTTTTATTAATTCCAGAGTTTCATACAATGTATTTTTGTTATATTCAGACTTCCTCTCCCATTCCAATTGCTCCCCACTACCCTCCTCCCAGATATCATGTCCTCCATTATTATCTGTCCTTTATTATATTTAAATGTTTGTTTTCCATTGCAGAATAGAGAGTGAAAAGATTCTAAGAACCAGAGGTAGTAAATGAATACAAGGAAACTGTGTTGTGTGGACACCGCAGGGTAGTTGCACATAAGAACCCATAGTACATGACAACATATACGAGACCTGTGCAAATCCAAGCCAGACAGGGACCCAGCATGGCGGGGGAAGGTGGGCAGGAAGCCCCAGCCCTAGCTGAAGATCTATTGGCAATTGATAGCTGCTGGGAGGGGGCCAGTTTTTCTTACTGCTGTGAAGCCTGGTAGGTTGATCAGTATAATTACTTGGGGGGGTGGTCTTTTTGAGACAGGGTCTCCCTGTAGCCCCAGTTGTCCTGGAACTCACTATGTAGACCACACTGGCCTTGAACTCACAGAGATCCGCCAACGTCTGCCTCCCGAGTGCTGGGATTAAAGGTGTGCATCACCACGCCTGGCCCTGATCAGTACAATTTTTAATTGTTGTCTGTCTGTTTCTTAGAGCTTAGACCCCAGTCTCTAGTATACATGGAGATACATCCCCAGTCCCCAAATTTGTTATAAAGAGCCTCCATTGTGTTATTACCCCAAGAAGCCCACAAGTAGCAAACATCAATTCCCCACAGAAGAATCCATTTCAGTCTACTCATCATAAAAGCCCATAGATAAATATTCAAGAAACAAAGTTCATACTTACAGAGACACAAAACCAGAAAACCAAGATCCAACAGAAATCCCAACATCCAGCAAGAAATCCCAGACCAGCTCTGACTTCAGCTATTCGAACTATCAGAGTCAAACTACGAATTTCTTCATTAATATTTTGGTTAGCATACAAGGAAGTGCGTTTCATTCTGACATTGTCATGCCTGTATACCACTGGTCTCCGCTCCTGTTGACCTCCTCTCCTTCCACCTCCCATCACCTGCCTTGCTGGCCACCCTCCTTCCCCCAGGATCTCTACCTTCTACTTTCATGTCACCTGTCCTCCATTGCCCTTTCTTGTCCTCCCTTTAGTCTCTCCTTCTACTCTCAAGTCATATATATTCCACATATGAAAGAAAGTATGAAATATTTGTCTTTCTGAGTCTGGCTTAGTTTTTTCTTCACATAGTGAGCTCCAGTTTCATCCATCTCCCTACAAATGGCCTAATTTCATCCTTCTTTATAGATGAATAAAATATCATTATATGTATACATATAATATTCTCCTTATCCATCAGTTGATGACATCTAGGCTGGTTCCATATCTTGGTTATTGTGAATAGTGCAGCAATAAGCATGGATATGCAGGTATCTCAGCTGATTTAGAATCCTGGAACACACTTGACAATATAGTTGGATTATAGAGTAGTTCTATTTTTAGTTTTTTTGAGAAACTTCTATACCAATTTCCATAGCGGCTACTCTAGCTTACACTTGTTTAAAGAAATGAAATTATCAATTAAAAAAAACTATTAAAAGTAGGGTTTTTTAAGTTAAGTAGATATTTTAAGTAGCTGGAAGTTTTAAAAATAACAGCCTTTAATCCCAGCACTTGGGAGGCAGAGGCAGGTGGATCTCTGTGAGTTCAAGGCCAGCCTGGTCTACATAGAGAGTTCCAGGCCAGCTGGGGCTACAGGAAGACCCTGTCTCAAAAAGACAAAATAATAATAATAATAATAATAATAATAATAATAACAGCATGTAAATTAATTGAAATTTCATACATGATGGATATGTTTATTAACAGACTAGCCACATCTGAAGAGATTATCTGTAACTTAAAGATCAAATTGTAGAAATAATCCAAAATAAAGCAGAGAATGGCACAGATGGGAAGTTGAATGAGGAAGGCTGGAAGACGTGGGGATGTTAAAAATCAGTGGATCCAATTGAATTTCAATGAGAAAATTTAAAGGATGGATCAGAGGCAACTTTAGAAGAAATAATGGCTGGGTGTTTCATGGAACTGATGAAAGACAGTAACTGAAAGTTGTTAAAGATGCAATAAATTAAAAACTGCAAGACCGAAAGGTGTCCACACCTAATGCATCAGAAAGCTACCACAGAACACCAAAGACAAGTCTTTGAAGGAGCCAAAATGAAGGATCAAATTAGCCTTTAAAGGAATAACTAGTCTATTTCTGACATCAGAATCCAGTGGAAAATACATTCCATGTGATGAGAAAAAATAAATGTCAACTGAGGACCAGAATCCCCTGAGCTATTTTGAGAATAAGACCAAAATACTATCTGATGAACAGATGTGTTAACAGGGTTGGATAGCTTTAGTTATCAACTTGACACACCTGGTTAGAGGGAACCTCAATTGAGGAATTGTCTCTTTGGATTGGCCTATGGTCGTTCTGTGGGGTATTTTCTTGATTGTTGAGTGATGTGGGAGGGTCCAGCCCACTGTCAGTAGTGCCACCCTGGGCAGGTGGGCCTGTATGGTATAAGAAATCAGGCTGAGCATGGGCCAGAAGAGCAAACCAGTAAGCAGCGTTCCTCCATGGTCTGTGCTCCAGGTCCCTGCCCTAAGTTCCTGCAGTGGCTTCCTTTGATGATGAACTATGCTATAAGCCAAATAAACCCTTTCCTCCTCAAATTGGTTTTGGTCAGTGTCTTATCACAGCAATAGAAAGCTAACAAGAACATAGAGCCTATGAGAATAAAGAGCAGTACTAGATGAAGTCCATGAGATAACAGGAAGGCAAATTACAGTTGACCCTCCAAATCTTCGGGTTCTGTATCTGTGGTTCAGCCAACTAGAAATAAAAAATATACAAAAAGAAACTGGGACTCCATGTTGAACATTTACATACAGTTTCAGTTTTTCCTGGTCACTTTTCCCTGGACAATATAGTCTATCAACTATTTATACCGAATTTACATTATATAAGGTCCTGTAAGATCTAGAGATGCTTAAAATAAGATGGGAGGATATGTTTAGGTGATACACAAATATTATGCCATTTTACCTGAGGT
Source organism: Nannospalax galili (assembly GCF_000622305.1). Taxonomy (NCBI): domain Eukaryota; kingdom Metazoa; phylum Chordata; class Mammalia; order Rodentia; family Spalacidae; genus Nannospalax; species Nannospalax galili. The sequence continues at coordinate 340,232 of NW_008330588.1, forward strand.
ACTTGGGCATATTCATGGATTTGGGTGTCTGTGAGAATCCTGGAGCTAAACTGTCATAGATACTCAGAGCTCACTGTATATGATTCTTTATAAGTAGTTTCAAGGACCCCACATTGATGAGGATGTTCAGGCATTGGTCTATTACACAGAAGGCTTGGGAATTAGCTTTGGAGTATAACTAACTGATCTTTAAATCACCTTTCAACTTTGAAATCCTTATTCAGGCAGAACAGTGTCAGAATTACAATAAATTATTTTTCTGAGCTGAATACTTATGCCTTCTCCAAGTTCTTATGATGAAACCCTAATCCTCAGTGTGATGGTATTTTGAGATGGGGGTCTTTGGGAGATAATTAGGGTTAGATGAGGCCCTATGAATTAGAACCCGTATAAGAGAAGGTGGTGGAAGAAGGGAAGAGACTTCTCTCAGGTATCAAGGAAAGACCATGTGAACACACAACAGGAAGGACACCATCACCCAGTCCTGGCTAGACACTGAATACAAAAGTGTCTTAAGGTTGCACTCCCAGCCTCCAAACCGTGCTTAAGCCACTCAGTTTTTCATTATTTGTTATAGCAGTCAGAAAAGATTAATATAATTATTCTTCTCTTAATAATTATTTATTTATTTACTTATTTATTTTGATTATTTGAAAGAGGGCCTCACAAAGCCTGGGCTGCCTTGAACAAACTTGCTATTTAGCCAAGGTTGACCTTGAGTTCCCAATTGTCCTGCCTCCACCCCCAAGTGCTGGAATGACAGCCATGTGTCATCATGCTTGGCTCACAATGCTTTAATAAGGCATGTTTTAAAGCAGCATTTACCAAGAAAAATCAAGGAGAGAAATCCCTAAGAACCAAGCAATCATGATACTTCTGATTTTCAGCTCCTCTAAGACAACTGCAAGGCCAAGAAGCAACACACTATTCAACTTCAAATGCATAGCTATAAAAGTTCAAGTTGAATAGATCTTTGGGGTTTGATATTCGAAAGTCAGTGTCTAATAGCTAGCTATATTCATTGGAATAGTGAATAACTATCTTTATACATGTTTTGTATATTGACCAAAGTGATAGAGTTTCTGGTTAAATTCTCTCTAAGCAAGTTCTTTTTCAAATTTACATGTCTTTGTCATGAACATTTTATACAAGATGTCTTTGTCGTTTACTTTTTGATGTATTTTTATAGGAATATATAGGCAAATTTATCACATCATAGTATGATGTGCAATGGGTATACAGGTGGCCATCAGACTAGATCCACACTAGGGAGCAGGATGCTACAGCTCAGCCTTACTTCGCCTGTGTCTCCTTGTTCCTCAGCTGCAACTCTCAATTCCTAGCAACTATTTTTTTGCCTCAACCCCGTAAGACTCTTCCTCAGGCTCCTCCCCTGTCCTGGATGCGCTCCACACTCTCTGCACCAGCTGAAGCCACTAATTCTCAAGGCCAATTCAGTCTCCTACAAAGCCTTCTGCCACAAATTGGATTTCCAACAAAATTGAATGTTTCCTAGGAGTAGACAATTAGTCATATGAATTCCCAGAACTTGTGTCTTTGTACTGGTAGTGATTCTAAAAATATTTGAGCAGCATCTTTCTGGATATTATAAATTAACTATAAAAGTATTTTTTTCAGCAAAATTTGATATCAGTTTTAAGGATTCTTTTTGCTTTGTATAGTAAAAATATAACACACACACACACACACACACACACACACACACACTGCTAATCTATGCCTCAGTTGCAGTCTAAAGGCTGCAGATCATTCAGCTTTTCCTGGTACGAGTACCTCAAGGGCACCTGTATAATAGGCTGCTTGGAGAATTGTCTGCCCTGACCATGACAGGAAAAGTGCACAGCCCTCTGGCAGTACACCTCTAAGGGGGACAGAGCTGTGCTTCTTGTCATCCATAAAGTGTCCATCTATTATGTTGCCTAGGATGGCAACCAAATTACGGTAAAATCAATAATGGTTCAAACTTACTGGATATTGATATATATTTACTCATTCTGTTACCTATGTGGTACCTCATTGAATGCTTCAATAGATGGGGAAACTGAGTCACAGAGGCAAGAAACAATTTATCTCATCTCACAGCTGGGATGCGGCTAGGTAATAACTTAGGAATTAGCCAGTCTGTTGATCTCTGAAGTTCATGTTTTTATCCACAATTCCATTCACACATCTATTAAAGGACCTACTGTATTATCCCTCACATCCTGCTATGGGATCAAAGATAAAAATATATAAATGAGTGGGTGCAGGAGGTCTAAGAATCTAGTCTGGGCACCAGATAAACTGGGGCTTGGCTCTTAACTATGCAACCTCGGGCAAATTACTTAATCTCCTTAAGCCTCAATGTCTTCATCTGTAAATTGGGGGTAATTATAGCCTTCCATTACTGCTGATGAGTGACAGAGGAGGACTCACCTCCATAATCTTTCTGTAACAAGGTGGTACCACATCCTCCAGAAGATTACTATCTTTTAAAATTGTGGGAAACCCGATGTTTTCCAGTTGCCAGTTGGTTGGGGGATGACCATTCCCCAAACCAGAATCTCCTGGTTTCACTACACCTTCAAAACACCTCGGGTTCCGAATTAATTGGTATGCCAGTACACAGGGCACAGTAGGTAGTGAAGAAAGGCTCTCCTCTCACTCATGAAAGGCTCTAATTAGCCAAAGCCATACATATCCTCAGAGTCTACCCCCAGAAAACCCCTGATGTCAAAGGGGGTAGGAATTAGCATGTCAGGGACACCAATGTGTTCTTTGCCTATAACAATATATTCTCTTCTACATATGAGAAAACAGGGGGTTCTTACATGGGGTGTACCTCTCCACCTCATCCTGCAATGCCTTTATCCCACAAGGAGAGTACATGGCTCACTGTACCACTCAGGAGCTGCAGATCATTGATAGCCTCATTCCACCAGCCCCATGAGGCCTGGAGACTACATAAAGGCTCTGCTCAGAACATGTGAAGATGAGTCATCAAGAGGAAAGTCCCTCCTGTAGTCTATCACCCAGCTTAGAACCTCAGTGAAACGCTGCAAAATTCTCCTGTGTACTGCCACGGAGCATCAAAGAAAGCTCTTCACGAAATAAAAGTGAAAATTCAAAATGAAAACCTGCCTAGCATCTAAAGAATGCCAACAACCTGTTAGTATTTGTGGGAGCACTGGGGACCTGGGCTCATACTCAAGTCAGGACTTTTCAAATGTCCTTTAACATGAGTCCAGTACTGCTACAGACAGGTTTTTAAGCAGCACATAGTCTGAATTGTAAGGAATCTAAGGATGTTCATCCCTGCTCTGTTTTCATGCTGTCCTCTATAAAAAATGATGTGATAGACACATGGAGCATTCTAGTAACAAGACCCACACTGTTTGGCCATCACGTCCCATGAAACTGTAAAGGCAGGTGCATCTCTTCTTCTGCCAGAAGTTATGGATCTGCCACTCACCAACTGGTGGCTGTGTCTCGGTTTCCACCTCTTCAACACTAAGTTCCGCCCCCTCTGGGATTCTGTGTGGGGCCTGTCTCTTCATACATCACTGAAACTTAGTATGACAAAGGTTTGCACTTCAGCCTAATGTTTCAGGGTCTTCCACACAAACCCCTATTCCGCTTCCTAATTCTCAGTCTTCTAGAATTAGGGTGAGGTGTTTTGAGGTTGTCCTACAGTAGCAACCCCCGTTCCATTATTACTTAAAACTGTGCTTCTCTTCCGACTTCCCCAGCCCAGCTCTTTGTTGAGATTCTGAGATTCATTAACCAAAGCAACCACAGCACAGCTCTATGTGTTCGGCAATCTTACTGATTTAGAGTCAAAGTAGAAATGTCAGAGTGACAGTGTATTTAAAAAGCTTTGCATCATCCAGTGAAGCTACAACCTAACTACTTAACAGCTATAATTACTCTAGACAGCATGGGAAAGACTCCTATCCCGAGTTCCTCCACCTGACAGGAAACCTTAAGTCCCAGAGCAAACATCTGCATTTGTTGGAAACCACTGGTGTGTGCAATAAACATGTCTGAAGAGGAGTGTTTGGTTGCTACCCATCAGTGACAATGGCCCACACTGCAGCACTCTCCTTTGGCTCCATTACCATCCACTGTGAGCAAAGAGAAGCTGCTGAGGCCATCTATGCAGAACTGTGGCGCTACCAGGCCAGCCCTCCTGACCATTCATGCTATCCCTCATACAATGTGACCACTCCCAAGAGAAAACTTGGCAGTCTTCAAGGCAGAAACCCAGCAGTGTTGAGCACTTCTACAATGATGAAAGGAAAAACATTCCAGCCCTACAAATGCCTGCAGAGGGGAAGCACAGAACAGAGAGGGATACTCTGCATCCATGACAGTTCACACGGACTGTTGCTGCTTCCTCCACAAAGCCACAAAAGACCCAAACAGGTGGGAAAATGCTTCCGTGCAGTTCATCAGTGTCTTAAAAAGAGAAATGCGGTCCTGAGGATAGATTTTCTATCTCCCATGATTTAGGATCAGGTCTGTACCTACTAAGTCATATGTCTGCCTCCTACTAAATGACAACCAATGCTGGTAAAGATTTGGGAAAAGAAAACTCCTTATTCGCTGTTAGTGCAACTGTAAACTGGTATAGCCACCATGGAAATCAGTGCAGAGGTCTCTCAAAAAAGCTAAAACTAAAACTACCACATGACCCAGCTTACCACTCCTGGGCATATACCCAAAGGATTCTAGAAGTCCACACATTCATGGTTTTTATTTTGCTTTGTTTTTTGAGGCAGGGTCTCCCTGTAGCCCCAGCTGGCCTGAAACTCTCTATGTAGATCAGGCTGGCCTCACAGAAATCCACCTGCCTCTGCCTCCCAAGTGCTGGGACTAAAAGGCTTATATCACCACATCTGGCACATTCGTGTTATTATGGACACTATTCACAAGAGGTAAGAAATGGAACCAACCTAGATGTCTATCAGTAGAAAAACAAATAAAGAAAATGAGGTACACACGCATAATGGGATTTTATTAAGCTATGAGGAAAAATGAAATCATGACATTTCCAGGAAAATGAATGAAACTGGAAATCATTATGTTAGGCAAACCAAACCAGACTCAAAGACAAGGGCCATGTGTTTTCTCTCATATGAATCCTAGATTTTAATCTTTATGAATATGTATTTATGTGGGGAAGGGGTCATGAAACTAGAAAAGAGGCCATGAGAGGGGTAAAGTGATCTTAAAGTGGGGAAGGATAATAGAATACATGTGACGTGCAAACAGAAGGGGGGTGACTGGAGTATGAAGGGAACCAACAGGAGGCCTAGAGGACAAGGGAAGGGGGGATCCACAAGGTCAAAGTACATATGCAAATGCTATAATGAAATTGTATGCTAATTTTAAAAACAGCGATAATGATAAAGTTTATTCTCTACTATGGTTTAAGGAGAAAATGCTATAAAAATTATTTCCTTTTGGGTGATCACTTTTCCTTTAAATTCTCCTTTCTTTAAAAACCTGAAAACAAAACTTACTGAAAATCGCTCACTACAAGTAAATATATTCAGAGCAACTCTTAAATTGAAAGCAGTTGATGACTAAATGCCCTAATTTTTCTTTCTCCCTCCAGTGAGGGTTCCTATATTGGGCTCCCTTCCAAACAGTGCAGCACCCACTTACCCAGGCTGGGAAAAAACAGTCCTACAGAGCGTAAAGGCCTTCTCAGTATGCCAGATGTGTGTGGCCCAGGACGGACACAATTACTTAAGTTTCTGTAGCTCTAACCTTAGATGAAGAGACAAAGAGGTAGTCCGGGACAGTGGAAGAGCATCTTCCTGAAACAATGTGGAGGAAATGTAACATTAAATTCCTATTGTACAAAAGATTTCACTTCTTTGAGAAGGAATCTTAGCTATGAGAATTGATACGCATTAGAAAAACAGACCTTTCTCCTCTGCCTCCTCCACCTCCCCCAAGTCCCCCCTCTCTCCTCCTTCTCCTCACATTCCTCCTCTTCTCTCTCTCTCTTCCTCCTCCTCTTCCTCTTTCTCTTCCTACTTTTCCTCCTCCTCCTAGTTCTGCCTCTCCCCCAACGTTGTTTCCTCCCCCTCTCCTTCCCCCTTTCCTCCTCTTCCTACTGTGTCCCTCCTCCTGTTCCTCCTCCTCTTCCTCTGCTCTATAAATACTATGATTCTCTCCTCTTGATGCCTGATAATGTTCCTAATATAACTTTCAGATCTGAGTCTGGACATTGGAATTGTGAACAATAAGTAAATGCTGCTTCCTATACAAGACAAGAAATGATGCTCCTCACTGTGCAGACTTTTCCAATTAACATCTCATGACTACTTCCAACTGACCAGGGAAGTACATGGCCAAGTCGTGCTTTGTGACCCGCCTGGTGCCTGTACAGACTAGGTGCTTAGAAATGATACAATTTTGTTCTGTTAGCTCTTGATACTGATCTGCCCTCTCCAAATGTATCTCACACTCACATTTTATATTGAAATTTTTTCCAAAGCTGTAAATCTAAGAATAGAATAAGATGTTACTGGTTTTATAAAATTATTTGTACGATAAAGAAATAGCAATTTACTCAGCTTCAAATCACTTTGAAGGATAAATTTGTGGGTCTGTAGAAATAAAAGGCAAATTTGTTTGTAAAAATATTCACTGCTGAATTGAGCTTTTAAAAATAATGTGATTCTTTCACACATTTAATATACTAACTTAACTCCTTATAAAATGTGTATTTATAAACAGCTTGCCTCCTAAGATACCATTTAGGATCCAAAGCTCAGAAGGAAGGAACACAAGAAGGCACATGCCTCAAAGGCGCTCAGACTATTAGCTTTTCTTCTCATGGTCAGTGTTGAAATCTCCCCACCTGCATCTGATTCATCAAGACTCTTCCCAGCATCACAGCTGACTTGCAGTCCAGAGGGAAAACCTCAGTGCTAAATAGCACTGAATTCCCTCTTACCCCAGAACCAAGGGTGAGCTGACAGCCTAGGAAGGCAGGGTGCTCCCTGTGTTTTCCCACAAAGGTCAGAGATGCTCCCCAGTACTCTGGAGAGGAGAGGACTCTAGAAGACAGATCCAAAGGCCTTATCACTGGATGCCAGCATGTAAAGATGTGGGTTTGGTATGTTGTGGCCATGAGACATCTATAAGTAGAAAGAGCCCATTCTCTATCTTTAAGTCACTTCCCTGCATTATCCTCTCTCCCTGAACAAGGTCAACAAGGCTCATCCCCATCTAACCACATTCTTGATGTTTCCTATACTTCTATCTCTCCACTTTTCATCTTTCCCATTGAAGAGTCTGAAATTTTTAGATTTTCTTTGTGACAGCTCTTGTATGGCAGTCCAGATTTGTGTTATTTTCAATACTTTCAGAACCATTTCAAGTTGTTTATCTAGTTTAATTCTGGGTGGATTTTAAGAGCTTTCCCTTTATTCCTGTGAATGAGTTCCTTCAAGGAAGTGCTTGCTGCCCTTCCAGAGTTCATATAATCAGGCTCCATGCTAGAGAGGAGAAAAGGTACTGAAGACCCCTCCACAGTGCCAAAGCCCTCCCCACTGGATGCCAGAGCCACTGAAGGTTAGTCTCAGGGGTGGAACAGGAACTTAAGGCATGCCATCCATCACCCTCGCCAGAAAAATAGCATGTCCCAGGTCCCATAAGAAAACTAATATTTCTTCTACTCCCTATTACACTTGGCAATTTCATCCAATTCTTGGTTAACATTTTCTTTCAAAACACATTAGTTTCTAGTCAACCTCAGAACATTATAGAGAAGGTGGTTTAACTTTTGATTACCACAATGAAAAAGCAGTAGTAAATATTCATAGAGGAGTTACTTCTATATATATTATAGTACAGAAATTTTGCAGGGAGTTGGGAAGAAGGGTCCACACATGGGAGGGTATCTAAATATGATCAAATATAAATATATTGTATAAAATTTGCAGAAATTAACAAAAAGAATGGAAGTTTCATAAAGAAGCAACCAAAAGAAATAAAATGTTTATGCCACCTAAAAAAAGAGAAAGAGCATTTTAAGAACGGAGTTACTTCTGTTTTGTCGCCTCTCAACCATGTGCAACTGATGCAGCAAGGGGTCAAGGCCTTAATGAAGCATGACAACTAGATGCCAGTAAGAAGAAGGTATATGAAACCTGAAATCTAATGTCTGCCCCTCAGATGAGGAACACTTTGGAAAAACTGAAAAGACCATTTACTGCTTCATCAGACAGAATGTGAAAATCATAGGCCACGCATCACAATAACTCACAGCACAAAGTATGGAACAGGGGACCCTTCCATCCATGGATTTTCATTACTAGAGTGTTAAGCATCCTGTGAATTCATACACTTGACAAGATGGGTGAAAACAAATTATTAAACTCTGTGAAGGACCAATAGCTGGATTTTCTCCAACTATTTTAAAGGAAATGTAATTAAAGCACAGTTCAGAACTAACTCCTCTGAAAATGGAGGCGGTTGAGTTGAACTGAAGGAATGGTAAAAAATCAAATATTAGAAATAGAAGCTGGAAGCATTTTAGGAAAATGAAAACCCCAACCAGCATGTAAGACATGATGATCTGCACCATGAAAGACAACTCTGACAAGCACATTTTCCTATTTTAATTTAAAAATGCAAATATGGAAGGGTAAAACTTTCTCACCATTTCCATTTAAATTTTTAAATTAATTAATTTATTTATTTAGTGTGTGTGCAGCCCAGTATACATGTGGAGGTCATAGGACAACATGCAGGGCAGGGGTCAGTTCTCGTCTTCCATCATATGGATTCTGGGGGTTGAACTTGGGTCATTGGACTTGGAAGTGAGCCCTTAACCCACTGGGCCATCTTGCTGGCCCTCACCATTTCTTTTTAAAGTCTGTAAAGTAAAAGGTGGCTGTCCTTCCTCTATTCCTTCAATTCTATCTTTTCTCTAGAATCACCCCAAGATGCAGTTTGGCAGCAACTACATCTCAGCCTTTTTCTCTGATCATGTAGTCCCCATAAACATCACACATACCATCACACAATGACACACTTTTACAAAAATAAGTAAACATTTGACATGAGTCTTTTCATTGTTGTTTTCTAAATATATTACATAATTTGAAAAAATAAAGGGAGAATAGTAAGTTCAAACTTAATACAAAAAAATTTTAAGTAACTGATCCATGACTTCTTGAATAAACCCAAACACAAAGTGATTTAGATGTATGTATCCGAACTGTTATTTTACTTTAAATAGTAAAATGATTATGCCTCACCAAAATATTAGGTAAACTCTAATAATAATAATAATAATATAAAAATATTTAGAAATTTCCAAGAACCATGTTTAGACATCTCTCCAAAATTTTTTTAAAATGGCATGACTATTTATTGTCCATGAAACAACTTTTACACAAAGAAACAGACCACAATAGCATCAAAACCAGAACACTTAGTGAACATATATATTATATTGATCACATCAGTAACTATGTGAAAATTACCACATGGCCCCAGCTCTAGCAGGCTTCTTAGAGTCCAGACTTATATTCTAGTCAAAAGCATTTTGAGTATTTGCTGCATGGTTTTGAAAAAGAAATCATTTAAGATTTACCTCTGTTTCTTCAATAGTGGTTTAAGAAAATTTATAAAAGCAGGCTCTAGACCAACCTTGTGGTTATGAACATGGGAGGGGGAGCCTTATGATTATGGGTACATATAGCTTTTACCTTTATTTTATGTCCTCTTGCTTAATAAATTTCATTCACTAGTGAAGGGCACTATTATAAATACACAAAGAAAAAAATATTGGGAACATCTGCTCTGTGTTAAACCAAATGAAAACTATAACTTTTTCTTCAAACCCATTTCTGATGTTGAACACCCAAAGATTCCTGGGAGGCTGAATATGGAAATTATTATTCCAGCTTCAAGGCCTTGCTTCCATCTGTTACTAAACAGATGTGGTAGTTAGTTATAGCTGTTAACACCACCTAGCATCACCTGAGAATCTCAATGAAGGATTGTTTAGACAAGATGACCTGTAGGCATGTCTGTGGGGGATTGTCTTGATTGCTTTAATTGATTTGGGAAGACTGAGCCCACCATGAGTGGCACCACTCTCCAGCTGGGGGCCCTGGACTGTGTAAGTGTAGAGGTAGTCAGCTGAGCACTCAGCATGCATGCACTCCTTCTCTCTGCTCTTGGCTGTGAATGTGATGTGACCAGCTGTCCCAAGTCCCACCACTGTGACTTCCCCACAGTGAGGGACTAGGTCCTGGAATCATGAATTAAAACAAACCCCTTGTCCCCTACGTTGCTTGATATCAGGGTATTTTATCACAGCAATAGAAATGAAACTAAGGCACCTGCCTTTTAATTTCATCTTCCATCACCGTATCTGCCAGTTCCCTGCAGTCAAGCCTACAAATGCCTACCCTCCTATCCTTCCCCCGTGTCTCACCCCATGTGGAATACTTTACTCCCCCATATCTACAGTCTCCTATCTACCAACATTGTCATAATTGTGTTTTTGTCACTGTATCTATGCATGCTTACCTATCCTCATGCAATCTCCTCCCCTTCTAAATATTCAGTTATGAGGGGCTGGAGAGATGGTTCAGCAGTTAAGGACACTGACTGCTCTTTCAGAGGACCTGAGTTCAGTTTTCAGAACCCACATGGCAACTAACAATCATCCACCCATGCATAATTCCAGTTCCAGGGGATCCAATGCCCTCTTTTGACCTCTGTGGGCATTGCATAACATGGTCGCACTCACATACATGCAGGCAATATACTCATACACATAAATTTTTTTATAAAAAAAATTTATAAAGGACAATGTAGAGATGAATTAGCGGTTAAGGGCACTGACTGCTCTTGCAGAGGAACCGGGTTCAATTCCCAGCACCCACGTGGCAGCTGACAACTGTCCTTAACTCCAGTTCCAAGAGATCTGACGCCCTCTTCTGACCTCTGTGCATGACATGGGTGTGGCAACCTACTACCAAGCAATACACTCATACACATAAAATAATAAATAATAAATATATTTTAATAGAAATAATAAATATTGAAACATTCAGTCATGGGGCCTCCTTGCTTCTCTTGGGCAACACACTTACCTTTCCTCTCCGAGAGCTCATGGACCTATTTTAGCTGCACTGCCTGCTTCAGTAATAAACAGCAGAATCTCAATAGGCACTTACTGAATAGAAGAATCTGTTGTGTAATATCCTGCTTCCCCAAAAGCAATCTATACCTCTGAATAAAAACTGTACAATTTTAATAGCATGAGATTACTGTAGCCCAAGTTAGAGCCTAAACTTTTCACTTGAGTTTATTGGTGCTTTAAATATTAATAAGCATTTGTCATTAAATATATATGTGTGTACATACCTAATGCCTTCCAAGGCATTGAAGCCACTACCCTGCACTACTCTTAATGCCACCTGGAAAAGATCAGAAATAACATTTATTTTCTGCATTGGAATTCAAGGATCAACTAACTAATAAGCACATGGCTTCAACTCTAGGACCAAGAGTGCTTCTGCACTATTGAAGATAAGAAAAGTAGGAAATAGAAACCTTTTTTCTCAAACAGATTGTCATTTGCTTACACAGAAAAAAGAGATAACACATGAGCCAAGTGGAGCATATGTGCTTGAAGTCGTTCTACAGTTGGTTGAGGTCTTAAAATAGACCGAGCCCGATTCTGCTTGGCTCCCATCAGTTATAGCTTTTGGCCTTTCTGGCTAATGCAGTGGCAAACATGACCACGTGACACTGGGGGCATCACACTGAGATTCTGATGTACTCTCCAGTTGTCAGGGAAATTCAAGGATGAGGCCAAGTCATCACAGAATGCTGTGTAAAAAGAGGAGTACTGGGGCCGGGAATGATGACATACCCCTTTAAACCCAGCACTCCAGACAAGTAGATCACTATGAAATTGAGTCTACATAGCAATGGTCTATATAACCAGTTCCAGGCCAGCTTGGGGTTACATAGTGAGACCCTACTCAAAAAAAAACCAAAAAGAACAGGGAACAAGACTCAAGGTAGCATTTGAATAAAATACAGAAATTGAAATGGTCACCAGGAAGAATATTTAACCTAAGAAGAAGGCAGAGGCAAGCTCTGGGGCAGTCAGCATGCATGTCCAGCATGGACTGTGGGGAAAGGGAGTCAAAGGACCAGTCTGGTCAGGAAAGAACCATATTAGAGATGGGAGGTAGAGAGGGCAAGGACTGACTTAAGATCCAGTTAGATGAGCCCAGAACCCAGACCTGACATGGTAAGTACTGAGATCTCTCTGCCTTCAGCCAGAAGACTTTGGCTTTGTCCTCTTCAATTATACATTCAGCCACTTCCCAAAGACAACCTAGTTACGTCTATATGAGGAATTCACGTGCGATAATATCTTTTAATCTTTTTTCCCTCTAATTACACAGGTAATCCACGTTTATTATAGGAAAACATAAAATTCAGGAAAGTCAAAGCATGACCATTTGTTTAATCATTTAACAACATTTCATTGGTTCATTTTCCGTCACTATTTATTAGTTCTAAGTTTTGGGGAGCACTGCCGTGAACAGAATAGACAGAAGTTTCTGCCCCCAATAACTTACATCCTGTCAGGAGATAAAGACAGCAAAGAAAGGTGGAAACAAATCAACTTGACAGTATGTTAGAAGGTGGCAGATACTACAGAAAGATCAAAGCAGGTTAGGTGGACTGGGATTACAGGGGCGAGGGGTCAGCTACAGGTTTTACTATAGTATTTACAGCATGCACAGTGGGTCAAACTGAGGATGCAGCATTAGCAAATTGATATTGTACTGTTTTATAGAGGTTTTGTATTACTATATGAATACATCCCCAAACTTTTAAATATTATTTTGCAGCATGATGTCTAGTGACTATGAAGAATTCCAAATCAAATTACTTAACCTCTCTCCTCTATTGGGCATTAGATTTCTCTTATATATGGATATACAAATTATTTGTGTATTCATATATACATATTATGTTTATATATATAATATATTATAATTCTTATATATCATAAGAAATGTGAAGATGTGAGGTTGCATAGAATCAGGGCCTCAGTGTTAAGGCCCCTGCTATACTTATTTTAACTGCATGGGACAGAAGAGTCTTGAAGCAATATGCTCAGATTCACATTCCTTTTCTCCCTCTCTTTCTGCCAAGGTTCTTAACCACCTACATAAGACAATCTTTTCATCAGCCTCACAGAAGCATCCTGGCTTCCCCCATCTCTCTACCATCAGCTACTCTATGTATCAGGAATGCTTTTTATAGTAGAGAAAAAAAATCTTCCTTAAATGCCTGCAGAGGCTGGTACAGAGAGAAGCATGTAATAAATACTCACTGGATTAATATATGATCAAGAATGTAATGAGTATTCATAAAGTCTTCTGCATTCCAGCCAGCCTGGAAGATGCCTGGAAATTTCTCCCTCCCACAAAGGCTTCCTTCCATCAGGAGGAGTGAGTCATATCTCAGACATATTTAGCACCTTCTTAACAACCTGACAAAGTATCTCTGTTAATGCCTTTAAGATACTGGAAGAAACCATGCAATCTGGACAGCTAAAGAATACTATTAACTGTGCAAGTGAATGCCAAATAGCCTCAGAGACAATACAGAAAACGCTACATGATCTTCCCTCTTTCTAGTCACTTAAAGGTGACAATTACATAATGTCTTAGTCTTGAAATCCAAATGGGAAATATATTCTAATATTTCATAAACTATTCATCTTAAATTCTGAGCATAGCATTATTAAACTGCTTTTTAAAAAGAATATCTTAAACAGCCACAAAAAAAGATGAAAAATACTAAATATGGCTTGTGTAAAGCTTGGCACATAAGAAAATGCTGCACTCCAAAATGAGGACAAAGAGAACAACAGAATACATCAGTTATTTATCATCTACGATGGTTCATTATGGGGTCATGCCACTGAGTCATAGCGGTTTCATGCTGAGGCAATCAGACACTGAGTTGTAAGCACTGTACTTCGCGCTTCCAATACCCTCAAAATCCCCCTTTCTAATGCTAACTTTCAGAAGCTGGAAGCTAAATGAGAAATCCATCTCAAAATATTTCTTAGTCTATGGTGCAGCCTTAGAAGAAGCAAAAACCAAACATCTTCTTGACTCTTCAATATGAAGACACACACCGTAGGAGAACAGCTGTCTTGGTTTGTCTCTCCATTGCTGTGACAAAATACTCTGACCAATACCAACTTGGGGAGGAAAGCGTTTATTCAGCTTACATCTCCCAGGTCGCAGTTCATCAGGGAGCCCAAGGTAGGAACTCAGGGCAGGAACCTGGAAGCAGAAGCTGGAGCACAAGCCATGGAGGAATTCTGCTTACTGGCTGGCTCCCCTGGCCCCTGCTCAGCCTGATTTCTTATGCAACACAGGCCCACCTGCCCAGGGGTGGCACCACCCACAGTGGGCTGGGCCCTCCCACATCACTCATCAAGCAGCTGCCCCATGGACATAGCTACAGGCCAGTCCAATGAAGGCAATTCCCCAGTTGAGGCTCCCTCAACCCAGGTGTGTCAAGTTGACACTAAAGCTATCTGACACAACTGTCCTCTTTGTGGATAATACGGTTGGCCAATTTATATGCCACATTAAAAATGGACTCAGCTACAGGGAACGGAGGTGATAGGGATCTCAGAGTCCTTGCTGGGTATCTGGGTTCAAATCTTTTAGCTGTGTATCTACTGTTTCTATGAAGATTAATTTTGATTGTCAATTTGATACAATTTAGATTCACCAAGGAAACACCAAGGAAACACCAAGGAAGACTCGGGCTACGGAGTTTCTAGATTAGGTTGAGGGAGAAAGATGTACCCTAAGTGTGAGTGGCACTATGTCATGGTCTGGGGTCCTAGGCTGAATAGAAAAGAAAAACTAAGCAAAGCACCAGAATGGATTCCTCTCTGTTTCCTGACCGTGGATACAATATGACCAGCTGCCTCGAGCTTTTCCTGCACTTCTTCCCTACTGTGATGACCTGTACCTTCACACTGTGATCCAAAATCCTTAAGTTGTCAGGGATTCTGGTACAGCAACAAGAAGAATAACCAAGATATCACCTTTCCAGTCAACCTGGCACTGCTTCAGAGGCAGTGAAAGGGGGAAATGCGAGGGCCCCAGCCACCATGATTACTTAAGGCTGCTTACACTCAGGACTATAGATCCACAAGGAAGCTCTTCATGGCCATGGGACTGGTTCACAGTAGAACAAGATGGCAGTAGAAAGATTCCAAGGCCTCTGTGAACAGTGTGCTCCATGCTCAGCACTGCTATGTCCCACTCCCGTCAGCCTTCAAGATGTACCATGAGACACCTGAGTGGATGCTGAGTAGTCCATCTTAAATGTCCATACCTAACCTTAAAAATGGTCTGATGGGACCCAACCAACTCAGCCCAAATACATAAGAGTCAGAAATAAATTCATCTGCTCCCACCAGGGTGCTAATATTGGGTGGTTTGGGGTAGGCTTGACCAGCATCTTTTTGGTTAAGAATAAATCATGTGTGCTTTAGTTCATTGATTCACCAAATATATACTATGTATCCTACATTAGGCACTGTTCTAGGAACTCAAAGCATAGTACTGAAGAAATAATCTCGGAGAGGTTTTCATCAAAGAGCTCATGTTAGTGATAGGAAGCATATTAATGTATGCTACACAAGACTGATGAGTTCTATGAATAATTCCAAGAGAGGATACAGAGTAAGGGGGAGGTAGGGGTGTCTACAGAGGCATTTGAGCAGAGATTAGAAGGTAGGTGATACAGATAGATGCTGAAGCATCACTAGAGACAGGTAGAGGATGACGACATGGGCAGGAGCACAAGAGCCAAAGGACAGCCAGAGCTTTGTGGAAGAGTCCAATGAGTGAGGAGAGAAATGGGGGGAAAGCAGGAGTAGGGCATGGTTATAGAGATTATCTACAACTCTACAAGGCACTGCAGCGACTTTGTTCTTTACCCACAGAGAGAAGTAGTCAGTGGGGCGGGGGTGTAGAGATTGACATGATCTGACTACGGAGTGAAGAACAGACCTAGGAAGGAAGAATGAAGGAGAGTAGGCAGGCAGGGGGCAACTATTCTGTAGGTAACAGATAATGGCAGAAGGAAATAGTAAGAGGGTAAATGCAGAAGATGTTGAGTCCTAGGGAAAGGTCCAAACAGAATATATCAACCTAGGAGCTACCATGGTAACATTTAAAGTCATGGAATTATCATATTATGGCAAGCGCCAGGATCATCTTCCTCCCTATCATTAGAAAATCCAGAGAGAAGGAGCCATTGCCTAAATAGAAATGGATTCAATGATGTGTTTTCTAAAATGAAGGCTACTTCAGCATGCTGAAGGAACTGATCCCGCAAAGAATAAAAATCAATGGCAGCAGGAGAGAAGAATCATTATGAGTGAGTCACAGTAGGACAGAGCAGACTGTGAGAGCTGGAGGGAAAGTTGGTGAGAAGGAAATCAGTGTCCAGCAGGACGGGTTAGGTGAGGTGTGGGTTAGCATCACATGAATATACTCAGGGTCTTCAGAATGTTTTGTCTTCATCAATGAAATAAGAAGTAAGACCACCAGCTGACATGGGGAGGGGGGTAGGAGATGCTGAAAGTTTAAGGAGGAAGGAAAAGTCATCACAAAGCATAGCAGCGTCTGGACCGCAACATGGTGGCATGGCAACTCCAAAGGGATTTAGATAGGACTCCTTTGTAGGGACTGCTGAGGCTCATGGGGGTGGGGGGAGAAGACACGACACTATGACGACAACAACTTGCAACAATATAACGCCATATAAGATGAATCTCATTTTAATACACTGACAGTGGCGATGAAATTCACCAAATGTCTAAGAAAACATTTTATCTCAGTAAATGTCTAAGAAGGGCAGCTGGACTCTCTAAATCTTGATCTTATTTCACCTTCATGGCTGAGCAACCACTGCTTATGTCTGAAGTAGACACCAAGCAGGCACAAAATAGAAAAGATAAGTTAGCTTAAGGAAGCTCCCTCTGCCTCAGCTTATTAAAGAAAGAACAAATGCTATAAACAAATGCCCTAAAAAGATACATCACAATAAAAACCCTATGAAAGGGTTCCAAGGCAGCAGACAAAAATCACAGCTACCTCCTATAATGTTACAAATCAAATCAAATGTTTTTAATTAAAATAGAAGAAGGGGCTACAGAGATAGCTTACCAGTTAAGAGCACTGACTGCTCTTGCAGAGGACCTGGGTCTGATTCCTAGCACCTACATGGAAGCTCACAACCATCCAGTTCCAGGGGATCCAACGCCCTTTTCTGACTTCCACAGGCACTGCATGACACAGGTGCACCAACGCACATGCAGGCAATACACTCAGACACATAAAATAAAAATAACTCAAATAAATTTAAAATAGAGAAGAAATTCTATATGTCTTGACCTAGGAAGGAAAACACTTTAGAACATGACACAGATTCCTGTGGGATAGTGCCAAAGACCTCCAAATGAAGGAGGAGTTTCCAGAAAGGGTAAGGAAACCTGCTAAGGAGCAGAAATTCTGACAGTGAGGGAGAATCCCTGGTTACAATACAGAGAATCCCTGTACAATCCCCGGCTACAACAACAATAGAAACCACAGAATTTAGTGATCCTTACTGGGGGCCAGACCTGAGCTGAGAGTCTTCCACTTCTATTGTCATGGATCCTGACAAAAGGATCAAGTAGGCTTTAGCATTATCTCTGCTTTACAGAGAAGGAAACCAAACCGTCATGTCTCACAGATGTTATGCAATCAATACCATAGAGAACAAACTTCATAAAACTCTGAGAAACAGAGGCCATCATTCTATACAGAAACCCTTCCTGGTAAGAATATTCAAAAGTGCTACAAAGGTATTTTTAAAAGAGAGAAGAGGGAGGAAGGAGGGGGGGGAGGAGGAGGAGGAGGAGGAGGAGGAGGAGGAAATAACTTGCAACAATCTAACTCCATATAAGACAATCTCATTTTGATACACTGACAGTGGTGGTGAATTCACCAAATGACCCACCTTCCACCTTTAAACTCTTAGGAAGCTCTGTGTTGGATTGTTCTTCTTTAAGTTTCTCTTTACAATGCACACACAGGTGAGCCCAGACAGCAGCCCTGTGTATCTGTGTGTGACTCAAGGCCTTCTCATTCCCCATACAGCACTCTGTGCTTTGAAACCACAAACAGGGGCTCATGCAGAGGCCCCAGGTGGCCCAAACGGTACTCTTAGGTTTCAGTAGTAATAAGAGACCTACTCTTAGGTTCTGGTAGTCATAAAGGAGGTCAGGATGGGGAAATCAGAGGGCTGGTTCCCAAGATGACTCTGTTTGGCTCTCTAGAAACAAGTACATATTTTTCAATCTTTGTTTCCTCTCCTGTGAGCATGAAAGAGGTGGATTAAATCTCAGGCCTTCAGAGCTGGAAGAAGCCATCCCTATCAACACAAAGCAGATATAGTACATCCACTAAATCTGAGGTATACCAAGAACACTTGCAGATGCAAAATTCTAAAAACTAGCAGCACAAGTGTGTTTTGTTCCAAAGTTGGCTTATAAATCAGTTATTTGAAACTAGAAATGCTCTTTCTCCAGGGAAAGTGTTAGAGGTAATTTCCATGTGAACCCATACAAGTCTACCTTTAGAGCATCTAAATACAGTATTACTAGTTACAAAACAAGTATTTCCCACCTCCCTATAAAGACCCCCCCACTGCCCATGCCAAGCCAACTACAGAAAGAAACTGTTAGACAAGGAAAGGGGCAGAAAATGAGACTGGCTACCAAGTGAAGGATGGAATTGCGCAGGGCAGAAGGTGGAGGCAGAGAATAAAAAACAAAGCAGTTGTGCAAAGTACACTGGGGAGAGGGACAGAAAAGAAGAGAGCGCCCTCTGCTCCTGGTGCCTTCCTGTAGCCTTTCATTACAGAAGAATCCATTACCACCAGCACTGGATCAACATTATTATAAGGGGCCTGAGGGGCCGAGGAAAAAGGAGGGCAACATATATAGGATACACCTCTAGGTCTACATGAGGTAAGTGATAAATCTGTACGAACACTGCCCAAATCCAGAGCAATGAAAGGTTGTTTCTAAAATCACAGTTTGGCACATTCCACTACCCCCAAGCATAGGCTGCTGGACCTCACTCTGCTTGGCATCTCATCTCCCTGGTTATTGTTCCTACCTACCTCCTGTTTGATTTCTTCACATACGTGCACAGAGACACCCAGCCCCAAACCTTAGCCTGGCCAAGAGGTGGTGCCTGTGCGCCAGACACCATGTGGGCTGCTGGAACTCACTCTGCTTGGCATCTCATCTCCCTGGTTATTGTTCCTACCTCCTGTTTGATTTCTTCACATACGTGCACAGAGACACCCATCCCCAAACCTTAGCCTGGCCAAGAGGTGGTGCCTGTGCGCCAGACACCATGTACAACAGGTCCTGCTCCCAGCAGATGCCACCCCATCTTCTGGATGACATTACTCTCCCTACAACCTGCATTAGCACCTGCCAGTTTTAGTCCTTTTAAGGGTAAACCACCACTTCACCAGTTTGGACAAGGGAACCATTTTCAGCCAGGTACACACACATGATAAGCACATATGATCCTGCTCCCCCCAACACCCCAGAATATTTTGGACAAGAAACTACATAAGGCTGATCATTCTAAATTTGAACCTGCTCGCCACATTGCTAGGAAGGCATTTATGAGTGTGCAAGCATTCAACCTGATTCTCAGATTGCTTGACCCATAGTGTAGAAATAAGCTGATAGACATCTGGCATGCAAGTATCCACTGGCACCCCTGACCCAGGCCCAGAAAATGTTAGGAGCAGGTCCATCTCTCCTCTCCCAGTCCTGCTGGGTAGTACAACAAAAAGAGAACCAGAAAGTTAGCCAATGAGTTGGCAAACTAACTTTCCTCCCTTCCCAAGGACTCTCCTTAATTGGAAATAAGGTGGCCACCAGCACTCACCAGTTCCCCCAGTTTCACACTCACTAGGGGAAATGTCCCTCTGTTGCACACCCACACAGGAGAACCAGAAGAGCACTGTTCTCGCCACCTCAGACCTGGGTCTCTGCCCTTCCATGTCTTCCTTCCTGCTCCACTCCCAGTGTCTACAGAAGCATTCACTATGACACCTTGGGGTTTAGAACCCACAGATCATATTGCTTCGGTGTGAGACAATATTCAAGTGGAAACATGGGGCTGGAGAGATGACTCAGCGGTGAAGAGTACTGACTGTTCTTCCAGTCGACCTGAGTTTTATTCCCAGCCCCAACACAGTGGCTAACAACCATCCATAACTCCAGTTCCAGGGAGGGGATCCACCACTCTCTTCTGACCTCCGTGATATTGCATGACACGGGTGCACCTACCTATATGCAAGCAACACACTCATACACATAAAGTTTAAAAAATAATAATAGATAACAAAATTTTAAGTGAAAACAGCCTAAGCGTTGGCTAAGTCAGAGTCTCGGTTAATCGCACTGTATGACTCAGGACCACACCATAGCACAGTCTGAGTGGTGCAGCTGAGCCCAGGACATGCCTGTCTGCCCATGTTGGAGATGTGGTTTCAGCAGCATTTCCTGCAAGCACAGGTAAAGGTGAGCACAGCCCTGCTCTGCAGTTGGAGGCCGGAGGCCCTCCCACATCCAGCAGCAGAGGGCTGGCAAGCAGACATATGACCCTGATGAAACCCCTGACGCTTGAGCCTATCACTAGTTCAGTCTGGTGATATTCATACAACAAAGAGCAGACAGAGCGAGCCCACCATGAAGATCTCCTGAGATGTCCTGACACATAGCTACTGAGTCCAGTGTTACATCAAGCTACACGGTCAGCTCTATGCCGCAGATGAATTTGTGCTCTATGAGTCATAGGCTGTCTGGCTTTTGATAATTTATAATGAATTGTACAGAGCCATGTATGTTATCCTTGACTTCCTTTCACCCAATCACAACTACCATAATGAGGAATCCTGCCTGGAATGACCAGGCTGATGGACAAGTGCCAGTGGTTACAGACTTGTATCAGGACTTTAATCCTTAGAAACCACTCCAAAATTAGGTTTCACAAAAGTAGAAAAAAGGGTTAAAAGGTCTGATGGTTGTCCAACTATTAATAAGACTGGTTTGGGGGCTGGAGAGATGACTCAGTGGTTAAGAGCACTGGCAGTTCTTGCAGAGGACATGGGCTCGGTTACCAGCACCCATATGGTGACTAACAACCATCTGTAACTCTAGTTCTAGGGGATCCAACATCCTCTTCCAACCTCTATGGGTGCCTGCATGCACAAGGAGCACTTATGTACACTCAGGCATACATATATATGTACATAAAATAAGTAAGTCTTTTTAGATTAAAAAGAAGACTAGGTTTGATGAAGTGTTAAGTTTCTTTTAAAAATGAGATCTCCGGGGCCAGAGATGTACCTCAATAGTAGAAAGTTTGCCTAGCAAATGCAAGGCCCTGTGTTTGATCCCCAGTACTGTAATATGTACATACGTACATTCATACATATATACATACATATATGTACAAATATAGCATGTCTATAGACCAATAATTTCACATAAAAATTATCATGGGAGAAGGATATAAGTGTCCTTTCAATTCATAAAGGACCAAGCACATACAACAAAAAAGGAACACAGAAATATGCAATATTTCTGAAAAAAAGGTAATTAATATTACACAGATTTCAAGTCCTTATAAATTAGGTCTTTACATTTAATCTGAAATAAATATTAATCAAATTAAATCTCAACAACATTTTCTTTCTAGAGTCTGGCAAAAATCGCCTTTATGATCTCCTAGACTAACACCTTTGTGAGCACCGTCAAGACTTTGTTGCCCAGAAAAACAAAAAAATAACAATAGGCCCCAGCCTATCAAATTAAAAGTATATGATAAAGCTCATTATTGAGCTGGGCATGGTGGTACACTCAGGAGGCTGAAGTGGAGGAGCCCAAGACCAGCCTTAGCTACATAGTGAGTTCCAGGCAGCTGAGGCTATAGAATAAGGCATAGTCACAAACAAAACAAAACAAAACAAAACAAGCCAATTTTAAAGTCCAAAGATTGAATATTGACTCAGAAGTAGACAAGAAGATCAATGGGACAGAATTAAAAATCAAGAAGTAGATCCAAGTATAATTTCAAATCAATGGAGAAGGCTGGATGGGTTAATAAATGGTATTGAAGCATCTGATTAAGACGAGAAAAAGCATCTTATGCTAGAAATCGCTGCTTTAAGACATTTATCAGACTACACTGTACTTGCTCTATAGATCTAACAAACCCCAAACAAGAAACAGTACTACGAGAAGGAAATCTAGTCAATACTTATAATGTCATCATATTCCATATCTGTTGGGAGGTGATTCTCCACGCTCCCAGAGTTCTTATCTCCAAGCAAGAAAAGACACCTGTTCCTCCTACCGAAACCTAAGGCCCAGCATCTTCCCCCCTGCAGGTTCCAGCTGTTGCCCCCCACCTCTTAGCGCTCAGCAAGCTTCAAACAGGACCAGTCACTTGCAAAGGACCTTGGGTGTATGAAGATTTCTGGGAAGGGAGGAAAAGCCAGGTTCTTGTCTGGAAGCCTTTGATGTAAACGTTCCTGATCAGCCACCCAAGAAAAGTCCAGAAGAAAAATAAGAACCCAAATTTCCAAAGTTTCAGGAATTTCTTAAGACTTCTTTTGAAATTTCTCAATTTTTTTACCTAGTTTCATAATCATGTTTTTTTTTTCTTTAAATTGTCATGTATTTATTGTGTGTGTATCATGTGTATGTGTGTATGATGTGTATGTGTGAGTGTGGGCATACACAAGCTGTGTGGAGGTTGGAGGACCACTTTCCAGAATCAGTTTTCTCTCTCCACTGTGGATTCTGGAGATGGAAATGAAACTCAGGTCAGCATTCTTTTATGGCAAGAGCCATCTCACCACCCCCTCATATTCATGGTTTTTTTTTTCATTAAAGAGAAGTCATAATTGCCTAAGCTCCATATCTCATAAAACTGGCTCCATCCCCTGCCCCACACTTTCTACTTTCTACTATAACTCTAAATGTTTTATACATAATCTATCTTACTGGCAGAAACATAGTTTGGAGGAGGTCTTAGTAAGCGCTCATTGAATAACTTTGAATGTATAGTGCACATGCACTTAGTGTGACAACTCAGAGAATAAACTTTGAATTCAAGTTCTAGCAATAGTGGTGCACATTTACAATCTTAGCACTATGGAGGATGAGGAAGGAGGATCACAAGTTGGGAACTAGCCTGGGCTAGACCATGAGACTTTTCTCAAAACATGAATGAAAGAATGAGTGGAAGAAGGAAGGGCAGGTTGGGTGAGGCAGGGTAGGCTCTGAAATTAAAAGTTAAGAAAATTTAAGATATGGTATGAAACATGGTAAGAAATGTATCCATTCCTGGGCATCACAAGAAAGGATTAGACCACATAGTGCTAACCTGAGAAAAGGTCAAAACTGAGCAATTCAAATACATTTTCTATCGAATGCATACTGCTTCACACCATTCTCAAGTCAAGAAATTTTTAACTCAAACCATCATAAATTGGGAACCAATGGTAGTCCTACTTCCTGGACATCATCATTGCCAAGCTCAGTGAGGTCTCTAATAGAGACTTGAGGCAAGGATGCCCAGCCTTTCAGACCTTGATCTCCCAAGTGCTGATGTTTGGGAGATGCATGGAACTGGGCATGAGCCACATGTCCCCTGGGAGCTCAGAACTGTCTGCTGTGGCATGTGACACCACTGGTCTTCCATAACTCTTCATGGCTGAGGTCCTCTGGATCTGGTCGGCATGATACTCCATTGGAGGTTATTTCATTGCAAGGCTGACTTTGACACACTCATCAGAATGAGTGGAATGAGATCGTTTTGTAGGCAGGAGGCCTGAGTTAAAATTCTACATCTACTGTTAATAGTCATATGGCCTGGGGCAACTCACAAAACTGCACTGAGGCTATCTGGGTACCTATACAACTTGGTAATAAGATCTACCAATGCTCATTCATCAAAGTCATCATGTACATACATGCCCTGTGTGAATTATGAAAATCCACTGTGATGCATACCTTTATAGGGATCCTGACACAACAAAGGCAAGAACACAACTCATTCTTTTTATCCAGGGACCCAACCTGGGCAATGGGAAAAGGGAAACATCAGCACTTGGCTTTCCACTCCATCCAGGAGACTGACAAAGATGGCCAGACATAAAGGACCAAAGAGAGAGCTGAAGACAAGGAGCAACCTGGTAACTACTACAGAGTAATCAATGGCAGCCAGGGCTCTTTTGAGAATAAAGAATGGAACTAACTTGTCAGCTCTAGAACCATTTGAACAGCCAAAGACTGTCATCACTTTATCCTGGGGACAGCACTCCAGAGGGTCAAGGAAGAGCAGCAGTCTCAGGAGTAACAAGAGAGCTGCTCCTACACATAACTTCTAACCACTTCTCTCTTTGCATTGCTTGCCGAAGATTAAACAGATTCTCTGAGCACCAGGGAGGCCCAAGGGACTGACCATTCTAGGAAGAGTATCTATGATTCATTAAAGGAAATACCTGCCTCCTGCCAAGAATACATGTAGAGCAGAAATGGTCAAAGCCAGAACAAACATCCTCTATGGTCTGATGGCACATGCAGTCATGTGCAAACACTGATCACATAGAGTTTAGGTGGGACTTTAAATTCCCTTTCCATCAGGGAACAAGCAGGACAAAGCATGGATATTTGGGAAAATATCAATTTCTGTCTAGGGTTGTTATTAACATATATATAAATATATAATTAATTGCTATTAATATGCATACTATTAATCTAGCAATGACCCTGGGAAAGTAACAGAGAATATCCCAGGAGTCATCACGGCAGCCAAAACAGACATAGAATGCATGGTTGCATCTCTTCCCCTTTCCTAACACCACATCCAGCTACTCAGCATAGCTACCTCTTGAACTTGGCATAAAGATTTCTGTCTGGGACAAAACCATATAAAAACAACAAGTCACAATACTAGTGTGATATTCAAATGTGAAATGTCTCCCACAGACTCATTTGTTTGAACCCTTGGTCCCCAGCTGGTGCTGCTCTTTGGGGGAGCTATAGAACATTTGGGACACTAGGCCTAGCTGGCAACTGTAGGTCATTAAAGGCAGGCCTTTGAAGTTTAAGCCCATTTCTGGCTCTGGCCTCAGCACTAGGCATCCTGATTCACCATAATCTAGCAATGACCCTGGGAATAATGCAAGAAGCAGAAGCCACAGTTCCCCAGCTATCAGCAGAGCTGCTCCAACCACCAGGCCTTACCCACCATGAGAAGCTGAAATTTCTAAACAGTGGATCAAAATGCACATGCCCCCTTAAATTCTTTTTTGGGTGGTATTTTGTCAGAGTGACAGACAATAACTAATACAACTAATGAGGTGGTTTGAACTAGAATGTCCCCCATAGGCTCCAAGTATTCGGATACTTTATCCCCAGTTGGTGGCGCTGCTTCAGGAGGTCTTAGAAGGTGTGGTCATTCCAGAGGATGCACATCACTAGGGGTGGGCTTAGAGAGTTCTTAAGCCTTGCCGAACTCCCAGTTTCTCTCTGCTTCCTGTGCCTGCTTGAAGATGTGAACTCTCTGCTTTCTGCTCCTGCTCCAGCCACCTCCTGACACCATGCCTCCCCACCATGACAGACTCTTATCCCTCTAGAACCTAGAACCATGAGCTCAAATAAATTCTTCCTTCTTTTTTTTTTTTTTTCTGTTAGCCCCGGCTGACCTGGAACTCACTATGTAGACAAGGCTGGCCTCAAACTCACAGAGATCCACCTGCCTCTGCCTCCCAAGTGCTGGGATTAAAGGCGTGCGCCACCACGCCCGGCCAAATTCTTCCTTCTTTAAGTTCCTTTGGTCACAGTGTTTTATCACAGCAACAGAAAAGGAAATAATACAGCTAGACAATACAAAAACAAGTATTTTTTTTCAAATGCTGCCTATGTTATTTAAATATTATTACTGTGTCTTGGGCATAGTGTGGTCTCCAGAGCCTCTGCTTGCAATTAGAACTGCACAAAGTACACATAGTATGACAATGCTTGTGACTTTAGCTCTACCAGAATGCAACAGACATCACTGAGGCTGCATAATAGCCGTGAACTTTTAATTGCTCATCCTAAACACCCCTTGATAAATTTCTCAGCAGAACATTTAATCATCAGTCTCTATGATCAATGAAACACACTTTGTCTACTGTGCAGGAAAACTTCGGGCATAAATGCACAATTAAGGTCTTACCCTTTGTGTCCATTAGAACTTTTGTTTATAAAGGACTGCAGTTACTCTCAAAGAGATGCTCTACCAAAAATTATATTCACATAACATAACAATAATCTGCATTCACAATGCTGTTTGGATGTGGTACAAATTAGATGAAATTAACTAAGCTGAAATTCTTTCTGTAATTAGTGCAAATTATAAACTGGATTATATTACTCTGTCCATGTTATATGCTTCAGACCATTACCACACTAATATGAATAATTTTTCTGAAATATTTCCTACCATTTCTCATGTGTCAGAGAAAATTTGGCTTCCAAGGACACTCATTTCTAAGAAGAAATTCCACTCTCTTAGTATGCATGCTAATCAGTGGTATTCGCTCCTTAGAAAGAAAGAAAATAACTACATTAAGGGAGTATTATTATTGCTCTGTTTATTACAGATGTAGATCATAAAGCAAAATAAAATTGTAAAATTTCAGTCGCTGATACTTCTAGGTCAATTTCTTGTTTAAGTCAAAAAGAAAATGGGAAAGCGTCGGAGGAAGACATTTCATGGCCCTGAGAGGGAAGCCCGGGTTTCTGATCAAGTATAAACTGCCATGCAAGACTACAAATAAACATCTCCTTACATTTCTGCTATGCTTTGTAGCTGACAATCTTGACAGTTTACCAACATGTTTTATAAAAGTGATAGATCTTACCTCGCAACATCCCTCCATGGCAGGAATTCACTCCCTGCTTTAAAGATGTCCAGTTGCTGTCCTGAGAGAAAATAATTGTGACTGGATTACTATTCTGGAGACAGGATTATGGGGATAAGTCATTCTTTTTTTTTTTTTTTTTTTTGGGGGGGGGAAATACGGGGTTTCCCTGTAGTCCAAGATGGCCTGGAACTCACTATGTAGAACAGATGGGCCTTGATCTCACAGAGATCCTGCCTCTGCTTCCTGGAATTAAAGGTGTGTACCACCATGCCTGACTCATGAGGACCTTTTGATCCCTAATACCTATGTAAAAACCTGGGCATGGTGGTATGTGCTTAATCCCAGCCCTGGGGATACAGAGATAGGCAGGTCTCTGGCACTCACTGACCAGCCAACCTTGCCTAATCAGTGTGTTCCAGGTCCCAGTGAAAGACCCTGTCTCAAAAAACAAGCTTATCTGGACAACACACACACACACACACACTGAGTCTTACCAAAGGTTTTTAATTGTTTCTTTTTTTAATGGATGGGAAACAGAACTTCCTGATTTTAGCCCTTAAAAATGAGACTTTAGCTGGGCATGGTGGCGCACGCCTTTAATCCCAGCACTTGGGAGGCAGAAGCAAGCAGATCTCTGTGAGTTCAAGGCCAACCTGGTCTACATAATGAGTTCCAGGACAGCTGGGGCTACAGGGAGACCCTGTCTCAAAAAGACAAAAAGAGACTTTAACCTTCATGGCTTTGGAGAACTCTATGAAGGTGAGGGAAAACATCAGTGGATGATCCAGCACCATCTTCAAGACCAAATAACCACATCAATTTGCCAGCACAGCATAATTTGTACAGTAGTGGCACTCTTATCTTGGGGGCAATCAACAGCTACCTAATTTGACTAAAGGCCTACTCAAAGGGAGGAACTCAGGTGTGGTAATGTAATCATAACCTAATACAGATGGCTGGAGTGGCCATACATCTTAGAGAAAACCCCAAGACTGTAACACTACACTAATGTGATTTCTTATTATGTGCATAATATATATCCTTATATTTACAGACAAATATCTCAGTCACCACTCATCAAAGAAGCTCATTTTGCACCAGTCACTATTACCAAGTACCACA
The DNA here is from genome assembly GCF_000622305.1 of Nannospalax galili. Classification (NCBI taxonomy): domain Eukaryota; kingdom Metazoa; phylum Chordata; class Mammalia; order Rodentia; family Spalacidae; genus Nannospalax; species Nannospalax galili. Next base: position 368,468 of record NW_008330588.1, read on the forward strand.
ACTGGTCACACATGGACATTGTCTATAAATTACCCAGGCCTAAGTGACACATCTACAATGCACCCTCTACATATAAGGCTCATGGAAGATAGGACAGGGATAATGAAAAGGACACTAATGAATCTCTGAGCTCTCAATAATGAAGCTCCCTCATGCAGCAGAGGGCCAGAAACCCAAAGGTCACAGATAGCTAAAGTGTAGTGATCAAGAATCTGCCAAATGATGGTCCTTGGACAGGACCCCTTTATTAAACTTCACTCACCCAAGGCTCAGGGACCATCTCAGGAGAGGGGGTGGGAAGATTGTAAGAGCCAAGGAGGAGGTGTATGATCATATGGAAACAGAGTCCTACAAGCTCCTGGGAACCTGCTCATGTGATTCTATGCCAATGGTGTCAGCATACAGAAGTCCCATGCAAACTCAGGCATAAAATAACCCAGCATAGAACTGGGAAAATGAACAGCAGAGCTCAATCTTATCTGATGGAATGTTGGCAATTGATTGCTGCTAGATGAAGAAGAGATGATCTTCCTAAAACAAGGGACTCTAGATGGGCTGACTAGATTCACCAGAAGGGCAAGTAGTAGGGAATGGATAGGGGTGCTGACAATACAGCAGACAGTAGCAGGGAGTATAAGGGCTCTAGTGGGGGGAGGGTGGCTATGGGAGGGTGATATCTGGGAAGTAGGTATAAAAATAAATAAAAAATAATAATA
>NW_008330588.1:370189-404870 GCF_000622305.1 Nannospalax galili
TCTCTGGTGAAGATTTTCTCCCATTCTGTGGGTTTTCTGTTTGTTTCCTTGGTTGTCTCCTTTGATGTACAGAAGCTTTTTAGTTTAATGAGGTCCCACTTGTTAATTCTTGCCCTTGTTTCCTGGGCTATTGGTGTCCGGTTTAGAAAGTCCTTTCCTACACCTATATCTTGTAAGTTTTTCCCAACGTTTTCTTCTAAGAGTTTCAGAGTTTCAGAGGGATAAGTCATTCTTAATGGATTCCATCAGGGATGGTCACACCATCCATTAACATGGGAGGTTGCAGTAATGTAAAATCTCCTTGGTCTATTGGGAAACAAGATGGCAGGCAAATGGTCACACCTAGAAGACTGAGGAAGTCATGCATATGGCAGGCAGTCTCATAAGGCACATTGAGATTCCATGGCTGTACAGAAAATGTTTATTCAAGTGTCTATTGTAGATGGCACTGTGCCCTGTACTTAAGAAAATGTAGAAGAAAAATTAAGCCACAAAGGTATCTTAATTAGGAACAGTAACACCTTAAACTTCACACTGACTTCTTTCCCACACTCTACAAATTGTCCCATCCTTTACAAAAAGAAAGAAGAAAAAGAGAAAATAATATGAATATTCTCTTGCCTAGTTACCTCCTGTAACTGTTCTCGATCTCCTTGTCTCAAAATTTCCTTTTTTAAAAAAACCTGTGTATAGCGGCTGGAGAGATGGCTCAGCAGTTAAGAACATGGGTTGTTCTTGCAGAAGACCCGGGTTCAAATCCCAGCAACCATATGACAGCTAACAACTGCCTGTAACTCCAGTCCCAGGGGATCCAACAGCCTCTCTGACCTCCACAGGCATTGCACGACATGGGTGCACTTACCTACATGCAGGCAATACACACATATACACATAAAAATAATAAATAAAATTTTTTAAAAACATTTAAAAAAATCTGTGTACATGAGATGTGCGTATGTGTTCCCATGTATGTGCAAGCATGCATCTACCACACATGAGTGTGAAGATCAGTGTATAGCCTCCGTGTCAGTCCTTGCCTTCCACCTGTTTGAGGCAAGGCCTCTTTGCCACTGTGTATATCATGTTAGCTGGCCATGAGCTGCTAGGAGATTCTCCACCTCCATCTTACCATGCAGCACTAGGATTACAGATGTGCACACTATTGCATCCAGCTTAATATAGGCTCCGAGGATTCAAATTCAGGACCTCCCACTTGCACAAGAAATGCTTTACCACCTGAGCCAAGTACAGAGATATAGCAATCTGCCTTCCATCCATACCACTGCCCTCAACAAACTCGCCCAAGCCCATGCTGTACAAATCTGATAAACACTGTTAAGCACTTTCCTCACAGGACCAAGACTGACTTCAATCAGGCTATGTAATTCCAGAGCAGTGCAGCCTCACTCTGTCCCCAAGTGATCCAGGGGTGTTCCTTTAGAAGCCACAATTTAGCTAAGTGTTAATCAGAGGCTCTCAATGGAGGAGCAATTTTAAAACAATGTCAATCTATTGCTTACCTTCCACTGGGTTCCAATCTGGGTCCATTCATAGAAAACTACAGAAATGATACTGTGTAGCTTCCAAGGCTAAATGCTAGGAAGCTGTAGTGTATCTCTGTATCTGGCTCTTGTAGGATAGTCTCTCTCAGAATTCAACTACCATGTCAGCACATAGAAAGAGACTCATTTGGTCCTCTGGCCATCAGTCCCTCCCGAGCTTCTGGTCTGAAGATGGTGCGGTCCAGAAAGCCACATGAGTGGCCATCTTTGAGACGGAGTCTCCAGCACTCCACTGAACTGTCTGACTGACCCAGCATGGAACCCAGACCTTCCAGGCCAAGCTGAGCCCCACTCCCGTTTCGGCCTCCATGCATGACTTGTGTTGTGCGGTTGTTTGAGGGAGGTTGGCTGTGAAGCAAAGGATAATGGCTGAAGACAGCTAGATAAGAGTGGAGTCTACTTAAGAATTCTGGGAAATAGATGGCAAGCGTTTTCTACGTACTAAACTGTTCAATGAGATGAGTGTGAGGCCATTGATTTAGATTGACTTCTTGCAGCTGGCCCCAACAGACCAAACCAAAACACATTCCCTTAAGCTCATGTTCCGTGTCACCAAACCAAAACTAACTTGTTTTTCTGACCTTTCCAGAAAAGACAGATAAATCCCCAAACAGTTCAGTTTTAGCCAATCTCTCTGCTTTAACCCTTAAAGGGAAAGAAAGCTGGAGTGGGCCAATATTAACCACATCTTACATGTATCATGTTGTTTCTCTGTTTCCATGTTAAACTCAGAAGACCTTATAAAAATCAGACTATATTCTTCCATAACCAGTACAGAACACCTTTCCCTACTCTATAGATGAAATCTTTCCAGTCACAAGTCACTAATGATGGAAGTCAAGTACATCATTACATTCAATGGCTAAATGTGTGGTTTTGTTTGGGGAAGGGGAGTTGTTTGTTTGGTTTGGTTTGGGGATTTTTAAGACAGGGTTTCATTATGTAGTTCAGGGTGGCCTCAAATTTACAATCCTCCTGCTTCAGCCACTAATACCCCAAGTCCTAGAATTACAGCTTGTATCACCATTCCCATCTTGAAGATTTACTTTTTAACAAAACCAATATGTTAAATACAGTACTATATATCAGACTCAACTGGAAAACTGCAGGTATAAATTCACCAGAATCTAATAGACTGTGTTTTTCAACAAAGTTCCAAGAAGTTATTTTCCAATTTATTTCCCAGTATTGATGGAGCAATTAATACAAGAAGACTTCTGGAACTTTTTTCTAAAGTTACAGAAAATGTAAGATTGTAACTTTTCCTTTCAGAGACTATACATTATATTTATAGCCATGGGAAGCTGCTTTTAAATGTTACTATCCAGGAGGAGTAAGGAGATGCTCAGTGGGTAAAGTGTTTGCTGTATAAGCATGGAGGCATGAGTTCAGATCCCCAGCACCCTCAAAAGAGCCAAATGTGGCAGCATGCACCTATAGCCCCTAGAGCTTGGGGGTAAAGACAGGTAGACCCCAGGGTCTCACTGACCAACCAGTCTACCTGAAATGGGAGCTCTGGGTCCAGTGAGAAACGCTGTTTCAAAGCATAAGGCAGGGCTAACAACATGGCTCAGCAAGTAAAGGCACTCACTTCTAAGTCTGACCATCTGAGTTGAATTCTCAGAACCCACATTGTGGAAGGAGAGAACTGACTCCTGCAAGTTATCTTCTGATCTCTATATGTACACTGTGAGGGGAACACACACACAAATAAGAAAATAAATGTGTAAAAATTAAAAACAATAAGTTGGAAAGTAATAGAGGAAAGCATTCCAAGTCAACCTCTGGCCTCCACATGTACACCCACAGGCAAAGGCACATGCCTACACACCATGCACACATACACACATACCATACACACACACACATACACACATACACCCCCCACACAAACTATTATTCAGATTAAATTATCTGTAATTTATCTATAGTATTATAATTCAGCAATTCCTATAATCTATTCCAGCACCCAGAACATAGATTTTTCTACTTTTGACCTTAATTCTCTGTTTCTGCAAAGCAAACAAGATAGAAGCTTCTGGAAGAATGATATATGGAACTATTAAATAGTAAAACAGCTCACGTTTCTCCTAACTCAGAATTTGGCTGCAGTTTGCAAAAATGAAAAACCAGAAACCATACATAAAACGGATTTTTCTTCTATAAACAAAGCTTGCTTATAAAAAATGGCATGAGATATTCAAATTTGCTCGATCATAATAGATGTTTTTAAAAATACATGGCTGAAATTCACATTTGCAGTTTGCAGATGAAACAATAAAGAGACTCTGAATTAATAATTAATATGTTACTTAAATTCAGTACAGAAGGAGGTAGTGAGCTGTGCATAGTATTCTGCCCTTTTTGTCTGCCAAGTCCTGAGTCTTGCTTGTTCAGTGGGTGATGTGGGAAATTAGGTGGTGTTTGTTGGTAAGGGATCTGAGACAAGGGATGAAGTAACGACCCTCCTTTGTCAAGGTCACTAGTTTTGGCCACAATAGCCATTGAAGTGGACAACTGATTTATTGATATTCCTGTTGACTTATCAGGAAACAAAACACCAGGCAATAGACACACCCTGAGGAAGAAGATAAAGGATTGAATGCAGAGGCAAATGCCCCCAAATGCATGCATGAGATGGCCCCAGATGTTCATCCAGCCCTTGGAAGGTCCCTAACAGCTCAGTCAGCCATGCATAAGGTCTTTCCCTGATTACAGTCAGTGGGGTTTCTCCCTCTCACAGCTTCTGTCAGCCCAGTCAGTATCAGCCAAAAAGAACCCAACGTTCATTACATCAATAGGGCCCCTCTCATTTAAAGAAAGATAGTCAGCAGGCCTAAGACCAAACTACAAATCCACACATGGCCAATGGCTTTCCCCAGAGTGCGGTGGCCACCCAGTGCTGCAGCACAGTAGTCCTGATGATGGTCCAGGCCTGACAATTGAACACAGATGACCTAGGGTGACACCAACACTCAATAATGCTTTCCCCTACTGCTTCCTAACCATGTGGTTACAAACTAGTGACTTGGCATCTTGAAGCCTCAGCTCCACTAGGTGGTATGATGGAAACTTGACCATGGTGACTAGACAAGATGCTGGTATGGTGACACTCTAAGGGGGTCCCTTGACTATCAGTGACATCTAGAAACCAGTAGGCAATGCGAATGCCCACCAAGACCTACTAAATCATAAACACAATGCAAGGAGTTGGGCTCAGAGTCACCTGTATTTTAACAGGCTCTGTAAGTGATTCTAATTCACACCAAAGCTTGAGAGCTGCTTAGCAACTATTTGAAAGTATTACTAGCATTGTGACAGAAAGCTCACCTCGTTTCTGCTCTGCAATGCAAGTAACAGAAAGTTCTTCTTACAGAGCATACCATGTCTGTAGTCATGGCGATGATGATGGTGACCATGATGGGAGGGATTCAAGTGACAATTCTTTCTATCTAGAGTGATTGTAAGGGGAATAGGGACCAAAAGATGTCTTAACTCGTGCTTTGGAATTTATGTGACTAACTCAAAAGTATCACTTTTGTAGCCATCCAGGCTATAAAAACTACATTAAAATGTATTTCTTTTTATATGGAGAAGTTTATTTTATATTTATCATGGTGGAATTTTCCATCGCTCACCCAGAAAACTTTAGTCATTTAGGAAGGAATGAGGGGGAGAGCGGGTGGAGCTCTGGCAAGAGAGATCTAACACAAAGTATCTAGACTTTGAAAAGACTCGCCTTCTCTAAAATTTGTCTGAACTTTTAACAGGCTTGAGAATAAGCAGTCACCTAACACAAGAAGGGCTCTGGACAGCCAGGATTGAATGGCTGTCAGGCACAAGGCCTTAACACCAGGAGCCTCTGTGTACTACTGTCCCCCATGAGCACACTGGTCAGGAATCTCTTTACCCCTGCACTGTGCCTACATGCTAGCCATTTACCTGTTTGCTCTTTGATCCATTCCCTGCCCTTTATATACAAACTCCCCTATGCATACTCACTTACCAACTAGCTCCAGCCACATTCAGATAGAAAACTGGGTGGGGCATGGCAGGCAGGAAGAAGCCAGGTATTCCCTCCCCATCATCTCTCTGTTACAGATGATCTCGTCAGCAGTGGGGCTGTGGTTTGAATGTCCCTCTCAAAGCCCAGGTATTGGAAACTTAATTCCCAGTGTATGAATTGGAAGAAAGAATATCTTCTAAGAGGTCATTAGGTCAGAGGCCCAATGAATAGGATCAATGCCATTATCATGGGGGTCCATTATAAAGACTGAGTTAAGCTCTGCTCCCTCCCTTCCTCTCACTGTCCATCATGAGATGACAGCTTCCCAACCTGCCAACTGCCGGAGCCATCAACCAAATAAATTTCTGTACATTATAAATTAGCCAGGGAGTAAAATTTTGTCACAGTAGCACAAAAAGAGACAAAAACGAATGGCTTTGTGTATTCTGTGTCTCCACATCTACCAGATGAGCTTCCCTCTGTGGTCCAGATGCTCCTGGAACCAGCCACATAGATCCTGCTCTTGGCTTCTAGTAACACCTCTTTGTTCTACCAGCTTTTGTGGTACTAGTGAGATCCTGCCGTTGTTAATCTCTAAGTGACCTCATCATCTCCTGTTTGGCTTGTCACAGCTTCCAAAGACCTTCATAACTAAGTCCTTGTATTAAACTGCTTCTGTTTGGTTCTGCAGGCCCTGGCTCAGGCACCCTCCTTTCCTGTCTTCAATCTTGACTCTGATGCATACCCGACTAACTCATGTCCACATCCAAGACTTTTCTTGGACCTATCTTCTTCTCCTGCTCACAAAAAGATCTTCAGTTCTGAACTTGTTTATGATCAACCAGTTCTGATACCGGCCTTTGCAACTATGCTCCAATACCATCCCAAGCCCTGTCCCATCCACACTTGTGTTCGGTTCCAGGTCTTCTGGGACTAGCTGGTCCCTTCTGGTATCTGCCACTCATTTCACCTTGAACTCAGCAATCAAGCAAAAGGAAAATGTGAAACCACTAAGTAACTTGCCCCAAACTCACCTGATATTTTCACAACTTTCTACTTCCTTTTGGCTACAGAGACACAACAGATGCACAAACTAGAATCAGAACACAGTATTCTAGAAACTGATTATGTTTTTGGCAACTGCCCACACGAGTGCCGTGATTACAGTGTAATGACAGTCCTCCCTTGATGCTTCTTGATTTGAAGAGATTGGCTCCTGTAACAAGTCTTGCAATCAAAAGAAATCGCTGAATTATCCTTCACAATCTCAGAAATCTCGACTCTCTTAATTAATGTTTTAAAAGTTGAAGAAAAACAGAGACAATGGCACACAGTGAAGACCATGGTGTTGCTAACTCGGGATTGGAGCCAGCACTAGCTCAGGCCGAGGCCTTCCTAAGAATACAGCAGTATATTCATCCATGATGTATTCTGCACTGAGGCTCTTAGAAATATTCAGTTATTACCCATGAGATCTTCCAGACTAGGAAGGGCATGGGTTTCTGTAAATGTTAAGTAAACTGCTACAAGTGATCAACTATCTTAACATGGAAGCTCGAAACCTTCTTTCCTGGCTCAGCTAGTCTCAGTCTGCCCCCACAGAAATGTAGACAGTGCCTTGGGAAAAGGCACATTAATAAAATTTTTTTAAAAAAAGAAAGAAGAGAGACAGCCACAGATTTTCAGGCCACTTTCTCAACAGATCCACTACACAAATGCCCAAAAGTTTGTGCCACGATGCTTGAGCAGCAAAGATGGTACAGAAAGGTATCAGGTCTGCAAAATAATCACAATATCCGCTATTCACAAGCCCCTGCGCTGACACAAAAGCATCCTGAGGTCAACACAGGTCTTCCACCTAAAGATTGTTGTTCAGTTATGCTAAGAAATTCTAGTGTTTTAATAGTATCTAATTGCTCATGGTGAACTGACACAAAAGCATCCTGAGGTCAACACAGGTCTTCCACCTAAAGATTAGTTATTCTTAGTTATGCTAAGAAATTCTAGTGTTTTAATAGTATCTAATTGCTCATGGTGATGCACAGTTTCAATAAATCCTGTCTATATAAACATCAGTGTGAAATTTCGAGATACATGGTTAGTCTCTTAAAACTACTGATTCTGATTTGACTTCAAATTTCTACACAAGAATAATCTAAATCGCAATATTTGAATTTTATTTGGATTTCTATTATTTCTTCTCATTCGTGGGACTGGATCTATGAAAATCCACAAGGGGTAAACAACTCAAGAAGGTTTAGAATTCAAGTCTCACCCTGGCTCCTTTCTCTGGTTTGCCACTAACTCCTCTCTCCTGATCTCGGTTTCTCCTTGTAGAAGTGGGGAAGTTATGACTCAATAAGCCTTAACACATGTGACAGGATGCATGAAATCCAGTGGAGGTCTATAGGGAGGCAAAGGTAGGGGAGGGGGTCCAAATATGATTAAGATGTAGTCTATAAAAAGCACAGAATTTCAATTAAAAATAGAAAAAAAAAGTAGGGAAGTTAGATTAAATAAAGTCAACAGTCCCTTCCAGGTTTAAAATGCCCCAATAACTACAAAAAGGCTCAGTAATGACTCAGTTGATGAAGCGTTTGCCACGCAAGCACAAGGACACAAGTTTGATCCCCAGAACTCATGTAAAAAAGATGGGCATAGCGGTGCACACATATAATCCCAGTGCTGGGGAGATGGAGACAGGCAGACGTCTGGGGCCTGTTGGCTAGTCAACCTAGCCTGCTTGGTGAGCTCCAAGTCAATGAGGTATCCACAAAATGGATGGCTCCCAAGGAATGACACCTGAGGTAGGCATCTGGATTCTATAGGTACCTGCACACACACACACACAGACACATACATGCACACACACACACGCACACACAGGCACACACACAGACACACACGCACACACACAGACACACACACAGACACACACACGCACACACAGGCACACACACAGACACACACATGCATGCACGCACACACACACACACAGACAAACACGCACACACACAGACACACACACGCACACACAGGCACACACACAGACACACATGCACACACACAGACACACACATGCATGCACGCACACACACACAAAAACTAATTAATTGCACAATTAATTCCACACTAGCCTAAGAAATGCAGATTTAATTCAAGGTATGATTAAAGCATGGTGAAGCAGAAATACTGGCTTTAGAGTCCTACTATTTTAAAGGTTATGTTGCAGTTTGCAGCAGAGACTTTGAATTAAACAGAAACAACAGTGTAAAGACGGGAATATGGGTGATGCAGAATTGCCTCCAAAATTTACTGAGGTTTCACATGATATAATGCACATTTTTTTTTAATATGTGGAGCCAAAAGCTTCTTCCTTCACTACAGAAGATTCAGCGATATTTCTAAATAATTTCTCCTGACAACATTTGAGTTATAGAAAGGAAAAAAAAAACAAAAACAAAACAACACTACAGTGCATAAGATTGCAATGTTACAAAGCCATCAGCAATAATGAAAAATGATGGCATTGTTACCTTTTATTTATAGCTTCCTCTTAATGAAATGAAAAATGAACAGGAAAATGAACACTCTGAACACAAATTTTTTAAATATTTTAAAGATCTATATAATCTATATATGTATATATTATCTACATATTTATATATATTATCTATATATGTGTATATATACATATATATACACACACACACAGGCTTTTTTTAAATGTGTACAAAGGATTGCTTACAGCAACTGTTGAATTTTCTTTCTCTATGATCATGAATTATTAAATAGCTGGTGGTCCATGTTACTGTCCTAGGAAACATGGGAGCTTCATAACCCAACCCAAATCACAGTTTATACAATGTGTCTCACAGAGTACTTAATAACCTATGTAAAACCTAGCAAACATGGAATGGCATATTTTTGCTACTACTCCTAAACCAACCAAGTATCCATTCAATTCCCTGAAATTAGGTCTAAGAACAGAAAAGCGAACAATGATGTCATTTGTTAGGCACTTACTATGGCTAGAGCTTTGCAAAACATACCTCATTCAATCAGATGAGTGTGCCCACCGAGATTTTATATTTTTGGAAGACTCTAACCCATCACAGTAGATCATAGCAGTAACTGTGATAGTGTTGTCTAGTTAAAAACTTGAAGAAACAGTCAACAAATATTTTACATAGTCAGAAAGCAAGTATTTTAAGTTTTGTGAACCAAGCAGCAAAATCTAGGCTATTATATAAGGACTTACTATAAAAGAGCCAATGATTTTCTAGACCATGTTATTGATTAAATGTAAGGAAAGGTAACAACAACTGAGTGAGATTTTATATTCCAAGACAATGAAGAATATGGAATTCTTTGGTGGAGGACAGCAGCTCATATTATTGGGGCTTATAGTTAGTGTTCCTTGTTGTCAGACTGCAAATGTTCATCTGAAAAGTTATTTAAAAAAAAAAAGTTATTCTGAGATGGCAGGCCACAGAAAAACAGTGGACCAGACTGCCATGTAGTTGGTTGGTCACTGCTTTAAACCATATGAAATTCTTTCACTAATCATTCATTCAACTAAACCATATTCCTTCAGTTATTCCTTCCACAGAAGCATGAAGGAATGGAGTGCAGCAGTGGGGTGCCTGTCCTGAGGGGATGGGGAGGACGTGAAATCGGGCTGCCCTCAGTGGCTCACTGTTCACTATGAAAAAGTGGTGTTTAACATGCAATTGGAACAGAGCATATGAAACACTGTATGTTCAGCCATTCCATTCACACATACTGAAAGTAAACTCTCAAAGGAATATTTAAAAACTTCACTACAGCACTATTCACAATGACAAAAGGTCGAAGCAATCCAGGTGTCCATATGTAAATAAGTAGAGAAGCAAAATGTAGTATATCCTACATTAAAATACTATTCAGCCTTACAAAAGGAAGACAGTCTGACATGGGCTATAATGGGGATTGACTTGAGGATATTGTGCTAAGCGAAATAAGCCAGCCACTAAAAGACAAATACTGTGAGATCTCATTTGCATAAGGGACCATAAACAGTCATAGTCAGAAAGCAGAATGGTTGTTGTCAGGGACTTGGGGAAGGAAGGAGAGAGCTACTGCTGAATGCAGACAGAATTTCAGTTTTGCAGGATGGAGATTCTAGAAATGGGTGGTGATGATCACCAGGTAGCATGAATATACAGCATGCCACTGATCTCTGCTAGCCTGTAAGTGTTAAGTATATTTCACTACAATTTAAAAAAAAAAGAACTTTGATAGAAATTTCTTATTTTAAAGTAAAAAATGAGGCAAAAAAAAGATTAAGTCCTTTTTTTCTTCTATAACTCATTTACAGCAGACCTGAGTTTAGAAACTAATCCTCCTACTTCTGAGTTGTGGCATTAGACATTAGATGTACTCATGGGTTAGCATTCAATTTTGACTAGAACTGGAAGTTAGCAAGTCATGATGTCATGTAGCCAGGGTATCCTATCTTGGGTACAAACTTGGTGTGATGTCTACAAAATCAAGCTAATCACCTTCATCCCCTGCATTTCATGATGGTATCTGGAATGTTTTCACACTGACAACCTACCTGGATGGAAAGAGAACAAACAGGACCAGGACCAGATGGCCAAGTTACACCTACAAATAATTAAATTCAAACAACCTATTCATCAATCTAGCCATCCTTTTCTGTAACTATCTGTATTTTGTTGTTGAACAAAATTCTTAAAGGCAAAATTCTCAACACACACGAAAACTGAAATGATTATTCCACCAGAGACTGTCAATCTGGGGGAGATAAAAATCAATCACTAACTTGGATAAAATTTGGGCTGGCAAGATGGCTAAGTGGGTAAAGGTGCCTGTTCCTAAGCCTGATGACACGAGTTTGATCCCTGGGCCCCACACAGTAGAAGGAAAGAGTTGACTTTTTCTAATTTAATTTTTAATTTTTAACTTCCCAGAGTGTGGTTTTTATCTCTAGAAGTTGGCGTGAATTAGGTGGTTTACAGTTTCTGTTAAAGCACAGATGAAGGTGCACTGGGGGTATAGAAGAGTAATAGAAAAATTACAGAAAAGTTTTGGGTACCTTGGAATGGGAAAGGTCCAACATCAAGGCCTGAATGCCCAAGACTACATGTGGAGTCAAGACCACATCTGGCCATCAAGGGACGTGGAATGTCTATTCCTGAGACTCAATTCTCCCAAGACTACACTCTGCAGATGACCTCCCCTATCCCCAGCAAAAGCTCAACACAGAGGCAAAGCCACTGCCATGCACAACCTGGGACCTCAAGGAAGGGGTTGTGGAATGCAAGCAGTCAGAGAAGGCTGAAACTGCTGCCCAACATTGGGAAGTCCTCCATCCTTCAATCTGCTCCACCCTCAGACCACCACTAGAGGAATGTGGTGGTTCATGGTTAGGAAGCAAAGCTCCAGCTCATGGGAAGGGACCACAGCTCCAGCTCATAGGAGGGGACCACAGCTCCAGCTCACAGGAGGGGACCACAGTTCCAGGTTCACAGGAGGGGATCATAGCTCCAGCTCACAGGAGGGGACCATAGTTTCAGTTTACAGGAGGAGACTACAACTCCAGGTTTATGGGAAGGACCACAGCTCCAAGTTCACAAGAGCAGACCATAGCTCATGTGAGGGAACCACATCTCCAAGCTCATGGGAAACAATCACAGCTCCAGGTTCATGGGGAGTTGGGGGACCACAGCTTCAGGTTCATGGAAGGCAGCCACAGTTCCAGGTTCACAGGAGGGGTCATAATTTCAATTATGCTGGTTCCTACTATTTTCCTGTCTCCATCACTCTGTCGGCATGATTACATTTGCATTTAAGAAAGAGAATTTGGATTTCTGTGCAACAAACAGAGGCAACAGTTACTTGCTGACTTGAATTTCTTGCTGGAGGGACATCGATATTAAAGAAAACCACTTTTCACTTATGCTCAAGGAGACAGATGGACTGGGTATTTTCCCGTCACTGTCAAAGATCCCGTTGGCTTTTTTTTGGTTTCTTCTGTTTTCGCATCTTCCTCCATAGCGGGGGAAACACCTTCTTACTGGAGTCATGTGTTTTTTTTTTGTTGTTGTTTTTGTTTTTTGTTTTTTTTGTCTTTATGAGACAGGGTCTCCTTTAGCCCCAGCTGTCCTGGAACTCACTATGTAGACCAGGCTGGCCTCGAAGTCACAGAGATCTGCCTGCCTCTGCCTCCCAAGTACTGGGATTAAAGGGATTACCACCGTTCCTGGCTGGAGTCATGTTTTAAGTCATGAAATATGAGGGTCGTTTTCCACTTCAAACTCCCCACCGTCACCTTGCCCTAGACTGAGCCACTGGAGAGTGCACAGCCAGGTCTGAGGGGCACAAAGCATTCCTCACCTTCCTTGTCTCACCATGCTGAGAGCCGCCATCACCACCAATGGCTCTAATGTCCATGGCCGTGCCAGTATCATCTTGACTTCCTAATTATATTCTTTCTTATTTGCCAAATCCAAGTTCAGATTTTGAGATCAATATAAAAGCACTAAGGTCAGGACAATATTCATCCTGTGTGATAAGGTTGTGCCCCAGGCCCCGAGGCCAGCTACCTGGAGCACGCCTCATTCAGCCATCTAGCAGAACTGACTCGTCAAAGTTGTTCTTTGACTTCCACACGTGTCATGGCATACATATATTCCTTCCCATGAGCATGCCTGCACACACATACAAAATAAATAGATAAAAATGTAATTAAAAGCCAGGCATGGTATCACATGCCTTTATTCCCAGCACTTTAGAGGCAGAGGCAGGCAGATCTCTATGAGATTGAGACCAGCCTGGTCTTTGTAGCAAGTTGGGGTTACAGCGAGACCCTGACTCAAAAAGCCCCCCAAAAGAATTAAAATAAATAAATAATAAAAGAAATAGATAAAACTCCTCAAACTCTTGAGGTGGTTTGGCTGCAGTGAGGTCTCACTGTGGCTTTGACCACTAGTTGCTGATACAATAATATCCACTTTCCCTTTTAGTCACAGAACTTCTCTATTGAAAGGGGCAAAATTTCTGGAGAGAAATTACCTTACCCAACACCCACTGAAAATGGGGGTAGCCAGTCTTGGTTGGGTTTCCAAATAGGAAGTTTCATGAGAGCTTGCAGATTGCAGGTGCCCTCTTGACCTTTCACCCCACATCCTTTTCCCACCACTGAAATGGGGAACCAGTTCAGGGACCTTGAGCCCATGAATGAAGGAACCCAGGAGACTTTTAGTCACCCTGTTATCTTTTTTTTTTTTTAATCTTTTTGAGACAGGGTCTCCCTGTAGCCCCAGCTGTCCTGGAACTCACTATGTAGACCAGACTGGCCTTGAACTCACAGAGATCCACCTGCCTCTGCCTCCCAAGTGCTGGGATTAAAGGCGTGCACCACCACACCCGGCTCACCCCACTATCTTTAAGACACCAAAGCACTAGCAACAAACTGGTTACCCCCAGTTATCTTACTGAAAAAATAAACACAGGAATGTAAGAGCCATGTTGTAGAAGGTCTATTATTTTCTACCAAATGCAATTCCTAAGGCACTGAACTTAAAATACTGGGAAGATGCTGCATCTCATGTTATAAACAAATGCTAGTGGATGATGACAATGATGATGAAGATGACGAAAATGACAAAGAAAATGATATTAATGTTTATGGAGCACATCCCAGTTGCCGTACACTAAGGCATGGATAGGTTAAGTAATTTTCCCAAGGCACTATGGTTCATAACTGATGAGACTAGGTTTTGAATCAGGACAGCATGAGTCCAGAGTCCTTGCTTTTAGACACCATAAGACAATAATATCTAGCACAAAAGACTATCATATACTGTACCAGCCAATCTACATATATCTTACAGTGTGCACACACATATACATACACACACTCTACTTTTGAATCAATATGCATATCTTGTTAGAACACCAAACTGGAGATTTCGTTGGTGTAGTTTCCCTATTATGTCCAGAATGCGTTAGCTAGCAACAAGACACACACCCTAATCTTAAGCAGTTTTGTTGAATGACAAAACCTAGTTTCTTTTCATTTTCTTCCATCTCCTAATTAGTCAGTAACTGCTTTGTATTAAGCCCTAGCACCTTCCTTCAAAATGAGGGTGAAGGCATAAAATCTGATAGCACAGTACCTGCAAATAAACACAGACTTGGAAATAACTTTGAAAAAACAACAGAACCTTGGTACACTCTGCCCCAATCGTACAAGACCCTTGCAAAGAAATAGCATGCAAGAACTACAACTGGGGAGTGACTTAATAATCTTCCTTATTTGTCCACAAACCCACCAACCTATCCCAAGTCAACAATTAGCTCGTTGAAATTAAGAATGCCGTTTCACGCTCTAAAAGGACTCTGCCAAAGGGCTGAGTGCTGTCGACCCTGCAGCATGCAACAGAAGACTGGCTATATCTGTATCTGTGTTCCTTAACATCTGTGTTCCTTAACATCTGAAGTTCCTTAACATCTGTGCTGGATAGCTTTAGTGTCAACTTGACACACCTGGGTTGAGGGAGCCTCAATTGGGGAACTGCCTCTATTGGACTGGCCTGTGGCCATGTCTGAGGGGCATCTTCTTGATGAGTGATGTGGGAGGGCCCAGCCGACTGTGGGTGATGCCACCCCTGGGCAGGTGGGCCTGTGTTGCATAAGAAAGCAGGCTGAGCAGGAGCCAAGGGAGCAAGCCAGTAAGCAGCGTTCCTCCATGGCCTGTGCTCCAGCTCCTGCCTCCAGGTTCCTGCCCTGAGTTCCTACCTTGGGCTCCCTGATGAACTGCGTGTGACCTGGGAGATGTAAGACAAATAAACCCTTTCCTCCCCAAGTTGGTACTGGTCAGAGTGTTTTGTCACAGTAATGAAGAACAAACTAAGACAACATCCTCCAAGGAAGTGTCACTTCCAAAGAGGAAAGTGCTGGTGCTGCCAAATGAAAACACCGGAAACAGTTGGGCCACCACAGTGCAGGTGGTCACGCAGCTGAAAAACGTAGGCCCTGAACTCAGAAGCTGAAGACATTGATCAGCTTTAAAGGTGTGTCTTTTGTCAGCCCAGTGTGTACAAACAACCTGGAAACACCTCAGTTAGGCCTTAGAGGGATCATTTTAACAGGTCAGAGAAAACAGAAGTCAGTGTCAGCAGTGGGCAGCCAAGCCATGGTAAGGTCAAGGTCTTCCCCAGGGTGTAAAGCCCCCAGAAGAAACATTGTGTGGCACACTTCCCCTTCCTCCCAACTCAAGGACAGTCACCAGGCTAAAAATATTTCAGAAAAGGAAAACTTGCAATGCTAAGGATGTGTGAGAAACAGGAAGGGGGACAGGGGAAATCGTACCAGCACTGAAGGGTCTATTCAATATTGGTCACTGATTTTTCATCTACCAACCAAAATATCCAAGTCAGATAAACCATAAGAGAGTTCAAGAGGAAAAGTGCCAAGAGGTTAAACGGGATTTGAAAACAACAGTGTCAATGTAAATATTGATGCTGAGGCCAGGAAATTCTTGGTTGGTTGACAGATCGAGTGGTTCTAATGTCTAAAAACACTGTATAATTAAGCATAACAAATTACAACGTTTAATCCAAATGAATAATTCTGTGAACTTAGGGACCCAGTAAAATCACAACAGCCTACCTATTTACCCATTATTTCCTTTAACATTGCCTGATGCAAGACAATAACATTCTTGTTCAATAGGTTAGAAGTAGGAGGAAGCCGATACTTCTAATCCAAGTAAGTAACAGGGTATCAAAGGTGGGAGCCATCTTTACCTAAAGAGACACTGATCCAAATGGGGATGAGTGGCTGGGAAGATGGTTCAGTAGGTAAACTGCCTGCTGCACAGGCATGAGTTCAAATCTCCAGCATCTACCTAAAAACTGGGTACCACAGCGCATCTGTAACCCCAGTGCTGGAGAAAAGGGAGAGAGGGGGATCCCTCAAGCTCACTGGCCAACCTTGTCAAATTGATGAGCTCTAGGTTCAGTGATAACTTTGCTTCAAAAAATAAAGTGACAGCAATTGACGGAGCTACCAAATGTCAAAGTACACGTGTCCACACACTCACATGAGCGCGCGCGCGCGCACACACACACACACACACACACACACACACACACATAAACATTTTTACACATGAACGTACATGAGCGCGCGCGCGCGCGCGCACACACACACACACACACACACACACACACTCAGAAAGAATAGGAGTCATTTTGGTGTGTGTGTGGGGGGTCCTCTGCAATTATCGTACAAACCAGTACACGTCTAAAAGTAAAAGGAATCCCTATTAATAAAAGTATTGACACTATTGATGAAAACGAGACTCACAGACAAGCTAATGTGTAAAGTTACCCTCTCAAGAGCCACCTACAAACAGAGACAGTAATGGAGAACTACACACACAGTGTATGCTTCACTAATGTCCTTCTATAAATCTCAAAAGAAAGTCTCAAAACCATATTCAATACAAATGACAAAAACTCTTATAGTTCTTATAGTTCACTCCAGTGTGAGACAGCCACTGTTAGACCACCCAGACCGTATCATGTAAGGCAACCTAATAAGCCCATTTTTAATATATCATCATTCCATTGGTTCGGATCCTCCAGAAAATCCTAAGAGCACAGACTGTGGTACCAAAAGCAGGGTCATTGTTGTGATAAACACAACTGTGTGGCATTTAAGCATTTGGAACTATTTTGTTGAAGGAATGTGGAAGTGTTTGTTATATTGGGCGGCAAAAAGCCATTAAATACTGGAAGCAGATCATAATGGGCTGTTCTAGTAGAAGCCTGAAGGCAATGTTGTTAAGAAAAATTCAGACAGTGGGGGTTTAAAAGAGGAAAAAGGACTTGGGACGTGAGGTAGAAAGTTATGGTTTTAAATGATGTGTTTGTGTATCAGGTTGACAAAGAATAGAGGCTAGCAGTCTGGCACTTTAAGACCTATGCCTTCAATGATGACCATTCCAGATCTTAGAATCTTTTCCTGAAACTCTCTCGGATGGGGTCTACGATGACTAGGGTATTCAGCAGTATAAGGAAGGACGCAGGCCACCCTGCATTAAAACCAAGCAAATTAAAGATTATAGCTTTAATCCTAGCACTTGGGAGGCAGAGGCAGGTGGATCTTTGTGAGTTCAAGGCCAGCCTGGTCTACATAGTGAGTTCCAGGACAGCTGGGGCTACAAGGAGACCCTGTCTCAAAAAAGACAAAAAAAAGATTATAGCTCCAACTCCTCAGCCACAAAGCCTGCTGTGCACTGGCTCACATCACAGGTCACATCTTAAAAGAGGAAAAAGGACTTGGGACGTGAGGTAGAAAGTTATGGTTTTAAATGATGTGTTTGTGTATCAGGTTGACAAAGAATAGAGTTGTGACGGTTGTTTTTTATTTTTGTTTCTTTAAAGTGGTGGTCATTTTAACTGTCAACTTGATACACTCTAGAATCCTCTGGAAAGAGAGTCTCGGTGAGGGATTGTCTGGATCTGGTTGGCCTGTAGGCATGCATGTCTATGGAGGGTTTTCTTATTTGGATTGGTTGACGTTGGAAGATCCACCGTGAGTGTGGATGGCACTATTTCCTGGGATGATGTGGACTAAACAGAAGAAGGAGAAGGAGCTGAGCCCTGGTAAGCATTCACTCTCTGCTCTTGACTGTGAATGTGATCAGCTGCTTTAAACTTTGCCACTTTGACTTCTCCTAAATGATGGGCTGTCACCTGGACCTGTGAGCTACAAAAACTCTTCTTCCTCTACGTTGCTTTTGTCAGGGTATTTTATCAAGCAACTGAAGCAAAACCAATATAGCTTTCTACTGAGAAAGGATGAACTAAGGAGAGAAAGGAACTAAAGCATGTACTGAGGAGAAAGGAAACTGGGGCTAGAGGAGGAGGAAGGAAGCTGAGGCCAGAGAGGGGCAGGTCACCGTGGTTCTGAAATTAGGCTGACTAGTCACATTCCTCTTTTTTTTAATTTTTAAAGAAATTTTTTATTTATTATTTTTATTTTATGTGTATGTGTGTATTGCCTGTGTGTAAGTAAGTGCACCCATGCCGTACAATGCCTACAGAGGACAGAAGAGGCTGTCAGAGCCCCTGGAACTGGAGGTACGGACAGTTGGTATCAGCCATGTGGGTGCTGGGATGCAAACCCAGGTCTTCTGCAAGAACAGTCAGTGTTCTCAACCACTGAGCCATCTCTCCAGCCCCCACATTCCTCTTTTATTCACCTTTTTATGTATATGAGTGTTATGCCTGCCTGTGTGTAAGTGCAGCCCTGTCCTGCAATGCCCACAGAGTTCAGAAGAGGAAGTCAGATCCCCTGGAACTCGAGTTCCAGATGGTTGTTAGCCGCCATGTGGGTGCTGGATTTGAACCAGTGCTTTCAACTGCTGAGCCATCTCTCCAGCCCCTCCTCTTTTATTTTTATTTTTTTAATCTCTTGTCTTGTTTTGTTTTGTGGTACTAGAGCCTAAAATGAGGGGTTCACACATGCTAGGCAAGTGTTCTACCACAGCCCTTATTTTCAGATTTTAATAGTTGGACTATGCAAATGGTTTAATTCATGTGAGGTATGAACTCATACATGTGAGTTTATGAAGCTTCAGTGGTTTGTCAGCCAAAAATCTCATGTTAAATTTGGTTCCTAATGTGACAGTATTGAGAGGTGGTAAGAACTTTAAAAGGTGCCTGGTCCATGTGGCTTCACTCTAATGAGAATGAGCTAGTTCTCTTGGGAGGGGTTCTGCTACTAAAAGAGCATAACAGGGACCAGCAAGGGGCTAAACAGATAAAGGTGATTGCCACAAAGCCCAACAACCTGAGTTTGAGATCCAGGACCCACATAGTGAAAGGAAAGAACCGACTCTTGCAAGTTGTCCTCTGACCGCCGCACAAGTGCTGAGGCTTGTGCATGCATGTGCACACAAACAGATGCACGCACACACCCACAATGAATGCAAAAAAGAGAAAACAGGTTGGTATAAATATGAGTTCAGCCTCGTTTGCTGTCCCTCTTGCCAACATGACTCCTTCCCTTCATTATATTATAATCCAGTTTGTGGCCCTCATCAGAAGCCAAGCAAATACAGCATCATACTCTTGATGTTCCTAGAACTGTGAGCCAAATTAAACCTTTTTCCCTTATAAAATGAACCAATTGTAGTATTCTGTGATTGCAAGAATCAATGAAGCCAAAACCATCCTATCAAATCCATCACCTACACACCCACCAACCTTTAAACAGTCAGAGCAGTATCAAGGCCATTATACCCCTTGTTTCCTGTCAAGGCGAAGGACTTTCACCACTAGCAGTCTGGCACTTTAAGACCTATCCCTTCAATGATGACCATTCCAGATCTTAGAATCTTTTCCTGAAACTCACACGGATGGAGTCTACGATGACTAGGGTATTCAGCAGTATAAG
This sequence comes from Nannospalax galili, assembly GCF_000622305.1. NCBI lineage: Eukaryota > Metazoa > Chordata > Mammalia > Rodentia > Spalacidae > Nannospalax > Nannospalax galili. The sequence goes on from NW_008330588.1 coordinate 390,236, forward strand.
GAAGGACGCAGGCCACCCTGCATTAAAACCAAGCAAATTAAAGATTATAGCTTTAATCCTAGCACTTGGGAGGCAGAGGCAGGTGGATCTTTGTGAGTTCAAGGCCAGCCTGGTCTACATAGTGAGTTCCAGGACAGCTGGGGCTACAAGGAGACCCTGTCTCAAAAAAGACAAAAAAAAGATTATAGCTCCAACTCCTCAGCCACAAAGCCTGCTGTGCACTGGCTCACATCACAGGTCACATCCATAGGTGTGTGTGAGTGATGGCATTAGAAGTACTAAATACCTGTGAACCAAAGACACTCAGCACTGACTCACAAGAATGGGTGCAACACAGCATCAGGAAGGCTCCCCTCCTTACCTCCTCTTCTTTCTCCATTCCATTCACTGTTCTCTCTAAGGACAGTGTGGAGGCTCAGGGAGAAAGGGCACAGCTGTAGCACTGAGTGCAGGGGCAAGTAAGTAATCGCTGTCTTTGTTTCTGTCTCTGTCTCTCATCTTTCTCATGCTGTCTCCCCAAAATGTCTAACATCTAATTCCATCGCCTACAATATAAATACATTTGGACATGTCATTTAGCTTCTCTGAGATTGTTTCTTCATCTATGCCTGTCCATCTCCATCTCATAGAAAAGATCAAGCTGGAAGTATTGGAATAACTTTAAAATTAACGAGGTATGGTGTTACACACCTGTAATGCCAGCACTTGGGAGGCTGAGGCAGAAGGCTCACAGGTTCAAGGCCTTCCTGGGTTACAGAATAAAACATTGACTCAGTGTGTGTTGGGGGGGAATGAGTATTGTTACATTCATATTTGTCTCTATAATTTTGTTATCTTTCATAGTTCTTTCTTTAAGGAATGTGAGCGTGCATGTGTGCATATGCATGTGTGTGCATACATGTGAATGCAACCTTGAGTGTCTTCTTCAATTGCTCTCTACCTTCTTAGAGACAGTGCCTCTCATTGAACCTAAAACTCATGATTGGCTACACTGCCTGGCTAGCAAGTCTCAGGGATCCTCCTGTTTCCAGCTTCCAAGTGCTGGGATTATGGGCACGTGCCACAGTATGCAACGTTTTTACATCGGTGCTGGAAATCCAAACTTAGGCCCTCATGCTTGTGTGGCAAGAACTTTACTGACTGAGCCATCTCTCCAGACCTGTTTTTATTATGATTATTTCTGAAGATACGGTGGAAACATAAGGAAACAGTGAGGGTCAGATTCAAGAAAGACACTGTCCTGGAGTTGGAATAAATACTTGTACACAAATAGATATATTTCTTTATTTTTTTTGTCTTTTTAAGACAGGGTCTTCCTGTAGCCCCAGTTGTCCTAGAACTCACTATGTAGACCAGGCTGGCCCCGAACTCACAAAGATCCACCTGCCTCTGCCTCCCAAGTGCTGGGATTAAAGGTGTGCGACACCACGTCCGGCTATTTCTAAGGGGAAAAGTTAACACACTTTTGTGTCGCTAAAAAGGACTTAACCTTATGCTCAGTGGCCCTTCAAAGAATCCTGATATTATTATTCATTCTCACAGTCATGGTCCTGTAATCAGGGATACAGCCCAGAAATTTCTCCTTAGGTGATTTCCTTGTGTGAACATCATAGAATGTACTTAGACAAACTAAGACGGCTACAGCATTACTAGGTGACAAAATTCTGTGAGATCATCACGATATGTGCCATCTGTCATTGACTTAAAGATCATTTTGTGGCACGCAACTGTATATATTACACCAAGCACCGTTCTCAAAGCCAGGAATCCAGTGATAAGAAACAAGGTCTTGCTTTCAAGGAGTTCATGTTTGATGAAGAGCGGGAGGGAACAAAGAAGAAACCAAACAGGGACTAGGGAGATGGCTTAGTCAGTAAGGTACCTGCCTCAGAGGCATAATGATCTGAGCTTGAGCCCCAGAATCCACATTTTTTTTTCTAAAAAAAAATGCCAGGTAGGCATGGTGGCGTGCATTTGTAATCCAAGTGATAGCAAGATGGGAAGCAGAAATAGGCAGATCCCTGGAGCCCACTTGGCAAAGTTCCAGGCCAGTGAAAGATCCTGCCTCAAACAAAAAATGGAAGGTACCTGAAGAATGGTACCCAAGGTTGTTCTCTGACCTCCACACACATGCTCACACACATGCATGTGCATATGTGCATACATGTGTACTGCACACATACACACACACACACAAAGAAACAGGCAATATTGGATGGCTGCAGTACTAGGAAGGAAATAAACAGGGGGTTGGAAACTAGTGTGGGGTAGAGACTATTTGAAGATGTGGGAAGATGTGGTTTGAATTAAGAGACTCTACTGTCCAATGTCTAGAGAAAGTCAAGTGTCCCCACGGCTGGGAAGCACCTGCTATGGGAGACACCTGCTGAAGTCAAGAGCCAGGAAGCAGGCCATGAGGGTTGGATGCTTATGCAGCTTCCCAACAGGGGCTTGGTGCTCTCGCCAGGGGAGCAGAGGACCTGCCAAGGTGCAATCTGCCCACAGACATTCTGAAGTCTGTGCACAGACTGTGGGGCTTGGGCATGGGGGATTCTTCAGGCTCCCTGAGTAATTCAAATGTTTAGCTCGGGTGCCAGTCCACACAGGCTGGGAAAGACCCTGGGGCAGTTCAGAATAGAGGTCTTCCATTTCCAAAGGGCCCTTGGGAACGTTCAGTCAAGCCAACGAACAGACCAGATACAGTACAGCTGGGTTAAGGTCACAAGTGATGTAAATATTCATTCCTTATTCTCATTTCACAGCCTGCAGGGAAACAAGACACTGTGTGTAAACCGTTTATTCCCCATGGTCTGGATTCTTCCTCCTTCAGGAATACTTCTAGGAAATTATCCTAGTTAACCGGATTCATCTATATCCCTAAAAATTAGCTGTGACTTCTGATTTAAAACATTGTTAAGAACTCCAAAAAAGCCATAAATTAATATAATTGTCTCTGTCACTCTATAAAATGCATAATTAAAACTTAACACAGCTTGACTATATATGGGGAGTGGACAAGGTTTATGATCCATGCGTCAAGAAATAATTACCCACTGAAAGTCTGTTGGGCAAGATTGTGGCAGTCAGACGTCTGGTTTATTTTACAGCACATATAATAAAAGCAGTATGATCATCTGTAAAAAGGGCTGGGTCCCATAAAAGAGGTGGATTACCTTTGGGATTATATACTAGGTGACGAGGCCAAGTTCACCACTGAGCTTTCTTCAGAGGAGAGAAAGGTGGGAAGCAAGAAGTCCATTTAACAGAAATGGTTGATTCCTTTCATTTTAAAACAACTTGGAGCAGCTAGGGCACAATGCCAGTATTTATTAATTCCAGGGAAAGGGACATGAATGCCTGTCATCTTTCTCTCTGTGTTTATCTGTAAGAAAAAAAATCTAAGAAAAGAGAGCATGTTCCAAGGGGGAAAATTCTTTATTTAACACTTCTTGCATAATGTGTTAAATTGAGCAGGAACCCTATAATTACTTCTTCACATTACTGCTTGCAAGTTTGAGAAGCAATTCCGAATTCCTCACCAGCACTGTACTGGTTTTTTTGGTTCTCTGGGTTGTCTACTCATTCCATTGCATCACTGCTTTAGGCTTCTCTTGGAACCTGTTTCCTAGAAACACAGGCAGAAAGATGGAGGAGGAAGAAGACAGTCTGCTCATCTTCAAGGAAGACTAGCTTTATGGTTCCCGCTTCCCTCAGACCCTTGCTGCTGTTTAGAAATAGAGTCCAGCTTTACATATTTCTTTGCCTTCTTAATATATGCTTTCAACAAAAACATATTTCAAAAGGTAATATACTTTGTGGTTCCTATATGTCTTTAAATAATAACTGATAGTCCTCACACTAAGTAGAGCCCAATACACAGTAAGTAGTTATCCAACGACACAGTTGAGTTGTTCTCAAGGGAATAAGAAGAGATTGGGAGCCGTAAGTTTGAAAACTGGTCATTTTATCGCCTGCAGGAAGGCAGGGCAGGGAGGAAGTAGAGAAAGAGGCAGAGGACAAGAGTCTAACAATTTCAGAAATAAATTTCAGGAGAAGTCACTCTGTGACGGAATGGAGTAGATCGAATCCTGTGTGCTGACACAGGAAGTAGTCTACACCGTGGCTTCTATTTAAAGAAACACTGCCAAATAGAGTTTAAACTTATTTGGGAGCTGTAATAGCCTAATCCTGGAAATCAGCAATAGTACCACACTTAAATATTCATATTTTTTAGAAGCTTCACTGCCAAATGTGTCATAGGCTATAAAAAGAATGAACATGGAAATGGAAAAAATGTCTAGCACCCTGCAGACTAAATAAATGGCTGATGAACAAAGTCCTAACTGGCATCTCACGACTGACTCTGCATCACCCACATGAATTCATGCTGGGACCAGGCTGACAAGTGGGCCACCCACAGGGACCACTTTCCAGTTTTTTGTTGTGATAGAAATGGCTAAATCAACAGTGTGCAGCATCTTTGACCCTCCAGACACCCTGATAGTTGCCTTTCTGGAATCTCATCTCACTCCTCATAACCCTGAAGGAGGCACCATTTCCCTGGGACAGAGCAGGATGTTATGGGCACAAGCAAAGAGAAGTTATAAAGTGATGCAGTCAAGGTCAAACTCTCAGGTTCTGGAGCTGAAGAGAGGCTCAGCAGTTAAGAGCACTGATCGCTCTTACAGACGATCCAGATTCAGTTCCCAGCACCTACATGGCACCTAACAACCATCCTTAACACCAGTCCCAAGGGATCTGATGCCCTTTTCTGACCTTCAAAGGCAATTGCACACACATGATGCACTTACATACATACAGGCAAAACACTCACACACATAAAAGTAACAAATATTGAAAAATGACACTCACAGGTTCAAGACCAAAACCCATGCTGCTCCTCTATTTTCTACCCACCTTCCCAGGGTTGGTGAAAGCATGGATATTTCTAGAAAGTGTACCTGCCTGTAGTAGGAAAACAAAAAAGAATGTGAAAACAGACACAGTAGTGCCACATGCCTGTAATCCCAACACTTGGGGGATGTTGGTAGGAGGATCAGAAGTTCAAGGTCAACCTTGGCTACATAGTGAATTTGAGTCCAACTAGGCTACCCAGGAAGACCTAAGTCTCAGAAAAAAAGGATATAATGACAGTCTTCTCTCTTCTTTTTTGTCTTTTATTTCTATTTTTTGAGTAATGACTAACAATTGTATATATTTGTGGAGCATATTATACTGTTTAGATGCCCATATATATTATGTAATGATCAAATTGGGGAAATTGGCATTTTCATCTCTGTTTGCACTTACTGCATTTACAGAGAGAACATTCAAAATTCTGTAGCCTTGTAGGTTGGGGCTGGAGCCGGGGTGTGGGGTAGAGCAATTCCCATCTCAGTCCTGGATCCAGCTTGCCACTTAGCAATCCCCACCCCACCCTAGAACTTGGGACTTTTCTCTGTTCTCCCCTCAGCTACGATGGGATTGCAGTGCCCTAAAGGCGAAGCTGTTCACCCCTTCCCCAAAGTAAAACTTTACCTGGTGTGGTTGTTTGAAGAATGCCCCCTTATAGGCTCTGAGCATTTGAACATTGTCCCCAATTGGTAGCACTCTTTTGGGAAACTTAGGAGGTGTGGCCTTGCTTTGAGAGTTCCTAACCTTGCCTGCTTCCAATTTTTCTCTCTGCTTTCTGCATTTGCTTGAAGAAATGAGTGTTCAGCTTGGTGCTCTGGCCACCACTGCCACCATGATCGACTCTAATCCCTGGAACCATAAGCCAAATAAACTCTTTCTTCTAAAAGTTCCTTGATGATGGTGTTTTATCACAGCAACAGAAAGGTAACTAACACACTTGGGAAAGGGTAGGCAGTTTCTTGCCCCCCCCCACCCCCATCAGCTTCTGTTCCCTCCTTAATTTTGTTCCACAAGGAAGACTGTCTAAGGACAATCTAAGGATTGCCCTTTCTATGATGTAATTCCTGAAGGAAACTGCTCCAAGGTTCAGAGACATCTATACTTTCAGCACCCTGGGGCTCCCTCACTGTGACCAGACATGCTCAGGCAGCCTTCACAGTCCCTTGTCACCCAGCCCAAGCTCTTCCTTTAAGCATCATGTAGCTTGTAGCCCAGCTAAATGGTTGCTAAGGCCTATCTCTGTCCCTTGTCACCCAGCCCAAGCTCTTCCTTTAAGTGTCATGTAGCTTGTAGTCCAGCTAAATGGTTGCTAAGGCCTATCTCTCACTATATCTGGGTCTTGAAACCAGCATTCCTGTGGTGGGTTCATGAACAGTCAGCTTGAACACACCCAGCTTTCAATTCATCACAAATTGAGAAGGAAGCCCTTTCCAGTTCTCTCTGTCTTCCACATTTCTAACTGAAAACTGAAAAGCTTCTTCGCATTTTTCTCCTATTCTCTCCACTAGCAACAACCTTCATGCATATCTCCACATATCAAAATTCATCTAAAAGATTACCAATCGAGAGCTGGGGAGATGACTCGGTGGGTAAAGTGCTTGCTGTGCAAGCTTGAGGACCTGAGTTTGGATCTCCAGCACCCATATACAAAGCTGGGCACAGCCGGGTGTGCCTGTGATCCAAGACGTGGGAAGAAAAAGACAGGCGGATCTCTGGGGCTTCCTGACCAGCCAGTCTAGCCAAATTGGTGCGTTCCAGGATCAGTCTCAAAACTAAGCTAAAGAATGATTGATGAAGACACCAACATTGACCTCTGAACTCCACATGCATACACATGCACACCTGGAACAGAGAGAGAGAGAGAGAGAGAGAGAGAGAGAGCACTCCCTCGCCCTCTGCTCTTGGCACATCCTGTCTGGCAGATAGTCTGTTTCTAAATGTTTTACCTAAGAGAATACAAGATCTTCCTACGGTGTTGATCTTAGCTTCTCATCATGTAATTGTCACAGATGTTATCTTATATCTTAAGCAAAATTAATCTGCAACAATACAGTAGACTTTGAAGAGATTAACATTTCCCTTTGGACAGTTTCAAACGCTCTCCTACAACTCCAAATGCAATACACACTGAGATAAAGGTTCACCTGACCCTCTTATGGCAGCTGTTCTCAGACAGACACGATTACTCATAAGTAATGGACAGCAGTCACCTCATGTGAGATTATTGGTTCTCCTCCCAGAAGCCCTGTGGTCACAAACAGATGACAGAAATCTCTAAGCTTCGATGGATGAGAAACTGGGAGTAAATTAAGACTTCATGGGATTATTGTAATCATTTAGTGAGATAATGTATGTGATAAGCCTGATGCAAAGGTTAGCTCTTTATATAATTATAATTTAGAAAGTAATTGTTTCTGGCAGGGAGGAAGAAAAAGAAGAACTTTCACTGAGGCCCAAACACCATGCTAAGTATTCTACAGTCTCAATCTAATTTAAAACCCATACCTTAAAATCTCTTTATGTTACTATTAACATTGTGTGGCAGGTGAGATACAGACAAATTTACTTTGTCCCTAGGGGCATTTTTTTTTCTTTCTTTCTTCTCATGACCATGGAAAATATCTCTGGTGGTGCTAGAGGATGTTGTACCTTGTGTAGAGGTCACCAGGGGAGGTGGGAAGTCAGAAGTTACTCCAAAGTTGTGAATTCCTGCCAGGCCTCCAGACTCTGTGTGTGTGTGTGTGTGTGTGTGTGTGTGTGTGTGTGTGTCTGTGTGTGTGTGTGTGTGTGTGTGTGTGTGTGTGTGTGTGTGTGTGTGTGTGTGTGTGTGTGTATCCCAGGCCTCCAGACTCTGTGTGTGTGTGTGTGTGTCTGTGTGTGTGTGTCTGTGTCTGTGTCTGTGTCTGTGTAGTATCCCAGGCTGGCTTCAAATGCACTATGTACCTAAGGATGACCTTAAATTTGCATGCATCACCACACACAGTTTATGTAGTGCTAGGGATGGAACCCAGCACTTTATGCATGCTAGGCAAGCATTCTATTAACCGAGCTACATTCAATTTCCTGAATTTTGACAGATGTAACAAAGCACTACTTCGGTACCGTAAAGAACAACTCCACTGCGCCTAAACTTCCCCTGTACTTCTGCATTGTGTAGTTTAGGAACTAGGCTTGAGTCAAACAGCTAACACACACAACTTGAGCTCCTGGTTATCAAGACCCAGTTCCACCAGTCCCTGACCAAGTTCAGGAACAACCCCAGTTGTGTCGTTGTGACCATGATCCCATCCTATATTTTTGTAGGCTGTTTTCTTCAAGACTTAGAGAAAATTTCTAAGTTTCTTGGGCTCTAGCCCTAGTCTAGTCCAGCTTCTGGCACTGTTAAGAGGTAGGCACCAAGTATCCCTATGACCAAGAAACCTTACAGCTGCAGGCATTCACCCATCTGCCAGCACCATACTCCCACCATAGGGTGTGGGCATGATAACCGGATGTCCACACACCTTCCCCCTTGGAGTTCTAGAGCTCACTGCCAAGTCCACTAATTTGTCATGTCTAAAATGTCTGAAGCAACAGGCTTTCAGTCTCATTCATTTTCCTGCTTATAGAATAAAAGGCCAAGACTGAAGTTAAAACCAATGTGTGTGATTCTCACACTGTCATATGAACTGCATGTCTACTGGGGTTTCAAACCACCTAAGGAACACCTTTTCTTTCCTTTTATTCTTGTCACCAATGTAGTTTCTCTTTCATATGTAACATTTAGTAGTCTCCAAAAATGACTGCTCTGATAATATAGCTTCCCTGCCCCAAAGAATTCATACTTTTCTATTATTTACCTGATAGCATTCAGACCATTTACCCATCTTCCCAATGCACCCAATTTCCTCCCACAATTCGCCACTGCATCCTACCCCACTCTGCTGTAGCAGAACCTATTCCCATATATACCATCACTGCCCCTCCAGTAAGTGTCCTCAGCCCCGTGAGGCCCTTCAGACCACCAAGAACTTGCTGGATTCCTGGAACACAAACTCCTCATGCCCTAAGCTGTTTTCAGAGATTCTGGCTAAGAACAGGCTTTCTTTCAGTCCTAAAATATCTCTCAGGTGTTGGGAGAGCTGAGTGTCTCTTGGATGACTTGTCTTTATCTATGGACACCATGTGTCAGATTCTTTCTTCTACCCGATTGTTAAAAAGCAGAGACTGGATTTGTATCTTTCTTCTGGAAGTGTAAAGGACATGACAGCACACATTTTGTCTATGAACTTCAACTTCGGCCCTGGCTCAAATCATAGCTTTCCATCTTACTTTTATTTTGGATTCACTTGTCTTTCTGACTTAATATATTTTATCTGGCTATGTTGCCTGCACTTCTTATTTGGACAGAGGGAGAGATGGAAGTGAGTGGGAGAAAGCTCCTTCGTTGCTAACCATTCCTGGCACGGGTAGTCTTTCAGTCCCTCAATGCAAAGCTGGCCAGATGGGGCTTCACGTGTTGCTCTTTGTCATCACAGAAAAGGTGCCTAGAAGTAAACACAAGTTCTTCAGGCTGTTGCTGTAATGACTAACCAGAAATCAGGAGGCCCTTAACCCTGACTGCATATAACAACAGTAAAGCCTCTTGTTCAACCTGCATCTACTTATTTGACTCATTTCCACGTGGGAGCGTGCAATACGAGGCTAGATGCCCACACAGTGTTTTCCTTTCTTTACCAGGAGAACTCCAATTTTGTTCTAGGCGGGAATGTATCCCGTAAAAATTTTTAAAGGGGGCGGTGGAGATGGCTCAAGAGGGTAAAGTACAAAAAGTGTGAGGCCTGGAGTTCAGACTCCCAGCACCTATGTAAATGACAGGTGGGCATGGTGGCCTGACTAATCCTACCACTTGGGAGGCAGTGCAAGGGGGATCCCCCAAGCAATCTGGCTCTCTAGACCAGTCAAATCACTAGCTCTGGGTTCAAGTGAGAGACGCTGCGTCAATAAATAAGGTGGAGCACAATCAAGTAACATCTAACGTCAACCTCTGACATCACACACATACACGCTTGCACACCCACACACGTGCCACCACACATGTAAACTCACACACACCACATACACACACACACAACCCAGGAATAATAGGGCTGTAGAGATGGCTCAGCAGTTAAGAGCACTTACAGCACTTGCAAAGGACCCAAGTTCAATTCCCAGCACCCACATCAAAATTCCCTGCAACTCTGACACCTCTGACCTCCTCAGGCACCTCCACTCATGTGCACATGCCTACACATGGACATGCAAACATACACATAACTTTTAAAATGATAAAAATAAAAACTTTTTAAAAATGGCTAGGTGTGGAGGTACACACCTTTAATCCCAGCACTCAGGAGGCAGAGACAGGCAGATCTCTGTGAAACTGAGGCCAGCTTGGTCTACACAACAAGTTCCAGGCTACCTGGGACTACATGGAGAATCTGTCTCAAAAAAAAAAAAAAAAAGTTTAAAAAAAATGACAATGGACACTTCCTGGTATTGGCTGAGGATGATCTGTCACTGAGGATGGTCAAGAGTCCTGCTTCTAGCCAGTGAATAATCAGCAGAACCCTACATTTTAGGACCTTCAAGGAAAGCCATCATTCTCCTAATAAAAGCTGAGTAATTCATATCTAAAAGCCTCAAATGTGAAATGCTCCAAAATCCTAAAGCTTTTTTTAATGATGAACTGACACCACACAAGTACAAAATTTCACACCAGGCCTATGTGACAGGTCACAGTCCACACAAGGCTCATCACAGAAAATTCAGCTTTCTCAAGAGAAAAGCAATCTCCCAAGCCTCTGCAGCTGTGATATATCTTTTCTGGACACCTCCAGATTCTCACACATACACGCACACGCACACACACACACACACACACACACACACACACACAATAAAATGGCATGTGTTCAGGCCCACATTCCAGCAACAGGCTCCCCACAATGCCCCATACAAGGCCAACCTCCATGTGGGTTACTCATCATATTGTTTTGGTTTAGTTTTGATTTTTAGTCCTTGCTCTGTGGTATAAATAAATTATTGAAAATTTGGCTGGAGGACCAGGAGCAGTGGAGCACGGCTTTAATCCCAGCACCAAGAAGGCAGAGGCAGGCAAATCTCTGAGACAGATGCCAACCTGGTCTACATAGTGAGTTTAGGCTAGCTGGGGCTACAGGGAGACCCTGTTTCAAAAAAGAAAGGAAGGAAGGGAGAGAGGGAGGGAGGGAAGGAGGGAGGGAGAAGGAAGGAAGGACGGAAAGAAGAGAAGAGAGAAAATTTGGCTGGGAAGATGGCTCAGTTGTTAGTGTCTACCTTATAAGCACAAGGACCTGAATTAAGACTCCCCCCCTCCAGTGCCCACATAAAAGCTGGGTGTGTTCACATACTTCTATAACCCTAGTCCTAAAGAGGCAGAGGGGTGGGTCCTCAGAGCAGAGCTGACAGGCCAGCCAATCTAGTAAATTGGTGAGCTCTGAGTTCAATGAGAACCCTGTTTCAAAAAATAAGGTGGAGGGCTGAAAAGATGGTTCAGTGGGTAAAGGTTCTTGCTGTTAACCCTGATGACTTGAGTTCTAGCCCCAGGACCACATAGTGAAAGGAAAGAGCTAATTCCCACAAGTTATCTTCTGAACTCCACACGTGTACAAAGGATGTTCTACCTGTACTACAAAGGACACAGGCATCAGCTGACTTCATCATGTTTCCTTCTCACTGCCTGGAAGAGAGTCATTCTGTAAACCCTAGGATGACAAAGAGTGCAGACCAGGCAGTGTGGTGGTCAGTTTTGGTGAATTTGAGACAAATTAGAGACATCTTGGAAAAGAGAACGTCAGTTGAGGAATTATCTCCATCAGATTGGCCTATGGGTATGTCTGCAGGGCATTTTCTTAATCAGTAGTTGACTCAGGAGGGCCAAGCCCACTGTGGGCAGTCCCATCCCTAGGAAGCTGGGCCTGGGCTATATAAGAAAAGTAGCTGAGCACCAGGGAAGCAAGTCATCAGGCAGCGTTCGTCCAAGGTCTCTGCTTCAGTTCTTGCCTCCAGGTTCCTGTCTTGAGTTCCTGCCTGACTTCCCTCAAAAATGGATGCTGCCTTGGACATATAAGATGAACTAAGCCCTTTCCTCCCCAAGTTGGTTTTGATCAGTGTTTTATCACAGCAAGAGAAAGCAAACTAGAACAGGCAGGTAAAGGCTGACAACAATGTCAAGGAGCTGATACAAGGGTGCAGGGCCACCACCCCTGAATCTCTCACTCCCTGGGAAAAAAGAGCCCCTGAATTTTCACCTGACATTTTAGGTTTATCATTATACACAGCCAACCTTGATCCCTAGCAAATGAAGGCAGTGCTGTTCTTAGTAATACCAATCAAGAAGGCATGATCCCTAGTCACAAATCGCTGTCATCCATCAGGGAAGATGAGAAGCTCAGAGTAATCACTATAATTCCAAATGGAACATGACAGGCATGTGAGCCATAACTAGGCTCCCAAGGGAGACCAGGAGAGGGAGAAATGGCATGGAGCTAAAAGCATTTAAATTGGGCCACATGGCACTAAAATACCATATTTGTCCCCCTAGAGAGGTACAGTGCAGTCTAAAGAGATTAAATCTCTATGGGCGGAACCATACAAGTGTACATCTTAGAGAAGACTGTGGCGCAGTTACTGTCTTCCCTGCATGAGGCTGGGGAGAGCAGATGAGCCAGGTGTGGGCCCAGGACCACTTCATTCTGATTCCCTTCCCCCACCTTGATTCTCTTTTCCTTTCAAAGATCTTCCTAAATATATGTTCTTGGTATCCTAAGAGGAAAAGCTGTCTCATCTTTCCCTAGGGGATACTGATGTGGCTGGTTTATGCCTTAAGGGGCCCTGGTAGAGCAGCATCAAACAGAGAGGTTTGAGTGACAGTTTTAAACCATGCACCTTTGGTGAGCAGCATGTCTGGGCCTGGCACCTGTCCTGAATGGGCCTGTCAAGACAAGAACAGCAGCCGTGTGCAGAGACCTTGAGACCAGACCCCGTCTCCTCCAAGAGCTGCAGGCAGAGCCACACAGCCTAGAAAACACATAGGAAGCATTAAAACAGGTTTCCCGGGCCACACAGTAGACCTAGGCAGGAAATACCGGTCAGATCTCCAGATACAGCATGGAGACAGCACAGCCAGCCTCTTCCACTTTGTTGGTAACTCTGCCACCCTGTACTATCCCCTGATGGGCTTCCCATTCAAGATTGGTACCCAAGAGCTATATGGAGGATATGTGTCACTATTTCCTCTTGTAAGAAATAAATCATTACAGTCCATTTTCAGTATGAGGTGCACTTGGAGATCATCAGAGAACCACAGATCAGCAGCAGGCACCAGGGCCCTGACTTTCCTATCTGGCAGTTTCCCCGACTTGTCTAACTGCTCTCAGTGCATCCTAGAGTTGAAAAGTTACAGTCTGCTACATGACGAGCCCGTGGACAGAAAAGGAGGGAATCTCTAATGCCCGGAAATTCATTTGATAAAGCTTTGTGTCCTGATCCAAAATGATGGGGACTATCAGGGGCACAATGCTAGATACCGGGAAGACTGTACCTCCCTGAAGAACTCAGCCAGTAAGAAATTCAGGGAACAGGGAAATGGAGTTAGCAATATAAAAACCACTGTTTTGTGCCAAACCAGCACACCAGCCATTTTTTCCCTTTTGTCTAGTCTGACATTTGGCCTCTACAGAGCCTAAACCTGTCTTCCTTTCACTGCTCTGAGTCTCCACTATTCTTAGGAAGTGACGTCATTGTTTCTCACATTCTCCAGCCCTAAGCCGGCTTGCTACTGGCTGATGCTGACCTCTGCTCTTGCACTTCACATCCTCGTTACCCCAACTGAAGAAGCCAACCTTCGTGCTCCCCTGAAAGCACACCGGTGACAAAGCTGGCCGCCCTGTGCCATTAGAATCCCTATAAGACTGTATATGATTTCACACATAGTATGGCTTTCACCAGACCAGGCCCCCAGAGGGCAGCACTCAGGGTGTCAACTCTTCCATCCCCCCAATGGTAGCATGGTGGACAGCCTCAGAGCCACCTTCCCCAGGCTGCGCCTTTTCTCCAAAGGCTCCTTGTAAGTAACACTCTGGAGATCATGAAATTGGTCCCCTGGACGCACTGAACATGGCTGAGTTCCTGTCTAGAATCTCAAGCCCTCTGCCTACCCTGACCCATGCCTAGTAGCAGAACATTGGTCAGCAGGATGTGGAAACCACTATTTTCATTATGGAATCAGTAAGCTGTTAACATGGCTGAGTTCCTGTCTAGAATCTCAAGCCCTCTGCCTACCCTGACCCATGCCTAGTAGCAGAACATTGGTCAGCAGGATGTGGAAACCACTATTTTCATTATGGAATCAGTAAGCTGTTAACATGGCTGAGTTCCTGTCTAGAATCTCAAGCCCTCTGCCTACCCTGACCCATGCCTAGTAGCAGAACATTGGTCAGCAGGATGTGGAAACCACTATTTTCATTATGGAATCAGTAAGCTGTTAACATGGCTGAGTTCCTGTCTAGAATCTCAAGCCCTCTGCCTATCCTGATCTGTGCCTATTAGCAGAACTTCAGTCCACAGGATATGGAAACCACTATTTTCATTATAAAATCAGTAACTACAAAAATTCTAAATATCATCCAACTATATTCCATAAAAATTGCAAAAAATC
>NW_008330588.1:405964-408589 GCF_000622305.1 Nannospalax galili
CTCTGCCTTAGAGCAAGCTTCCTCTCTCTACATATCTGTGTGGTCGGGTTACTCTCAAGTCCTTGTCCTGGAATTCTCCATCTCTTAAGAGACTGGTGCTCTCAGCTCTAATGCAAAGAGTCAATGGACTGATGTTAAGATTTAAGATCAAGGACTGGGGAGATGGCTCAGTTTGTAAAACACTTGCCACACAAGCATGAAGACTCGAGTTCCAGCCCCAGCACCCATGGAAAAATCAAAGCATGGTGGTCTCACCCCTCGGAAGGTGGAAACAGGAGGTTCCCTAGTGCTCACTGGCCAGCCAGCCTAAACGAATCAGTGAGCCCCAGGCGAACTGACTCAAACATCAAAGTGGAGGGCTCCTGAGGTGTGACACCGGAGGCTGGCCTCTGACCTCCACATGTACATGCACACATGTGCACACATACCCAAATGCCCATGTGCATTTGCACACAAACATGCACACAGACAAAAATTCATGACCAATCTTATTTCCCTTATTTTCAAGCCCTGATAATTGGAGGACCTTTTTGATGTCAACCTAAGAACTGAAAACAGCATCGGAAATTAGTGTGTGTTTGATATTTTTAACATGTCAATGAAAGACAAGAAGGCCAGTAACAACAGCCAAACCGTTAAGGTGATGACCATTAGAAAAGTCTAAATTATTTTTTGGTCTTTTTGAAACAGGGTGGCCTGGAACTCACTATATAGAGCAGGCTGGCCTTGAACTCACAGAGATCTGCCTGCCTTTGCCTCCCAAGTGCTGGACTACAGGCATGCGCCACCAAGCCTGGGAAAAGGTGTAATCCTTTAGTTCACTGAAACTGTCACATGGGAGTTAGAGAGATGGCTCAGTGGTTAAGAGTACTGGTTGCTCTTGCAGAGGACTCAGGTTCAAATCCCAGCACCCATATATCAGCTAACAATTATCCCTAACTTCAGCTCCAGGTCATTCAATGCCCTCTTCTGACCTCCATGGACACTGTATGACATGGGTGCACTTACATACATGCAGGCACAACACTCATACATATAAAAGAAAAAAGTTTTAGAAAAAGAAAAAAATGTCACATCGTTTTCATACTCTGGGAATTTGGGTACTAGTCTGTAAAAGATGTAAATAAATGTTTATCTATAACCGCAAGAGTAGATGACTGTCATTTCTCAGATCAGCAAGACTAGAAAAAGGCATGGGATATATAAAACTGTCACCAGAGGATGGGTGCCACCAGAATAAAGAGAGAATTTGAAGGTATGGGGAGGGGGTGAGTCAGCAAGTTTGCTCCTTGGTATAAAAAAAACAGGTTAAAACTGGGTGTGTTGGCACATGCCTTTAATCTCAGGACTCGGGATGCTGTGGCAGGCAGATCTCAATGAGTTTGAGGCCAGCTTAATCTACATCGCGAGCTCCAAGTCACCCAATGCTACAGGGCGACCCTGTCTCAGAAATAAATAAGTCAGAGAGAGAGAGAGAGAGAGAGAGAGAGAACAGAGAGAGAAACAGAGAGAGAAACAGAGAGAGAAACAGAGGTCCTAGTTCCTTCCACACTGCAACTTTTAGGAAAAAGTGTCTCTTCTTGAGGAGTTTATAATTAAGCTTAATAATAGAATTACACCATTGAATGGTACTGTGCACAAGAAAAATTCTAAGAACACTTTGGAAAATCCAAGTAACTGTATTATGAGCCATAAATGGTTCTGGTTCCAAATCTAACTGAGAACACGAACAGTCAGTTTGAAATCGATTTCTGACCTATACCGCCACTTTTAATCAGTGTATCTTTAAAGAATAAGAGATATTTTCCACGGAATAGAAGTAATCACACATTACCATTTCGTTGTTTGGAAGGAGGGGCTCCAATCTCCCATTTCTAAAACTGTGACATTTTCCAGCTCTGGGGTAGTATTTGTACCTCAGGAAGGTTTCATTGTATGTATAGCTGAGGCTAGTTTTGAACACACAGTGCTCCTGCCTCAGCCTCCTGATATTAGAATTTCAGGTTTGCATGACCAAGCCTCGTCCAAAGTCTGTTTTCTGCATAAAGCCTCCATGCTGGTTTTTTTTTATTTCCAGTCATCTGAGCATGAATTATCCAGGGAAGCAAGGCCACCCCTATCCAGCAGCACATTTGTATTAATTTCCTAGAGTTGCCATAACAAATCACTATACACTTGGCAGTTTAAAGGAACACAGCTGTGCTACCTTATAATTCTCAGGCCAGAAGTCCAAGATGGATCTCACTGTCTGAACTCAAGGTGTATTCAGAGTTCTGTTTTCCCTCTGAAGACTGAGAGAGGAATCCATCCTTCTTTGCCTTTGCCAGGTCCTAGAGGATGCCTGTGCTTCTTGGCTGCTGGCTTCTTGGTCCTGCATTCTCAAAGCAGCTGGCTGAATTGTTCCCACCGTGCAGTCCTGGGGTTCTCTGCTCTAATTGTTACTTGTTTTCTCTTGACTCTTTCAAGAAGCCTTATGATGCTCCTGGCCTGACCCAGGTATGCTTTGAAAGATCCTTTTGTTATTTAAAATAAAAGATTGCAGATTGCAATCACTGGCCATTGCTGGGAGATAATGATTCTGCCTTCCACAAGACTAGCATCTAATAAATAAGGGTTCAGAAAAAA
>NW_008330588.1:410209-418582 GCF_000622305.1 Nannospalax galili
ATAATGGCACACACTTTCTTTTCTTTTTTGATTCTTTTTTATTAGATTTTTGCAAATTTTATGCAATATATTTTTATCATATTTAGATCCACTCCCCTATCTGCATACCCCCTTACTATCTACCCCACCCAATTTCATGTACTCTAATAGATATCATATATATATATATTACATATATATATATTAAGGCATATAGAGTCAAATTTGTGTCCCTAAATACTCTTTGGTGTGGGTCCACTCACTGGAGCCTGGTTAACCTACCAAGAGTCTCACCCATAAATGAGACTGACTCTTCCTCTCCCAGTAGCCATTGGTTGCCAAAAGTTCTTTCTTCCCACTTCCCTACACATCTATGATGGGATTTTGTCTGGGTTGAGCTTAGGGGAGTTTTGTTCATACTGTCACCATTGCTGTGAGTTCAGAGGAGTAACTTCCCAGCTGTGTGGAAAACTCTGTTTCCTTGTGGTCATGTACCACCTCTGGCTCTAACAGTCTTTCTGTCACCTCTTCCACAATGATCTCTTAGCCTTACAGGGCAGAAGTTGGATATAGGTGTCCTATTCAGGGATAAGCAATCTGCAGCCTCTTGTTCTCTGCTCAGTGGCCAGTTGTGGTTCTCTGTGGCATACAACTTTAATCCCAACACTCAGGAGACAGAGGCAGGTGGATCCCTGGGTGTTCAAGGTCAACCTGGTTTACAAAGCAAGTTCCAGGCCAGCCAGTGCTACATAGTAAGACTCTGTATTTTACAAAAAGATAACCAATATTTCTAGGTCTGCAAGATGACTCAGGATGTAAAGGGGCTTGTTGCCACACAAGCCTGGCAACCTGAGTTTGGTCCCCCCAATCCATGAAAAGGTGGAAGGAGAGAACAGACTCCATGACAGTGTCCTCTGACCTCCACATGCATGCCATGGTATATGCATCCCATACACATATCATACATACACAATAATAATAAATTTAAATTTTTTAAAACATATCTAGCATTTCTAGCCAGGTGTGGTGATGCACACCTTTAGTCCTAGTGCTTGGGAAGCAGCGGCTGGAAAATCTCTGTGAGTTCAAGGCCAGCCTGGTCTACATAGTGAGTTTCAAGCCAACTGGGGCTACAGAGAGACCCTGTCTCAAAAAAACCAAAAAAAAAAAAAAAAGATATCTAGCATTTCTATTACCTCACATTCTATTACCAGTTTTTGGTGTGAGAACATTTATCATCTATTATCAATTTTCAAATATAGTATTAGTCATAGTCATTATGTTAAGACAGCTTGGAAAGATATAAAACTGTATGAACAATACAATATGATGTTAGGACAATAGATTAGAACACAGCAGAAGGAAAGCACATCAAACTTTGGCAGAGATTTTCTCCAGACTACAAGTGTCTCGGGTTCATTAACTAGAAGCCACAGGAACCAAGGCTGAGTAATAACAAAAGAAGGACTTTCATTAAGACACAAGAAGCTTAGGGAATTGCAAGCCGGGAAGCCACACTTCAAGGTAAGCCAGAACTTTGGCAGTTCTAGAGACTTCTAGACAGCAACTTACACAGATATGTTAGCAAAGGGGCTACCACACAGAATAAGTGAATTTCAGCATTTTTAATTCCCTGAACTCCTCAGGAAGGAGTCCTCTATGTGCCCACAGTGGGTCATGTATTCACCCTGGGGCTAAGAGAGCAAAGCACCTGCTTCTTAATTCTCCCAGACCCTACTGTATGGTGGAGAGACACAGTTCACCTTAGAAAAACTGAAAGTTTTATGGGAAGGAAGAGATGATCGATGTTTTTTAAAAAGGTCCTAATCAGTAGCATTAGGAGTGACTTTTATTACAATTTTATAAATTTTTATTTTCTTTCAGGTTTCTCTAGTGACGATCACTTTTTAAATTTTTTATTTTTATTGAATTTTTGTATATTTCATACAGAACATCTCAATCGATCTTAATCTTCTTTATACCTCTGTCCCCTCTGGCACCCTCCCATACCACCCGCCACTGGAATTCATACATTCTGTCATTTGTGTTAAGGCATATTGTGTCAAGTTAGTGTCCCCAGACATTCTTTAGCGCAAGTTCATCTACTGAGGTCTAGTCAGTTTATCTAGAGTCCCTCACTTTAGGAAGACCAGCTCTTCCTCACCTAGCAGTAATCAGCTGCCAATATTTCTTCAGCTAAGGTTGGGGTCTGCTGTCCATTTCCCCATTCTATGCTGGGTTTTTGTCTGCTTGTGTGTGTTTGCATGGGACTTGTATATGCTGATACCACTGTTGTAGATTCATACAAGCAAGGTTCCAGGAGCTTGTAGGACTCTATTTCCATATGGTCATGCACCTCCTCCCTGGCTCTTACAATCTCCACTTCTGGAATGCTCCCTGAGTCCTGGGCGGGTAAAGTTTAATATAGGAATCCTGTCCAAGGACCAACATTCTGAAGACTCTTAATCTCTATGCTTTGGCTATTTCTGACCTTTTGTGTTCTGGCCCTCTGTTGCATGAGGGAGCTTCATTAATGAGAGTTGAGAGATGAATTAGCGACCTCATTACCCCTGTTCTATGTTCCGTGAGCCTTAGGTGTAGAGTTTGCATTGTAGATGTGTCACTTAGGCCTGGGCACTTCATATACAATGTCTGTGTGTGACCAGTTGTGGTACTGTGTAATAATCTTCATCTGATGCAAAAGAAGCTGTTTTGATGAGTGGTGACTGGGATAAATATGAGGATACATATTTTGCACATAGTAAAAAATTACATTAGTCTAGGGATGTGACAGTCCTAGGGTTTTCTCTAAGATCTATGACCTCTCCAACCATGTGTATCTGGTTAAGTTTACAGTACCACAATTGAGTTTCCTCCCATTGAGTGGACTTTTAGTCCAACTAGGTAGTTGCTGATTGTTCCCAAGATAAAAGTGCCACTACTGCACCAATGTCATATGCTGTGCCAGCTACTGATATGGTTATTTGTTCTTGAAGCTGGTGTTGGACCACCGATTGATGTTTTCTCTTGGCACCTTCATAGGACTCTCCAAAGCTATGAGACCTAGCCTTCAGGGAAGTGGCTTCCAGGTCAGTCCCAGGTCCATTGCTCCAAATCCTGTGTCCAAAATATACTTTTCTTCAGCAGTAGTGTCTTACCGTCAAGTTCTGTGAGGCAATCAAGGGCTGTGGCAATAACCCGTATAATTTTGGGGGCCTCCTGGACCACCCTGGCCAACAACTGAAAGGAAGGCTTCTCCTGTCTGGCACTGTTTCTTGTTATGTAGCCTGTAGCTATATACTTAGACTCATGTAGAGATATTGTATGTGTAATTTGTCCTTAGTCTGTTGGACTAATATGATTCCCTCTGGTTTTTTTAAAACAAGATAGGTATTATTTATCTCTCCTCTCTCTCTCCCTGTCTAATCCTTCCACCATGGCTTCCCCTTTTAAAGGGTACCCATTTTCCCATTTAGATTACTTTTTAGCATAATAACCACGTTCTTTATATACATGATGGAGACTGCTGGTCAACATGACTGAATTGTGTTTTCCACTCTTCCTTGAAGGTAGGTTGTGGCCTGTAAGCAACGTAGGCATGAGTGAGTTCTCTATAATGGAAGGCAAGACAAAGTATCCTGTACCGTGGTAGGTCCAGGAGGCCCGAGAACAAAAGACAGCCTCCTCCACCTCCTTCCTCTTCCTATAGGTAGAATCTGCTCATGACCACGAATTTCCCTAAAGATGACAAAGCAATGGCTTTGAAGGAACCTGAATCCTCCAAAGACTGTCCAGCACCCTGCCTGCCCACCTGGAATGCCTTGCACACCCAGACACCTCTCTCACCCTGAGGCTCCTGTGGCACCATATGAGAGGGAAATAAACATACAGTTCCTTAAGCCTCTAAAACTATACAGAATCTCTTTGTTGTAACAGTTTGGCTTTATGCCAAAAGACACGAAGCAAGAGGTCATTCAAGGGTTCTGGCAGGTCTGTTAGCTGTGGTCTGAGAAACCATGTAAAATGTTGATTAAGAGACCACCCCTAGGGACCAGATACCAGTACTTAAATCTGGGCTCTAGCACTTCCCAGCCACATCGCCTGTGTGAGTGACTCAGCCACTCATTGCTCAGCTTTTCCATTGGTAAAGTTGAGTTCATGACAGTACCTAGTTCACGGCATGGTCCTGAGGATTAAACAGATTCATCTATGTAGAACATTCATTATGACTAGAGCCAGGAAGTCCTACAATAATCTCTACATTATTTCAAAACAAGTAGGCTTAGTTTTGACGGTTATAGTTTAGGTATTTGAAAAAAATAAAATGAATCTATCTTCCGATCAACCCTAAAAGCAAGAAGTGAGTAAGAATGTAGCCTACAGAGCTTCGTGCTACCCAAGTTACGAATGAGTAAGAACATAGCCTACAGAGCTTCGTGCTACCCAAATTATGAATGCAATCACAAGACGATGCGTTTAAGAAACCCGAAGACATCGTTACATTCACTGGTGGGAGGTAAAGTCAGAATTTTGTCCTGTCTCAGGGGTCTGTGAGTTTAGCTCTGACTTTTACCCTTACTTGCACAGGCTTGTTCTAATCTGAGCACTCACACACCCACACACACCCTCCTTGATTTAGATGCCTCTTGCTCCTTCCACAGTTCAGCCCACAAATTATGCCATAGTGGAATAAAGTACTATTCATTCAATAAAGAGGCACGTCATGACTGCACATAAAGGTGGTTTGTTCATTCATTTCTCAAGTGTTAATACTTTCTTACAATTTTCACCAAAATTTCTGGAATGCTTTTAGATGTATATTATTGCACTCTGGGAAAAAAAACTTAACCTTTTCTTTACCCCTAGGAGACTTAACTCACTCACTAGTACCCACTCAGGGTGAAATGAAAAAGAATAAAATAAAAATCCTTTCAAACAGCCTGACTACTAAAAAGCTATGAGTTACAAAATGTTACTGAACAAATTTACCAAGGAAAAATTTTGGCCGTTCCTCAATTTTTTTAAGCTGATCGACTTCTCCGAGGCAATAAATACAAATGTCCTCTCGTTTCCTCTCACAAAAAATATCCCATGGATATTTCCACAATATAAGCCAGTTAAATATGACCTTCCAGCTGCAACTCACTGTGCGTTGGTTGGAAGAGAGTACTATGGCAAGGGCAGCTGGTGATATCTTTTGAAAAGTGATGTTGTAATATGCGCCGAAGCCTTTGAGCACGTTAAAGCCAAAGGAGTTAATACTATGGTGCCCAGAGGAACTCTCAGCCCACTCACTCTAACATGCATTTATTCATTTGCTTGCAGGCTTGCTTCTTACATGACTTTATGAATATTTGTGGACAATGCTTCTGTGCAAACTGCTACTCATTCTTTATTCACCTCGCTGTTGCTCAGTTCTCTCCACGGTAGAATTCAAAACCAACAGAGAGAAGCAATGTAAATCACGAGGAACACTTCCAAGTGCAGCCGTCCAGGCTTAGAACGGCCTGACTTGTGAAATGTGGGTTTGTTGTCTCCTGGAGCGTTCAAGCACAGACTGGGCAACTTGGGTTGCTGTAGAGACTGCACGTACTCAGAGGCCAACCAGACTACATACAGACTCCATCCAACTACAAGAGCCTCAGACCTTGGCATGGCACAATAAAGGGCTTTCTTTCACTCATTTTATTTCTAGCCAACATGTTTCTCCTAAAGTGACTGGTGGCAGGAGATAGGAAGTACAGGCCACGAAGAAGGTAAGAATGACCTTCCCCTTCCTTACCTTCTGCCTCCACCACTTAGAGAAGAATCCCGGAAGGATTCCTGGGTTCTCCCCCCACTGGGGCATTTTGCAACAGTTAGAGGAGTTGAACAGGGCCCCAGCAAGAACTTCCCTACTTCTTTAAAAGCAGAGCCTCAAGCTTTTGGTGAAGGAAGCATCCCTTTTTTTCATTTCCCGAACATCTCTATCCCTCAGCATGAGGCAGGATAAAAAAGGAAAAATAAGGGACTCTGGAAAGACAAAGAAACAACATCTCATCCTAAGATCTAATTTGCATTTTCCCTTAGCTGTGAATCCAGAACTTCAGAATAACTAACAAAATCAGGGAAGATTGCCTGCAAAGCCATTACTCTTTTTTTCTGAGCGCTATCTCAAACAAGAATATTAAAACAGCAAGTGGACCATGCTTGCTTAAAGCCAAAACCCACATGACTTTGAGTCGAATCACATCAGCACTGCTTTCCCATTCCCAAACCTGAACAATGTACCTCATAAACCCCAGTACAGTCTTATTTACCAAAGGAAGTTCTTTAAGATAAGGAAAGTAGGTAAACCAGCTCACATTTTTTTGCTTAAATTTTATTTATTTATTTTTATTTATTTATTTATTTTTTACTTAAATTTTAAACTTTGCCTAACTTTTGAATCTGGTTGTAAATTACATTGTATAACCAGTGCAACTTCAGAAGCCACAAAATCACACTGATAGCAATTGGTAAGGCACTTGGACACAACCCTCTGTCTCAGTACCCACACTTAAATCTGAAGCATGTGCTATCTCTTTATCTTATCTTTGCTTAGTCAGCGCAACTATGCTTCATACTGACCTTTAGTGACATTCTTTTCTGTGGCATTAAGTCAAAATCTTCAACCGAGCATGTTGGCTTATGCCTGCAATCTCAGCACTTTTTTCGGTATGCCTAAAGGTCCTACAGGGAGGTGGGACACTGCTCAGATTACAAGTGATGGCATTGGGATGTATCTCCTGACCCTGTATGAGCAGGACCAGGGTGCTGATGTCACCACCTGTCCTTCTGTGTACAAAGGTAAAGTCCGAAGAAGGAATATCCATGGAGCTCACCAAACTGGTTAGCCTTCAAAGTCTTCAAAATCCTGCTGAGGGCCTACAGAATGCTGAGATTTCTAATCTAGTTACAACATTTACCTATACCCAGTAAAAGCATTTTCCTTGAGAAATATAAAGCCAAAAATCCCATTAAAAGTCCCCACAGTCCCTTCAAAAATCTCATTACCATCGTCCCTGAATCCCAACTCCCTGAACCAACACCAGGACTAAGGAGGCAAACACGAACAACTCTGTGGCCCTCAGGACGGCTCCAGATGGATGAGGAGGGACTCAGCATAGCTGCTAATGGAATCTCCACACTGGGGGACTGCCAATCACATTGCCAACAAAGAAACCGCTTTGCTAGGTGACTAAAAATGTTTTGCTTTGTTAAACTTCTATCATATACATCCCGAGGTTGGAATTATAATGTTTAAACAGGCTGTTATTCTGAACAGACTTTGGGGGAAAAATTGACTCCAAGATGAACAAAAAAGTAGTGTCTTAAGGTAAGCCCACCAGAAGGTCTAAGTAGGTTACTGTGTTCAGCTGACGCCTTTCTGTCCACGCATAGAGCCACACACATGGCCATCTACTTGATATCCAGACCTCATCATCCAGTGAATAAAGCAACCCAGACTCCAGGGTCGGAGCATAATGATCCCTGGTAGTCCCCTGACTAAATTCCTAGAGCCAGGAATCCTTTCATAATTTTCTGGTGTTTATTGGTAACACTGAAATAATTCTCCCATGTTCCATCACTTGAATAGCAGCATGCAATGGGCATGATGAGAGATTCTCCAGACCCCAAGCCTCAGCTGCCCAGGCAGGCCAAAATCATCTCCCACCTGCTTTCCTGGTGTCAGGACGGCTGGCAAATGCCCAGGGAGGAGAGGTGATAACTCCCTGAAGCATCAGGGAATGAGAAGGAATCCTGGCAGAAGTCCTGTGGGATTAGGGAGTATGCGTGTACAGAGAAGATCCCTATGTAAACAAAGGGTAGATCCTGAGCCCTTTAAAAATGGATGAGGTTAACCGGGCATGGCTGTAAACACCTCCAATCTCAGCACTCAGGAGTACAAAGGTCATTTTCAGCAAAGTGAGTTCAATGCCAGTGTGGTCTACTCTGGAGCTCCCCCCGCCACCGCCGCCACCCGCCCATCACTAAACACCAAAATAAAGTAAATAAATAAATTTATTAACAAAGTAAATCCCCACCTGAAAAAAAATGTCATCGTTTTTGTTTGGTTGGTTGGTTTGGTTTTTTGAGACAGAGTCTCCCTGTAGCCACAGCTGGCTTGGAACTCTCTATGTAGACCAGGCTGGCCTTGATCTCATAGAAATCTGCCTGCCTCTGCCTCCCAAAGGCCAGAATCACAGGCATGTGCCACCATACCCAGATAATACATTTATTTTAACTGGTATGTACAAACATAGAAATTGTACATATTGTCAGGGTAACAAGAGATGCCTCCATATATATATATATATATATATATATATATATATATAATATTTAATCAGGTTAAGCATATCTATTTCCTTA
>NW_008330588.1:418597-422478 GCF_000622305.1 Nannospalax galili
CTTTGTGGTAAAAACTTGCCCCATCCTTTCTTCTGATTTGGGGGAATATACAGACTATGCTTGTCATGTGTATCAGGACACCAGGCTTCTTGCTCCATTAACTGTAGCTTAGCACCCATTATCAACCTTCCCCCAGCTCTCCCTCTCTTCTATGCTTCCAGTTTCTCACACGCCATCTTACAAGTTAAAGACCTGAGAAACTTGTGATACCACCTTTCCATAAGGAAACTTCCTCAGGCCAATAGAGCACCATGCCTCAACAAAACCAGTCCTAAGACTACAGTCCTAAAAGTGTCTGTAAGTGGATGGCGGTAATGGTTGATAGTACCCTGAGCCACTGTACTCTTTCAAATGGCTAAAATGGCAAAGTTTTACGCTATGTATCTTTTATTATAATAAGAAATTTAAAGCTCTGGCTTAGGCTTTATTTTCTTGTCCACATTCACTATGTTATATTAAGAAGCAAGCTAGGGCTAGAGAGATGGCTCAGTGCTTAAGAGCATTTGCTGCTCTTGCAGAGGACCCAGGTTTGGTTCTCAGCTCCCATACAGTCACTAACAGCCATCTCTAACTCTAGTTTCAGGCAATCCAATGCCCTCTTTTGACTTCTGTGGGCACTGCAAGACATGGGTGCACTTATGTACATGCAGATAATACACTCACATATGTAAAATAAAATAAAGAAGCAAGCTAACAGGGTACAAACTTAACTGCCATGTACAAGGTCCTAGATTTAATCCCCTGTAGCAATAAAATAAAATAAAATAAAATAGAATAAAAAACTCTTCTAACTGGTGCCATAGATAATTTAGAAAATAAAATGCTGAATGAAGGAATAACAAGTCATCAGGCTGTGCTGAGTCTCCATCCTGGCATTTTAATTATGGACAATACTGGGGTTTTTTTCACTGCATAATATGTGGATACTGTATAGAAATCAAGACCATTTCTAAAAATATGTCATTAAGAAACATTTTCTTACAATCAATTTTAAGTCTTCTAAATTAAAAGGACTAGGTAATACAAGCTGAAGGAATA
This sequence comes from Nannospalax galili, assembly GCF_000622305.1. NCBI lineage: Eukaryota > Metazoa > Chordata > Mammalia > Rodentia > Spalacidae > Nannospalax > Nannospalax galili. The sequence goes on from NW_008330588.1 coordinate 419,636, forward strand.
ACAAGTCATCAGGCTGTGCTGAGTCTCCATCCTGGCATTTTAATTATGGACAATACTGGGGTTTTTTTCACTGCATAATATGTGGATACTGTATAGAAATCAAGACCATTTCTAAAAATATGTCATTAAGAAACATTTTCTTACAATCAATTTTAAGTCTTCTAAATTAAAAGGACTAGGTAATACAAGCTAATGTTTCATCTGAATCTGATTATCTTGAATCTGATCTCTCCTTTTGCTAGAAATTAATGTGCTAAAAATGGCACAGTTTCAAATAAACCAGCCCAATGCTTAATTGTATTCCTCTAGCTATCTTTGATGGATATTTACTAACGAGAAAAATCTGTACTCAAAAACACTATTTTTAAGTTCCTAATATCCACAGAGGGTAAGGATTTTTTAACAGTATTCCTGCAACAAAATACATCAGTTTAAAATCGATAAACGTCCTCTACAGCAAACTTCATTTATCAGCTGCCATTAAAGCATGTCCCAGAATCAGTGGCTGGGTTCAAGAACGATCTCTTGAAGACAAACAAACTCTGACTCACCAGTAATTGACCTTTCACTTGATATTGTCTTCCCCAATAATGACTAAAAATTTAAATATAAATCAGTGCTGTCTTCATGAGGTTTCTTCCCAGCACCAGCAAGTGTTAGGTACATGATAGCAGCTAGCAGCTCAACATGTGTGTGTCAGGAGAACAGCCAAGTGAACCAGCATCGAGTTCATAGGTTTATAATAAATACCCAGAAGAAGAAAGGATTCACTAACTTTATTTTTGGCAATTCCGGTCAGGTATACGTACAACATAATCAAATGGCTTTGTAAATTATGTCTGGAGGCCCATGGCCAGCCAGCCTGACCTAACGAGTGAGCCCCAGGCTAGTGAGGGACCCTGTCTCAAAAAGCAAGGTGGATAACCAGAGGTGACCTGATTCTCTCTCTCTCTCTCTCTCTCTCTCTCTCTCTCTCTCTCTCTCACACACACACACACACACACACACACACTATGTAATTTCTTAATTTATCTCCCTTATAACTTTGATGTGAATTTTTTATTGTTGAATTGCCCATTTTTAAATGAGTACATAACACAAATTCATTTTGGAAAACAGGGAGATAAGATAAACTAAAGAAATGTAATGCTTAAGATGATTGTGGTGACTAAGCATTCTTCTCTACTCTTTGGTGACTGGTATGAGGCTGAAAAAGGATGCCTGAGGGTTAATAACTGATGGGGTAACAAGTAGGAACTTTGGATAGAGAAGAAAATAGCCAACTGCACACCTGACACAGCATTTTGTACTCTTGTCCTGCACAGAAGTGCTTCCATTGCAGGTATCGTTAAGTGTAAGCTAAACAGAAACAAACTCAAATCTGTATATTCTAAGCAAGGACTTTTGCCAAGCACCTTGGCCATTGGCACATGCTCTTGTTCTACGTTACTATGCCCTGATCACATCACCTGTCCACGTTTCACCTATTGTCAATGTGAAATTCTATTTAAGTGAAAAACAGATTCCATTATTTCCCACTTCAAAACCCTGCACTTTCCATTAGTAGGAATAGATCAATTCCCTGTCCAGGATAACCATAAAATCAAACCCCACTGTCTCAAATTCTCAATTAGGACTTAGCAGCTGGGTGACACACGAAGTTGGATGCCAATATGGATCATCACTAATCTCCTCCCACAATCCTAAGATGAAATTTTAATCAAAGGGTAACAAAGGCAATACACAATGCACTCTGTGTGCTGAGCAGCCTACATCCTTCTGCTAACAGAGAAGTATCCCGTGCTAAATTATGCATATTATTTTATGCACCTGCATGTGCACTGACCTTCAGCAACAATGCCAGATGACATGAGAATTCTACACTGTGCTTTCTTCCTGATAGCAAGAACTAAGCTTTATTTGTTATCACTACTAATCATCGTTTTTTAAATTTATTCTAACGTACCTGGAAGCAACTGGGGAGGAACCTTTACTGTCATCCCTGGATATTCCATGCCTCAACCTTCACAACATGTGTGTCCCAAACTAGAAGGGCATACCCAATCATGCAACATGCCAGAATATCTCTAAAAAAGATCCACAGCCAGTGCCACTTGACCAGCATTTCAGGGCCACCTGTCCACCCTCTGCAGCTGACCCTGGGAACCCTTGCTCAGGGGATGGCCTAGAACCAGGATGATAACAGGACTTCAGAGCCATAACCACCTGAAGGACAGCTTCCAGTGTCCCTTCTAATTCAGTGTCAACAATTCTGAACCAGGGATGAAAATGTGAAAGTAGTCCTCTCAGCCCAACCATGAAATCCACACCATGTACCAAGTATTAAACTAAACAAAATTTGGCCTAAAGTTGCATCCATACTTTGAATCACGTATCCACAGCAACTTCCTTCTGCCTCCTTCCTTCTGTATAAACAAACTGAACCCTAACTTAAGAGTGACTACTAACAAATACCTGAGTCTCAGAAAATCATAGGCTCTGAGCCTCTGCCAGTCACAAGCTGCCAACCATTCCGGCCATGCTGAGCTGTAACCACGAGGCTGTTGCTGAATGTCACTTCCTTTCTCTAGCTAGGAGCACTGCCCACGTTGCTGAGTGGAGCTCTCTGAACTTCTCCTGGTTCAGGCTGCTGCCCGACTCATGAATAATTCTTTGCTCAAATAAATTCTACTAAATTTAACCTGTCTAAAGCTTAGAAGAATTAGGAAGCACTCCTCTCTTCCTCTGTGAGTGTCTACTCTTGATTCAGGCTCTGTGAGGTCATGGGAATAAGAAAGCACAGATTCCCATTACCAGTAATATGGAAGACTAGAGAGCAAAGA
>NW_008330588.1:422534-467028 GCF_000622305.1 Nannospalax galili
GATAGACATTTAGAGCCCTGAAATGACAGGAAAGCAAGAATCCAAAGAGGTAGGAAGAATTAGGTTTGCCCTTGGAGCATGCACCTATCTTATAGCCTGGAAATCAATTTTAGTGAGCAAAATAAAAGGGACATATACCAGGGTCAGAAATTGCTGAAGGGATCCCATGTATAAACCCCCAAGATGCAATAATGTTAAGAAGTAAATAGGATGGGCATGGTGGTGCACTTAGCAATCCCGCACTCAGAAAGTAGGAGAGCAGCAGGATCTCTGTGACAACCTGGTCTATATAGCAGAGTTCTAAGTAAGCTGGGACTACATGGAGAACCTATCTCAAAGAAGGAGGAGGAAGAGAAAGAGGAGGAGGAGGAAGAACTAGCAAAGTATGGCACCCCCCCCAAGAATGCCTAACTGCAAGCTGAGTGTGGTGGCACATGCCTTTAATCCCAGCACTCTACTGAGAAGGCAGAGGCAAGCAAGGCCAGCCTGGTCTATATAGTGAGTTCCAAACCAGCTGTAGCTACAGGGAGACCCTGTCTCAAGTAAGAGAAGATGCATGGCAAGCTTTCCTTTAAAGAGTCATGGGCTGTCACTGACACAGTGTAGCCCCCAAAATTCTATTTCAACGATTTCACTTTGAATGACTTTAAAATGTGTCATTGTCCATTTTTCTGTTGCTATAATAAAATACCTGAAGTTGGATACTTATAAAGAGATTTATCTAGTTCACAGCTTTGGAGGCTGGAAATTCAAGATTCAATGGCTGCCACGTTCTGCCTCTGGTGAGGCCATTTTGGCTGAGTTAAGCATAGTAGAGGAAAAGAGAGGGGAAGGGCTATGTATAGAAGAGACCAAGTGTATGGGTGGCTTTACTTTACAGCAGCCTATTCTTATGAGACCAAGCTCAGTAAGAACATGTTAATTCTTTTTGGAGGGCGCACCCCTAATGACCTAATTACCTCCCCACTGGGCTCTATCTTTTAAAGGTTCCAATGTTGCCCACTACCACCAATGTAAAGACCATGTTTCCAACACATGAACCTTTGAGGAATACACTCAGGCCATACTGAAAGCAGAATGGTAGTACCCCAGATACTGCCAAGAAATCATTCCAAGTCCTCTCTGAACAAGTATTGTTTAAATATAGGCCTCAAAAATGTTTCAAGGCTGGGGAGATGGCTCAGTCTGTAAAGGGATTGTTGCACACATATGAGAACCTGAATTTGGATCCCAAGAAGGCACGTAAAAATTCTACACATTGTAGAATATTCCCACAATCCCAGCACTGGGGAGGTGAAGACAGGATTGTTGGGGCTTTCTAGCCAGTCAGAATAGCCAAATTGGTGAACCCTGGGATCAGTGAGAGATCCTTTCTCAGAAAATAAGGTGAAGAGCAATTGAGGAAGACATTCATCATCAACCTCTGGCCTCCACACATGCAACACAAACATATGCATATACCACACACACATACACACACACACAAAAAAAACACAACTATCTCAAAGATAATATTTGAATGACCAGACACTCAAAATACCACAAAACTTTTAAGGGAGAATGTTTCCATGAGCAAGAAACAGAAAATTTTTGTGAAATCACATTCACAAAAGTTGTAAGTATCAGAATCACCGAAAAAAGGCCATAAACGTGTTTAGTCTTTCTAGACACAAGAATCTGACAAAAGAAAGAGATTTCTAAAACTTGAAGATGTTTAAAAAAAAAGGAAGAAAGAAGTTCTGACCTTTAATTAGTAATTTCAATGAAAAAGTACTAAAGGAATAAATGGTCCTAATTTTAATGTTTTCAGTACCAATAGATGATGCGTAATCATCACAGGTAAAATATATATACCTATGTCAACTAAACACTAGCGAGACGTAAAAACAACTTGAAAGTGAATAAATAGTACTGAAACCACAGTATGTGCATGAAATGCAGCCCAACAAAGGTTTGTTAGCTGAATTATTTTACAGTTTTGTTGATCAATTTTCAATGTTTAGGGGTTTATGGGTATTTTCCAATCTTCATATAAAAATAGCATTGGAACACAGGTAAAAATTTTAAGGGAAAATAATAATGCTTCAAGCCTGTGGTAGTCTGAATGAGAATGTCCCCCACAGGCTCCAAGTATTCAGACATTTTGTCCCAGTTGGTGGTGTTGTTTTAGGAGGTCTTAGAAAGTGTGGCCATAGGGCTAGAGAGATGTCTCAGCAGTTAAGAGCACTGACTGCTCTAACAGAAGACCCGAGTTCAATTCCCAGCACCCATATGGCAGTTAACAACCATCCAAAACTCCAGTTCCAGGGGAATCTGATGCCTTCTGACCTCCAAAGGCATTGCATGACACAGGTGCACTTACACACATGCAGGCAATACACTCATACACATAAAATAAAAATAAATAAAATATTTTTTAAAAAGGTGTGACCATGCTGGAGGAAGAATGTCACTCAGAGGGGGTGGCGGAGCCTTAGGGAATTCTTAAGCCTTGCCAGATCTCCAGTCACTCTCTGCTTCCTGTGACTGCTTCAAGATGTGAGTAACCCTCTTTCTACCATCCCTGATGCCATGCTTCCCTGCCATGATAGACTCTTGCCTCATTGGAACTGTAAGCTAAATAAACTCTTCCTTCTAAAAGATCACTGTGTTTTATCACGGCCACAGAAAAGTAACTAATACAAGGCCTTATGAAAATAGCATAATTATAACCAGCTAGAGTAGCACAGAAGCCATCTCTTTCTTTCTTGGTTGCAATGATTGGTGGGTAAATATATTGATTCATCTGAAGCTGAAGAGAAATTCAAATTTCCCATACCAGGATTCAAACATTGGAGTCCACTTGTTTTTATAAAGTAAGTTTTATTAGAATACAGCTATGCTTGCTCATTTACATGTTCTTTGGTTGCTTTTTACCATGAAGACAATTAAATAGTGACACCATACACTGCATTGCTCACAAATTCGAAAATAGTCACTATTTTGTCCTTTACAGAAAAAGTTATTACAAGATAGTCTCCCTGGAAAGTATCAGGTTGAGTAAACTAGTGATTGTGCCTTTTCCTCAAATTCCCGTGTGAAAACATCACTTCCTATAAGATGTGATTACATTGTTTGGGGCAAAAAAAAAAAAAAACATTAAAGGAATTATGAAATAATACAACTACCTTTCCAGAATCAATTAATTGAATAGTTCTTATGCATAGCAAGTCTGTGCATAATTAGAAAACTAGCACATGGTTTACATCTTGTATTATATTTGTTAGCTTCCTTTGTGGCACCAAAATACTTGATAACACCTTGAAGAGAGAAATTGTTTGCTTTGGATCATGGTTTTGTTGGGTCAGTCCATGGTTGCTTGTCCCCATAAGCTTGGGAGAGTATCATGGCGGTGGGGGTATGTGGCAGGAAAAGAGTTGGGGGTGGGGAATAGAGACCCTGTATAGCCTTCAAAGACACTCTCCCAGTAGCCTCTTTTCTCTAGCCAGGCCCCACCTCCCAAAGTTTTCACCACCTGCTAAAACAGTGCCACTAGCTGGGGAACAAGTATTCAAAATATGAGCGTGTGGGGGACATTTCATACTCAAACCATAATGTTAGATATAGTTAAAAAAGAGAATTTGCAAACAGAATATAGAGCTAAAGAAATTACTCTGGGCTTTTTGAGCACAGATGTTTCCCCAGCTCACTAGCCCACTCCCATCCTCTAGAGTGCTTTCCCTTTCTTAAACTGTCTCTATTTCTATTTTTTTAAAGCAATCATTTTTTATGTGTATGAGTATATTGTCTACATGTGTGTAGTTGCACCCATGTCGTGCAATGCCCACAGAGTCAGAAGAGGGTATTGGATTCCCCAAGAACTGGAACTTCCAGGTGGCTGTTAGCCACCATGTGGGTGCTGGGAATCGAACCCAGGTCCTCTACAAGAGCAGCCAGTGCTCTTAACTGCTGAGCTATCTTCCCAGCCCTCTATTTCTATTTTTTTTTTAAAAGGAAAGAAAAGAAATTACTCTGAAAAGAGCTCCCAGGAATGGAAATGTAGAAATGCTTTACGGAATAGAGAGAAAACCTATAATGCTTCTCTTTGAAATTCCAGAGGAAAACTACCAATATTCAGAGAAGAGGTTATCATCAAAGAAATAATAGCTGATGCAAAAGAAGATTCTTTGATGAGTGGTGACTGGCATACTTGTCTGTAAATATAAGAGTTCATATTTACCATATAGTAAGAAATTGTGTTTTTCTATGGACATGACAGCCTTAGAGTTTTCTCTAAGATCTATGACCTCTTCAGCCCTGAGCATTTGGCTATGTTTACAGTACCACATATGAGTTCCCTCCCATTGAGTGGGCTTTAAGTCCAACTAGGTAGCTGTTGATCACCCCCAAGATAAAAGTGTCATACTGCACCAATGTAGTTTGTTGTGCCAGTCATTGTTGTGGTTATTAGGCTTTAAAGCTGTGGTTGTACCATTGACTGATGTTCTCCCCTAGCAGCTTCCATAGTGTCCTTCAAAACTATAATAGTTAGTCTTCCTAGTGGATGAATGTACACTGAGGGAAGTCTGAGTATACTACCTTGACTCAATAGGCCTTAACACAAATGACAGAATGCATGAAATCTGGCGGTGGGGCCTATAGTGGAGTGCGGATGGGGAAGGAGGTATAAAGATGATTAAGCTGTTTTGTATGAAATGCAGAAAAATTCAATTAAAAATATACATAAAAAAGAAACAATAACTGAGACTTTTCTGAAATTAATGAGAGACTATTAGCCCTGAGTGCAGGAAACATGATCCATAAAAAGAAACATGTTCACTTACCATTAAAAGGGGGAAGAGAGATAGAGAAATGAAAATATGTAAAGCAACCAGAGAAAAAGGAGTGTCTACAAAGAAAATGCGTTTATTTTACAACTGACTTCTCAAAAACCAATGGACATGGTGTCTATAGTACTGAGGGTCAGCACTGTCCAGCCTAGAATTCTGTCCCTAATGAAACTATCTTTCAGAAATAAGAATAAAATGGCATCACTGGCAGATAAACAAAACTGGGAGAGAGTATTAATTACTTCTTTCATCACTCTGACAGTATCCCTTACAGAGGCAACTTAACAGAGGAAGAATTGGTTTGGGCTCATGGCTGCAGGGACTACAATCCATAACCCATCATGCAGGGCAGGTCCTGGCAGAGCAGCTTGCTCCAGGGAAGCAGAAGTCTGTAGCTGCTACCTCTCACATACTGGTGGATCAGGAAGTAGAAAACTAGAACCAGGAACAGGACCTGACAATCCCCTTCAAAGCTCACCCCCTGTAACCCACTTCTGTTAACCAGACATATGTCCTAAAGGTTCCACAGTCTTGGGTCTGGAGAGGTGGCTCAGGGGTAAAGAGCACTTGCTGTTCATCCAGAGGATCCAGGTTCGGCTCCCAGCACCCGACATAGCATCTCTGTCATCCTCTTCCAGCCTTCACTACACACATACCAGTAAACATACCAGACATCAGAGCACTTGTACAAATAAAAATAAATCTTTTTTTCAAAAAAGAAAATGGGGGGGGGGATTCTACAGTCTTCCAAAACTGCAGCACCAGCTAGGGACCAAAACATGACTCTATGAGGGACAATTCACATTCAAACCATAAGACAGTTTACCTCTAACAGAGCCTCACTATAAGAACCTTTAAATGAACATATCAGGAAGTATATACATCCCAGAAATGCAAGAACAATGAGCAAAGAAAACGAACTGACGATGTGGCCAATCCAAATGAATGCTCACTGTATAATACAATAGCATCTTATGTGTTAATTTGCAAAATACAAGTCAGGGTAAAATTATAAAAGTGAGGGTCAGATTTTTTTAATATCCAACATTGGTTTTTTTTAGGAAGAAGAAGCATAACAAGGTCAAGTGTGGTGTCACACACTTGTAACCCTAGCACTTGGGACACAGACACAGGAGGATAGCTGCAAGTCCAAGGCCAGCCTAGTCTACATAGCAACTTCTATGCCAACCAGGGCTACAGAGCAAAACTCTGTCCTGAAAAGAAGAAAAAAAAAGGAGAGGGAGGAGTGATATTGACTGATGATCAATCTTAGATTTTGCTAAGTTAAATATATGGAAAATATTCTAAGACATAAACTGAGGGTGGGGGAAAATATTTAACTTCCCAAACTGGTAGACCAGAAGAGGGAAGAGGTTGGGGGAAGAAGGAAATGGGAAGGGAGGGGAGCAACCAAATCCAATTAAACCTCTCTATATAAGTAAAGACCCCCTCATGAGTCCAATTTTAATGGAGACATTTTTTTTTAGAAAATTAACAAAAATGTAAGCTCCATCTAGTTATTATCAGGCAATTTTTATAAGACAATTATTAAATTTTAACTGGTAACATGGCATGGGAGCTATGAATAGTAAGGGCCTATCAAGTGGAAATAGCTACACTGTTTAAGGAGAGGGTGTTGCCCTTGCTAAACAAGTACGTATTTGGGAGACCCTATAGTTCTTCAATCACTGGTAGGTGGCAGCAAGCTTTTGTGAGAAAGCAGAATGTTCACACTGTAGACTGACCTTCGGAAAAGAACAAAACACTAAGGTTTCCTGCTGCCTAGGTCTGGTCAGGCAATGCAGCGTTGCACATCTCTTCCATCCACTTCCTGCCCCAATCCACACCTGCTGTACTGGCCCCTGTAGGAGTGGAACATTTGGAGAAAGACCACTTGACCAGCGTCCTGAAAATGGAGTGAAAGATGCTTCTGTCTGTCCCCAGGCACTCCACAAAAGAATCCCAATGTTCAGCTGGGCTTACCACTATCCAAGGTGGTGTTTCCTAGGCAATCTTGGAGCTAAGTGTGGCCACGTAACTGAACTCTGCTGAATGAAGTGTAAGCAAAATGTTGGGTAGGATATCTTGAAGGATATTCAAGGTTCTTTGAAAGGGAGAGGCAGATCCTTCCTCTGCTCATTTCTTCTTGTGCTTGGACCATGATGTGACCATTGGGGCTCTAGAAGCTTCCCCTGAGGACCACATTCATGGGATAATGAGCAGTGAAGCAGGTGGTTTGTTCTGGTAACTGCATGAAACTGCCCCATCCCTGAATTGCCTGACTCGTCTACGTAAGAGAGAAATAAACTTCTATTTTGCACTGTTCCTGCATTTACATGCAAGCAAACTCAATTCTCACTGCTGCAAGTCCTCACATCCTCTGGACCAGCACATATTTAAATCAAAAGTGTGTCTTTCTCATGGGTACTTCTGTGAGTTTCTGGTGACTCCTTTGCTGAGTACCTCTGACTCAAATCCCTGGGATGTGATGATACACTCGAGTTTTCTGTTTCCACTGTCCTACCCCATCACTTTTGGGAATTCATTCCCCTGCTTCTGGAGGCAGAATTTCCTGAGCTCTACATCACCCTGCAAGGCTACATCTAGTCCACAGGAAGGACACACACACAGATCATATGCACAAATCACTCCACTGCACTTGACAGGAGGAAGCCTTATCCCATCTGCTCTCCTTCACATCACCACCAGAGCATCTCACTGGTGTGCATGCCAGCCCACCCGGCCTAGGAAACACAGAGCCTGCTGTCCATGAGGCCTCTTTGCATCAGCCTCTGTAGGCCCCCTCTGGAGTGACAGAACATCACAGCCCCCACAGTCTTTTTCACATAAGTCCCCCATACAAACCCCATTTGCCACCTTTTATACTATGTTTGTAAGGGGGATTTTCATGGACTGTGAAGTTGGTGTTCTGCTATTTCCTCTGAAAAAAAAAATCTCCATTTTGGTCTTTCTCACAACTTATTTTAATACCTGCTCTCTGGTGTATGTTAAGGTGTTAGTCAAATTTCCCAATTCAACAGCCTGTCTCTTATGCAATAAATTACACCACATCTGTGGCGAGACTCTAAAGAAAACCAAGGAAACAGTTAATCCTATTGGGAGATCAGTTACTCCTGCAGTGACGGAGCAGGAGAAAGGAAGGAACTGTGACCAGAAGCACATGCCAGGGGCTTGAAAGAGAAAGTTCTGGATGCTTATGAATACTGACTTTATTAGTGTAATTGAACACATACAGGCATGTTATATATAGACATACATATTCATAACTCATTATTTTCAAAATAAAGAAGTCAGGCATGATGGTACATTCCTTTATCCCAGCACTCAGGAGGCAGAAGCAGGCAGATCGGTGTGAGATCAAGGCCAAATCATCTGCATGGTGAGTTCCAGGCTGGCTAGGACCAGAGGGAGACCCCCATCTCAAAATAATAATAATAATAATAATAATAATAATAATGATGATGATGATGAAGAAACAAAAATAAATAATAATGATAATGATAAAGACACAATACAATACTGAAACTCTATAGCCAAACAACCTGGAAATATTACTTCTCTGAGAATTAGGCTGTGGACTCAACAGCATGGAGGAAGCTGGTCAAAAAAAGAAAAAAGAACTGCTAAGTTGGTTGAGAGCTTTCCTGAAAGGACATGGGTATTGTTCTGGGGGACTCGTGAGTGTTTTCTGGTTCTGGGGCACAGGAAATAATGTTAACAAGGCTGATATGCTTAATCGTCTGGAGGGAGAGAAACAAACGTTAGACTTGATCCTTGGTACCTTGTTGGCAGGAAAAACATGAGGAGCCTTTGACGGACAGGCTCCAGTGAGTCTAACCCCAGGCAGACTCACCTGGCTGCACCAGCTCTAGGGACATGTGACAATTTTCTGGATTCTTTCTGTAGTGATTTTGAAATTGCCAAAACAACCCTCAGATTCTGACCCAGGTCCTTGTGGAACTCGTCTATGGGAGAAGGCAGTGCTGCTGGATTGGGTCTCATCGGTTTTGTTATGAAAGCAATATTAATTAGCCTTGTTATAACTAAGAGCGATACAAGCTAATATTTTAATGTGCTTATTCCACCTGATCCTGACAACGTTAGTCCTATCTGCAGCAGAGCATTTAAATGATGAAGGCAACGAAATGCCAAGACTCGAATGCCGAGTTAACCTTGAACAAGCCGTTCTACCTCTTTGGACCTCAGTTTCCCCACTGTGAAAAGGAGATGATGGCAGAACCTATTGCAAGGGGGGGGTGTTGTGAAGATTAAACGGTTCATAATTCTATAGCACTGATATCCTTCCTGGCACACGGTAAGCACGACATAAATACTTTCTATTGCCCACACTTCACAGACAAAAGAACTGGGGCCAGAGTGGTAAAGTAACTTGTCTCAGTTTTATAGTTAGTAAATGACATCTGGTCTAAGCTTCAAGCCTCATATTCTTATGCACCATGCTGTATAAACTGAAAGGTGTTGTCAAGGGACGTTAACCCATGCATCTTCTGGGTCCTCCTCAATCTCTGGTTAGATGGCTCATGCAGCACTGGTAAGTGCCCTTGAAGGCTGCAAAAAAGGGAGATGCTGGACTTTTTGACATGGAAGCCCAGTTCTCCAGCTGAGGCCTGATGCAGCCCAGCTGCAGCCAGCACTGTTTGGGATTGCTGCTGACAGCTGTCGCTGCCCATTTGATTGGCTACTGAACTCTGAGATTCTCCAAGGCTCCACTGGGGCTTTGCATCAGTGTGCCCCAGTTCCCAGCAATCCATTCATTAACAAATACAAAATGCAAATTCTTCTGTAACCCTAGATAAACTGAATTGATATGGACCCTGCTGTCTTCAGCTGGCTCTAGGCAGCAATCTTGCCTTCAAAACCTTTCCAATCTCCCCAGGTTAATAATACACCACATGTAAAGGGCCTGGGAAGTGGGACATGGTCCCCTCATCATGCACTGCCAAGAGTCTCCACAGCCCTGTGGAAAATACAGGTGAACTGGCCAAGCTCCAGCTCCATTTCCACCCCTGGTACCCATGAGGGCCACGGTGAGCCACACTTCCTCTGAGCTTCAACATCTGTTACTGAGGCAGAAAATTCAGACTAGCTGATCCGTGAATGCCCTTCCATTCTTTGATCTTTATGCTCATATTTTAATTCAGAGACAAATCTCTTTTCAATCTGACCATATTCAAAATCAACTCAAAATAAATTTTCACTTTAGGGAGATACACACACTGATTTTCATAATTCATAAATGGAAAGCAATCCTTCCATTTGTAACTATGACAGGATATAGGCATTTTCAAAAATCCCAGCATGCACTCCTGGGACCACAGAGAGGGAAAACCTATTAGCCTGATAACCAGACATTACATGAAACTCATGGTTTAAAAGCTTTTCTCTCAGAAAGTAATAAGGAATAAGCTGGGCCCGTTCCTTATCTGTTTCAGACCCATCATATTATGTGTGCATGTGTGTGTGTGTGTGTGTGTGTGTGTGTGTGTACCTGTACACAAGTATGCTCACAGAAAACCACAGATTTTCTCAGAACTTTAAATGACAAACGAGAACGAGATATGTTGACACAAGTCTACAATCCCAGCACTCAGGGGAGAGCCAGGAAGATCGGGAGCTCAATGTCATCCTTGGCTACATAGCAAGTCTGAGGCCAGCCTGGGCTATGTAAGACCCTAACAATAAATACACACATACATACATACATACATACATACATACATACATACATAAATCAGGGAAAATGGCCCATTAAGTGAAACGCTTATCATACAAGTATAAGGACTGGAGTTCGGATCCCCAGAAAGCATGTAAAAGCCAGGTGGGTGTAGCAGCTACCTATAACCCATCTCAAGGGAGGCAGAGACAGGAAGCCCCCAGAGCAAGCTAGTTAGCCAGACTAGCTGAAACACTGAGCTCCAGGTTCAGAGAGAGACCCTGCCTCAATACGTAAGGGGAAGAGCAACTGAGAACTACAATGTCAACCTTGGGCCTCCACTCACATATGCACACGTGTTCATTTGCATACAAACACATGTGCTCACACACATGCAAATGAACATATACATGTGCACACATACCATACACACACAAAAATAAAAAAAATTAAAGTAGTGCTGGGAAAATGGCTCAGCAATTAAGAGCACTGGTCGCTCTTGCAGAGGACCTGAGTTCAATTCCCAGCACCCACATGGCAGCTAACAACTGTCCTAACTCCAGTTCCAGAGACTCCGACACCCTCTTCTAACCTCCACAGGTACTGCATGACATAGGTGCACTCACATATATGCAAGCAATACACTCATATACATAAAACAAAATTTTTAAAAATTAAGGTAAATAAATAGTAAAAAGATAGCCAGGGATATAGTTCAATGGCAAAGTGTTTGCCAAGCACGCACAAAGTCCTGGGTTCGGTCCCCTGGACTGCAGAAAGAGAGAGAGAAGAGAAGGAAGATCAGCACACTGCTGTTCTCATCAGGGAAGAGACAAAAGGGGAGCCCACAATCCAGCAGACTGAGGTATGTGTCACTGGTAATGACTGCGCTATTATTCTGAATGATAATGCCAGGCTTGCACTGAACACTTTGCCTAATTAGACTTCACACAAGGGAAAAAAATCCTTTAATATTTAACAAGTATAATGGTGTAATCAATGTACACAAATCAGGCCTGATAAGAAGCATTGCTTATTAAAGAGAAAGACAAATGGCTATGGGAAAGGTATAATCATTAAATGTAAAAGTCTCACAGGCTCCAACTGTGAGCTCCAGCCACATACTTTAGAACTCCCGCTTCACCCACAGAAACCCCATGCATTATTTAGCCCGGTCCTCTTGCTCTGTCGACTACATGTACACCCACACCATAGATTTAATAAAATAACTTGGTTCAAAGAGAATGTCTTCACTGTTTTTCAAAGCTGTCTTTTCTAAGCCTCTTTTGCTGATCTCAGAATCCCAGAGAGTCAAGATGTCCAACATCTCACTTATAATCACTTCAGTTAGGTAATTAATCCCCCTTTTTATTACCTTCAAGAACACTTACTATGTTGGAAGCCTTCCTGACTCCATTAAATCCAGCCTGCCACAAGATGATGAATACACAATTTGCTTATAGGTAACTCTTAAGAAAACATACAGTACACAAGAAAATGGGGGAAGGAGGCATATTTACAACTGCACATAGTGGTAAAGATTCTGAAGCATGGCTTTTCTGCTTGGTTTACCCAAGGTCAGATACAGGATCCCAGACAGCCATTCACCCATTAATGAACACAGTTTCTTACCAACCCTGCAGACTATGAAATTGCTGCATTTGTTCATCTCACACATATTTATAGAAAACCTACTGTGCCTACATACCGGTTATCCTGGCCATAGTCTTTGGAGTGTGTCAAAAGAATGTGTAAACTGAGGCCTGTAGAAGACCCAGGTTCAATTCCCAGCACTTACATGTCAGCTAAGGCTAACAACTATCTGTAACTCCAGTTCCAGGGGATCCAACACCCTCTTCTGACCTCCACAGGCATTGCATGACACAGGTGCACTTACATACATGCAGGTAATACACTGATACACATAAACTAAAGATAATTTATAAAATTTTTAAAAAGAATATATGAACTATAGTCCCAGTGACTCTAGGACTCCAGTGGCTCTAGGACAGCTAAATCCAATGAGGACATAAAAGCAGCAGAAGTGTCCACCACTATGTAGCCTGGCTGGTTGGTTCGTTCTGTTCTGTTTTTGACAGAGTCTCGTGTAGCCTAGGATCACCTTGAATTCACTCTGTAGCTAAAAATGACCTTGAGTTACTAATACTCTTGCCTCTACCTCCCAAGTGCTAGTATTAAGAGGCATGCACCAATATATACAGCTTTATTCAGTGCAGGGGGTTAAACTTGGGCTTCAGGCCCTTCAAGTATTTTACCAACTGAGCTACATTCCCTGCCCTTAACTCATCGTGTTTTCACTTGATATGTGCGGGTATCAGAACATCCTTAAAACTGAGAGATTTGAGCTGGCAGATGTGTTCATATCTTGGTTCGGCCTGTCACCATCATCAGATCCAACCATCAGAAACAGTTCCCCAAATGTTAAATCAATTTATAAAAGAGGTGTTTCAAATAGTATTCTAGTTATAATAAATTTCTCTGATCCTTCAGCTATGTCTATAATTTCAGGAGAAAAGTAAAACCTGTCTTTAATTAAAGACGTAATTATTCAACTCCCCAAAAAGCCACAATCATACACATGCCCACATTTATCTCCCTTTCCATAAGTGCAATCTCATTTTTGTCCACAAACAACTCTTCAGAACTATTCTTACAAAATATTTCCAGAAAAAATCATGGATTTGCAATGCAGATAACAGAGGATTTCACATGTTAACCCACTAACTAAAAGTACAGATGAAGTTGAAATCATTTAGAATCAACTTGATTCCTTTCCATTTTGTGTGTGTTTGTATGTATATGTGTGTGTGTTACATGTGTATGTGTTTGTGTGAGCATGTACCTACAGCTGCCACACACATGTGAAGCCCAGAGGTTGATACCAGTTTTCTTCCTCTATTGCTTTCTTTCGTATTTTTTGAGACAGACTCTTTCATTGAACCTGGAGCTCACTAAGTTAGCTAGACTGGCTGAGCTCCAGGGATCTGTCTGTCTCCATACCTTCACTCCAACCACCCAGTCTGGGGTTACAGACACCCATACCTGGGATGTATGTGGATACTGGGGATCCAAACTCATGCCTTCATGATTGCACAACAAGCACTTCACTAAATGAGATGTCGCTGAAGCGTCTCATTTCCATTTCTAATATCGAAAGATCAACAGGGAATGAAAACAGATCCCCATGTCCTTGACATAGGGACTGAGGGCTTAAAATCCCCAGGGGAGGCATTTTATATGGCATGATATTGTAGCCCCCCCTTCGTTGTATTTCCCTCCTCTGAACTCCTAAGGCCAGACCCTTGTTTGTTCATCTACATAACATAGCATCAAGCACAAAGTCAAGCACACAGTAGGAATCCGTAACTAGATGCTGAACAACTTGAGAGCAGTTAGCTGTGTAGGTGATGTTATTGTAGGGGCACCTAGAGTTACCGCTAACCAGCCACCACACTCAAATGTTGCCTACCCAACAATAACAAGTATGATAAAAACAGATCATCTGGATTCTGTTCCTAACAATGCCCTGCCACTACCTGGTCAAGTCATCTAAAATAAGTCCTTTCATCTCCTGGCCTTTGCTCATGAGCACTAACACTCTGCAAATGATCTCAAATGAGCTAAGACTTCTGTAACATACTGACAGTAGTCCAATGATCTCAGAAATATCTTTACTGCTGTAGATAGTTTTGCTAACCAATGGTCTTCTCATTGCTTCTAGGTACAAGAAGGCTATTATGAACTCCCCAAATCCTCTGGGAACAAAACCACTCTTTCATGTATAATTTGGCCACTGCAAACATTTCTAACTCATGTGAATTAATTGAATGAACAAGGCTATTCCACTCATTCCCTGACTATAATTCCTTGGTGATGAAGAGTAGCCATAATCCCTGGCCATTTCACGCTGCCATATCACTGACCCCAAGAATAGGAACAATCCTTATGGCGAATTGGGCCTCCCATGTGCTTTCAGGCCAGGCCCAGCCAGTGCCACAGGCTAAAGACACACTTCCTAGTGCTTTCTGGCAATCACTCTCACAAAGCATCCACATCCACCTTCCACCTGTACCTCCCTAGGAAAAAATACAAATGCCATATGGTTACCCCTTGGCCACCAATAAAATTCGCCATTTTGAAAAGATGGGAGAAAGACGCAGTCCTGGATCTCAATGGATAAAAAAGCTCTACATTTGGCTCATGAGGTCACTGAATGACAAACTAAGTACATGAGTTTGTGAAAGGCACCCAGGGTGTTCCAAGTTACTTATGTTCACAGAAGTTAAGGAAAACTGCTATCTTTTGGAGATTAATTGAAGTAATCAAGGGACATTAGGAATCCATTGCTTATCAGAAAGTCTTGGCCACTATCTCAGTGCCTTCAGTTGAAAACAACCTGCATAAAGGTACTAGGGTGGTTAATCTTTGACGGTCAACTTGACAGAATTTAGAATCTATCATCTTGGAAACATTCCCCTTGGTGTGTCTTTGAGGGTGTTTCCAGAAAGGTTTAAATGGGCAGGGAAGACCACTAAATGTGGTCAGTACCATTCCATGTGCTGAGGTCCCAAACTGAAAAAAGGAGAAAGCAGTCTGAGCACCAGCATGTGTCAGTCCTTGCTTCCTGACTGTGGATACAAGGCGACTGGAGACCTCATGCTCCTGCCTCTCTGATGGAGCATACCCTCAAATTGTGGGCAAAAGTAAACCTTCCTTCCTTGAGTTGCTTTCCTCTGGTGTTTTGTCACAGTAACAAGAAAAGTTACTGACATAGGCACCCAGCATGGTTTCCTGAGATTCTTTTCCATCCGATCACCTTATCAAAGAGACATGTGCTCAGTGGAAATCCAAAGACATATTGGGTAATAATAATCTAAGAACTTACAACAGTAAGAAAACTATCCAAGAGTGGAACTTAGAGATTCAAGGTCCATTCTCGTTCTAATCTGTCAAGTTCTCCTCCAAAAAGAAAAGAGAAAATAGTTCTTTTCTCTTCCATGTATGAAGTACTTACCATGTGGAACACATACACCATCTCAATTAAGTAGCAACCCCCCAAATGAAAACTATGATGAAAACATGATTCATATTCTAGATGAGAAACTGGGAACTAAAACATTAGCTCACTCAGTATCGCACGAAGAAACAGTACAGTTCAAACTTTGGTCAGCTCACTCCACTTCTCAAGTCATTTACCTCGGGGGCTGCTAGTTCCCACATTTTCTGACTACCAGAGGCTCTGTGTGTCTTCATTATAAGACCCATGTGAACTAGCTTGAATTTCATTCCAAGGACTATTCCTCTTTTCACAAAGCTCTCTTTCTGTTGTGTTTTTAAAACATGCTAGTAGATTTCATTTTAATACACTCTATTAATTCCATAAAATGGGCTTTTGAGAATTGCTCTAAACAAACTGTTCTCCAACTCAATCCTGTTTTCAATTTTGTGTGTATATGTGTGCTTTTTTAAAAACTGACTCAAGCTTCTCTCGCACCTGGACAGGTTCTGTTTGCTTATTCACAGAAGGGCCAGCTTATGCTATGCACAGTCACATAATAAATAATGACTCAAGGCCTCCTGCTCCCTGAGAGAGATGTTCCTGAACTGTAATGATTTTGTAAAACCCACATTCCCACCCCACCACAAACAGCATCTACTCTACACACCAAACAAGGCCATTCATTATCATAAAACCACCAGGCACATCTTGGTTAAAACCCACCCTGGTCTACAACACAGCCCACTATACAGGCTGTGCCAACAAGACCCACCCAGAAGTCCCTGTGGTTCTGGCTCCCTGCCACACAGTGAAACAGACATGGGTGTCTTTAACCAGATCCCAAACTGGAAAAAAAAAAAAAAGCAGGAGGCTCCTTTCTCCTGTGATACCAGCTAACCCTTGAAATCTCAAGCGGGAACCTGCAGACTGATAATAATTTTGACTTAGCTCCTTGCTGGCAGAGGATGCACCACCTTCAGAAAAGCCCTGCAGTCAGACAGAGCCCAGTGAGCTGGAAGTGTCTAACAGGCAATGCACCAAACCAGGTGGTACAGAAGGGCTACAGTTCTCCTCTGAACTCCGCCACAGAGTCTGTCTGTAAGCTCTGTAACCTGAAATCCCCTCAACCTAACCCCAGGCCCCTCAAGAACAAGCTACTCAACGTGCCTGCCTTGCTGGTCCCCAAGATCCTGAACGTTTTCTGCTTAGTCCACCTCGACTTCATTTCCAACACATCCCAATTTTCCTGAATAGCTTTCTCCTTGCCCTCAAACCCAGACACCTACCCAAGGCACCAAGCTGCCAAGGACTAATGAAAATCAGCTTCATCCGGTCACCTCATGAGATAGGGACCCTGGGCTAATGCCAGCTCACAGATCACCCAACACCACTGCCAAGTTCGTCCCAGCTCTATGAGGGAGAACCAGAGAAGCGCATTTTTCAAGAGTCAGTCATACTCTACCTTGGAATTTAGATGTTTTTATAGAAGGAAGAGAAAGGAGACCATGAAAAGAGACAGATAGGAAGGAAAAAGAGGGAGGGGAGGGCACGGCCTTGGTTCCTGCCACTCCCGGGTGGCATGGCACTGTGTCTGTAGATCTCATTTAATTCTTGCAACAAGCCCCAAATGCTTTGTCCCCAAGTGTTCATACAAAATTCAAAGAAGGAAACTAAGTTTCAGGGATGGGGGACCCAAGCACCCCCAGCTGAGAAGTGGTACCAGCACTGCCCAGCTCCAAAGTTTAAAGCACATCCCTCTAACTGCACTGTCTCCCCATCTTTGTATTCCCTGAATTGATGAGTGGAAGGCTTTTACATAACAGGTGGGTGCATAAGCACTTTGTTCAATGAATTCATGAATGGCTGGCCCCAGACTTCACACCTTAACAATCTGCAACCCACACACTTGACTTATCCGAATATTCTACTTATAACCTCCCTGCAAAGTGCCTTGATACAAAGTTAAATGTTCCACAGCGATGTTGTTCTACGTTGCATTTTGAGCTACCAGAAAAAAACTGCGTACGTGAACCCATAAATAAAATGTGTGAAAGCAGACTCACTGGTAAACTGCATTTCTTATCTTACTCTATTGTGCCCAGAAATAGATACCAATACAATAACCTAACCAAAATGAACATCTTCATGTTTCACAGAACCCTCAGAACCCTAAGACAATTTCTCAGTTGCCAGTTCAATGAGTTTATGCTGCAGAAAACAGCAGGGGTAGGGCTGGGGGCATGGTTCAGCCAGTGAAGCATTTGCCTACCATGGAAGCATGAGGTAGTTTGAGCTCCATCACCTACACAGAAAGGAGGGTATCGTGGTGCATGCACACTTACAATCCCACTACTGAGGAGGCAGATGAACTCCTGGGACTGACTAGCCGGCCACCCTAGCCTAAACAGTGAGCTCCAGGTCTTAAAAAACAAGGTGAATGGTTCCTGAGAAACACCACCAGAGATTGACCTCTGGCCTACACAGGCACACATGCATCTGCACATATATATATACACACATACACACATACACGCACACATATGGAAAAAAATATCAGAGGTCTGGGCTGAAGCCAGACAGGTAGTTTAGGCCCAGGTCCACCACTGACTACCCAACCTTAGGCAAGTAACTGACCTCCTCGGCCTTAGCTTTCTCATCCATAAAGTACAGATAATGATAGTGCACATGACTGTGCAGATTAAATGGATACCTCATGTCCCATACTTAGTGTAGCACTTGCTATACAGTTAAGGGCAGCATAAGCATAGCCAATTTTATGATGGAAAGAGAAGCACTGCAGCGGAAAGTATAATGAAAAGTCTTCAGCCAAGTACTTGCCTTTGCAAGCATGGCTGTAGGGACTAAATCCAGTGAACCTTAGTCGCAGAGTACTGTGATTGCTAAAATGATCTACCCTGAAAACAACTGCGGCAATAATTATAATATGCTCCGGCAGAGATAGATGCATATGTATGTCTATAATTTACCGTGTGGTAGACATTCTTCCCAGCAATTCACACATGGCTCTACAGAATATGCCACACTGGAGAGCACAACAGGGGGTAAGCGGCTCCAAAGTCTAGTCTGCTGTCTGTCTACCAAGCTTAACTCTCTGGCCCAGGAAGGTCCACCACACAGGAAGGGGCGCACAGGAAGGGGCACACAGGAAGGGGTGCACAGGAAGGGGCGCACAGGAAGGGGCGCACAGGAAGGGGCGCACAGGAAGGGGCGCACAGGAAGGGGCGCACAGGAAGTGCTAACTTGTATAAGGGTAACTCATGGGCTGACAGCAGCCTCACTTAGATGAACTGACCTATATATTAGCAGTAACTAAGCTAGGTGTGGTGGAGCATGCTGGTAATCCCAGCACCCTGGAGGTTTGAAAATTCAAGGTGAATCACAAATTCAGGGTGAGCCAGGGCTGCACTATGAGACCCTTTCTAAAGAATACTTCAGCAAGTATTTAACAAAGAGCAGACAGGAGAAAGTCACTTGTTTGCTGTAGTTGTTGTTATGACAGAGTTTCCCTGTAGCCCCAGTTCACCTGAAACTCACTATGTAGACCAGGCTAGCCTCAATCCTCAATCTCATAAAGATCCACCTGCCTCTGCACCCCCAAGTGCTGGGATTAAAGGTATCTGCACCACCATATCCAGCCTCAGGGGAAAGTGACTTTTGAGGGTACTCAGGAGCAAAATTTCAGAAACAGAATGGATGGTGCTCACAAAGTCACCCATAAACACTGCTAAATTAAGCTGTGTGCTGGTGTCATGTGCCTTGGGAATGCGAAAATAAGGCTGCCCCTGGGGTCAGTATAAACAGACAGTTCACACCCTCCTGCTTCTCTTTTCTCCAGAATCAACTCAAATGTCCTTTGTGTGTGGAAATAAAACAAAGAAGCAGATGTGACCCTAGGATAACCAAATGTTTGTTTTGCATTGCTTAAAGACAACAGAAATCACCTGTGCAGCTTGTATTACGAGATTCAAAACACTACTGAAAATCCTACCCACAGCTGCCATTTTCATTTTCATGCAGGTGGTACTTCCCAAAAGTAGGTTCCTAAAAGGGACTTTCAGGTAGAAAGATGCTTTCACATCCTGCACCTCAGGCATCCATAATCTGTCAATTTAGGGCTCTCATCCAAAGTAAATCACCCTGTTCTGCATCAAGCTTTAAGTCTATCCTTCTGGTTGAGGTTCAGCTCAGCTTCAGTCTGGGAAGAGGAAGGGGAGGTCGGAAGGTGCCGAGTCCTGCCCTAGCTGGTGGCTGAAGCCTCTTCCGGTTCTAGAAAAGCATTCCTTTTGGCAAACAGGATCTGTATAATTCTCTGATATGCCAGAATCCTAAAAGCAATCCAAAGAATTTAGTTCAACCAGAGGAAAATGGTCATAAAAATTATCTATAGCCTTCACAAAAAAAGTAGTTCCTCTTATTTTGTTCCCTAGCCAAGAACTTGCTTAGACCTTCATAGAAAAACAACAGCGATCAGATAGCTTTGTTTCCAGACCACACCATGTGAAAATCAGAACTGGGAGTCTGAAATTGTTCTGTGTTTAGAATGTTCTGCTAAACAGAAAAGAAACCCCACGGGAACATTTAGGGGCCTGATGTACCTTCTCTTACCTTAGCTGACTTTCCTGGATGGAGCAAAGATACTGGGTTTGTCCCAGCAATTCAGTTTCACTAGAAACCTGAAAATATAGTGCTCTCTTATTCATTTGCAAACAATATGGCAATATTTGGGATAATGATGTCTGCTTACATATATTGCCAGTATGCCTCCTACCAAATAGCAAATTTTATCCAGCAAATAAAAACACTTTCAAATTGTTCAACAAATATTCTCAAGCCTGACTAACTTCACTTAAAAGAGAATTCAGAAGAGGGTTTTTCAAAACTCATACTTAGGCACAGTAAGGCTCCTGTCTCTAATCCCAGTACTTGGAAGCCGAAGGCAGTAGAATCATTGGAAGTTTGAGGCCAGCAGGGCTACACAGCGAGACCCAGCCTTGAAACACAAAAGAAAAGCAAGGACACAAAGAAAACCCTCATTGGAAGATATGTCCCTAAATGCATAGTAGAATGTGATAGAATACCTTTTAGATGTATTTACTTATTGCATGTGCCTGAATGTGTGTATGTGTACCATAAGCTTGCAGTCATGGAGGCCAGAAGAAAGTGTCAAATCCCTTTGAACTGGAATTACAAATGGCTGTGAGCCACCCAAGGTGTACGCTAGGAACCGAACTTGGGTCTTCCGCAAGAGCAGCAATTGTTCTTCACCACTGAACCATTTCTCCAGCCTCCAATGAAACATTTTTAAAGGTGAAATTTAATGCAGCCCCAAGAGGAGGAGGAAGAGAAGCTAGATAAAGTCCTGTGAAAAACAATTTATACTGCTTTAGTGATGCTAGTGCCCATTTAGGGGAAAAAGCTATTTAAAACATATTAAAGGATTAAGAGAAAAAAAAATGCTCCATCAAAGGCAGAGAGGGAGAGAAAAATAGAGACAGACAGACAGTGAAATACTACAACTAAATCATATATTGTTTTTAAGTTTAAAAAACTCTGTATTTGAATATTGTGATATATAAAGTAAAAGGCCCAATTCTTAAGTGTCTAATGTTATTCAAAAACCCTACTGAATACAGCAAAGAGGGCTTTCACTTATTTCTGAGGCTTTGGTAATTCTTGTCACACATGGTTGCCCTTTTTTGATAGTGTTCCATGCCCAGGACCCAGGAAGTTTAATTTCTCTGCTACATTAGCGGACTGAAGGATGGGAACAAATGACAGCGCAGGGTGATGCAGCGTGCAGAGGAGGCCCCTAGTGGCAGAGCCACTGCACTACCTTGGCTTCACACGTTTTCTAAGAACAGTTCATCACAAGGCCAAAATCAATAGGTAATAAAGTCTACCTGAGCTGGGCCTCTTTAGTACCTCTGTTGCCCCTAATGTATAGTAGGGCTATAATTTACAATCACAAGGGCCTTTCATCAGGAGCATAGAAAGAAGGATGTGACCTGAAGAATAACTTCATTACATTATGAATTTCAAATCACAAACATGTGGTACATGCTAAGTTGAAACTGCTTGCCAAGCTCAGGGTTGGATGGTACAGCCATGCAGAGATTATTGGTGCTTCTTTGAGGTGTAGTGCTGACTCATTCAGCACAAAACTGAGACAACATGAAGGCTGCCAAGTCCCCTTCATGATGATATTCTCAACAAAAGGAAACCCCTAAACTATTGTCTACCACCTTCCCCCAAAGTGCCAACCTCTAGGTTCAAACACCCATTCAGGGAAATGAGAGTCTTCCATGAACGATGGATGGATGGATGGATGGATGGATGGATGGATGGGTTGGTGGATGGATGGGTGGATGGATGGGTGGATGGATGGATGGATGGATGGATGGATGGATGGATGGGTTGGTGGATGCCTAGGTGGATAGGTGGAATACCACATAAAAGAAACAATTATAAATTCTGAGGGTTGAGGGCTGGGTGTAGTGGGACATGCCTTTAATCCCAGCATTCAGGAGGCAGAGGCAGGCAGATCTCTGTGAGATTGAGGCCAGCCTGGTCTACAAAATGAGTTCTAGGCCTGTTGGGGCTACAGGGAGACCCTATCTCAAAAAAAAAAGATTTAAAAAACCCCCACAGAACACGCAGAACTGAGAATTTAAAGGTATTTTTTAAAAACAAGAGATAACATTCACAAAGTATGTACTGTGCTCGTGGTATCAGGAGAAGAATGTTATTTCATTCTGCCAAACATCTACATAAAGTGAAGTGTGTTGCTGCCATTTTACAAATTAGAGCCCTGGTACTGGGAAGTGCAAGTGACTGGCCCAGGATCATGCAGTTAAATAGTGGGACAAACCACTTGGAGGCCAGCCATGCAGAGCACAATCTCACTTGGTGAAATGAAGTGGGTGAATCCACACATGGGTATTTTTCTTTGAAGTCCATTACTATGTTTCACAACTAGACACATGAGATTTGAAACAAAAAGATGAACAGAATCAAAGTATTTCTATTCATGATCTGAAGCAGCAGCCAGCACATCCTACCTTCTGTCATTGAGGCACCAGATTGTCCACTACAAAGTTCAAATTCAAGAATCCAGAAGAGTTGAAAAAAAATAGATACATTATTTTTTTTGAGACAGGGTCTCATTATGTATTCAGGCTGGGCTGGAACCTTCTATATAGATGGGCTGGCCTCCAACTCAGAGATCTGCCTGCCTCCTCCTCCTGGGTGCTGGGATTAAAGAGGAACACCACCACACCCAGTCAAAAATTGACTTTTAAGCACCCAATCCTCAGTATTCTCCCTCACATGCAGGCCCCATGCCACTCCCCAGGCTGCAGGTTGTACATGCCTGACTGGTAGTTCAATGCAGAGAAATGATCAAATATTTATTGGGTTCCTACAGTGGGTAGGGTTCTCTTGTTTTCCAGTAATTAGCATCTTCTGGGAGTTCAGTGCCTGATCCCTTATCAAAGTAATCACTCTTTGGTGTGTTCAAGCCATGTTTTATGTCAAGGGCATAAGTTAGCCTCTGACTTAACCTTCCATTTCCAAGTTTGAAAGACTTTTCTCCTAATTACCCACATGGCAGCGCCACACAGAGTTTATTCCATGTTCACAATAACTGAGGCTTTCTTTGGTGAACAGTGTTAACCCAATCCACGAAACCCTGTAGAATTACTAGTGTTAACTAGATACTTAAATTTATAATAACTATGAAACTGCACTTATCTTTATGCTGTAGAGGGATCTGATGACGTTTCAGTAAAAACTGCTAAGACGTTGCAATCACAATACAACCACTCTGTCACTCATTAGTCTTTTTTTTTATTAAAGGCGTGCACCACTGCAGAGGCTTCTTGTTTGGCACTTACAGTGCTGTTAGCGTCTTTTCCTCTGCAACTTCAAATATTACTGACGACAGGGGTACAGGTGCAGGAAGTGCGGCGGAAACAAACAACTTTGCCTTCGCCCTGAGCAGCTTTCCTTTTCCTCCCGCCCTCGGAACCTCCGACCCGCACCCCAAGACCATACCCTGGGCGAGCTTCTCTCTACCCACCGTCCCCACACTTGCTCCGGGGTCGCCTCCAGAGTGACCATGGAGACCCACGATTCCCCGTCGCCTTGATCCTACGCAGGAGAGCGCGCTGCCCCCTGGCCACCCTCTCCATCACAGCAAAAATAACCCAGTTACAGCAAAGTAGTCGCGGAGACACGTGTCAAGGCTACTTTGGAGTGGGTTTCTGGAAAGTAACCAGACAGGTCAGCGGCTAGATGAGCGCTGGAGAAGCCTGGATGATCCGGGGGACCCTCCTCGCTGAGGGCCGCTGCCCGCTCGCTCGTCCACCTGGAGGCGCCTCGCCCTCCGCGCGCCCAGCTCCGGCAGGCAGCGAACGTGGGAACCCTCGGCCCCTGGCGGGCAGCGACCGTAGAAGACCGGCCTCGACCTGTCCTCTCCGGCTGACGACGGGCCATCCTGAGGTCGCGGGCAGCGGCGCCGGGCTGCGCGGACCGCCGAGTGGCAGCGACGCCCCCGCGCCCGGCTAACCACCCTCGACCACTGTGGTCCCGGGAAGGAACCCCGACTCACCCCGAAGCCGCCCTCCGGACAGCCGAGCCCGGCTCCCGCTGCTCCCGCCGCCGAACTTTCCCTCCTGCTAGGCGGCCGCGGGCTCGGCTCCACCTCCCGCTCCGGCAGCACGGAGCCTCCAGGGACCCGGGGTGGGGCGGGGAGCGGCGGGGAGCACGGGCTGAACCGCGGCCAAACCCAGCGCCCGCCGCGGCGTGGGAGCCCGCCGAGCCGCGAACGCACGCGGTGGCGGCGGCGTGGGCTTCAGGGCTGGGGTCGCGCCTGGCTGCGGCCAGTCGGTTCCACCAGGGCCCCTCCGCAGTGCGTCCCCAGCCTGTCCCTCTGCAGGGACCGCGCTAGGAGACCCGGGTCTCCTGCACCCGGGAGTCTTCACGCGTGACTGGTCACCGAAATGAGAAGTTAGAAGAGACTAGAGCACGACCCGTCGTTAGTGTCCCAGGGGAGAGGTGGCCCGTGTCCATCCTACAAGTTGCCCCATTTCGCCATCCATTCCCTTGTCATTTACACAGCACAGACCTCACCAAACCCCAGGGGTCGGTTTGCATTCAAAAACTTTGTAAATTGCACCTGGCAGAATTAATTCTGCAGCCACTGCCTTTGCTGCCCAGGTTGGCGATAATGTCTTCATTAGTAAGCTTTGATTTACATAACCCGGAAATCCCACTGTGGTCAAGGACGTCTACAAGGACCTCTGGCGGCCACCGGGAGGGTCCGGAGACAAGCAGCCTAGAAAGGGAGAATATGGAAGTGGGGCTGTCTGATGCACACCCTCCAGGCCACAGGTCTGTCGCCTTTCACTTGCCCACCGCCCTCTGTGGGGAGGGAGTTGATTCTCAATCTAATGGTGGGCTCTGTTTACAGATGCAGCCAAGCATCTCGCAGTGGCCCATCACTGAAGCAGGGCTGGGACCCAGTGCTGTGACTTCTGGTGCAGTGCTCCTTCTACTGCCTGGCGGTGGGAATGCTCAAAGGACCCACCCATCCCAGAGATTTCAAGACTACCAGTAGGTCTGGAGGTCGAAAAGTCTAGAAGCAGCTTAGTTTCCACAAAACGCATATTGACCTGTAGGAAACATCCTTGAAGTATGTCTTACTTCCTGCCAGAATTCCCTAGGTGGTTTCTGTCCACACCCCACACCCCCAGTAAGTCATTCACCTAACACTTTAGCTGAGAGTTTCCTGGAGAAAAAAGAACCAAGTATTTGCCAAATGAAGGAAAAATAGTGTCTTTTCTCTGCACCAAAGTACTGCAGGATAACAGAAGTACTGCATAGTTGCAAGCATACTGAGGTAGACAGTCATTACGTGTCATCTCTAGCAGCCTCATAAGGCAAATCACATGGCAACCCCCATTTGCAGATGACAGACACCAACCACATGGAGGATGGGTGTAGTTATGGGTTGTGTTAAGATTTTCACTTTCAATCACTCATTAGGAGCCAAGTAACTTCTTCGGAGCCTTCCAATTACCACTATCATTGATTGCTGTTGCTTCAGGAAGTATCTCCCATCTCTCTGCTCAATGATGTCTTCAGAATCATGTAATGAAGTTAAACATAGACTTCAGTTTGGAAAACGGGCCAGAAAACCTGAGTACAGGTTGCCATGGACCAGTACAAACAGGCCCTGTAGGCTTCAGATTCCAGGTTATGAGGACCAGCTTGAAGAAGATGGAGAACACACCTTGGAGCTGTTTCTCTTCTCTAAAGGAGGAGGGAGATCAGTTCAAGACTGATTACAGTTCTTTTATGGGTGCTTAACACGTAAAGGTACCTCAGGTTGCCACCTCCAAACATTTCCCATTTGGGTACTGACATATAAGCATGCCAATTGATATCAGTAGATAATCATGCCATGCACATCTGCATTCCAGTCATTCTAAAGGGATCGGCATCCCTCGGTCCATTTTAACAATATTAACATATGAAAAATCAATGAGTTGAAAAAGTGTTAAAACTACGAAGCCAAGTAATAGTGTCATTTAGAAAAGACACATTTTCCTGGATGAAGGCAAGAGAGAAAGTAGATTTACAGTGGCCTTCAGAATATATGCTCAAAGGACCCTCCCAGAGCTGTGTCACAATCATACTTTGTCTCTATCATCAGGGGAGGTTGCACATGAAGGGAAACCACCACCTCAGGTCTGACCAGCAGAACAGAGCAGTAAAACTGGCACAAAGATGGGATCCTTCAGACTTCAATGGCCAGGCGGGACATTAAGCCTAGATATAGTTTTGTTCTGCTGTCTAGAGATAGGGACTCATGAACCCAGGCTGGACTCAAACTTGAAATACTAAGGATGGCTTTGAAGCCCTGATCCTCCTACCTCAGGCTCCTGAGTGCTGGGATTACAGCCATAGGCCACTGAGCCCAGCACTGGATTAAAAAAGAAAACCTTTTTTGAAGATGTTTCATTTTGATGGATAGTCTTGCCAGGTAGCCCAGGCTGGCCTTGAACTCACAATCCTCCTACCTCTTCCTCCTGAGTGCTAGGATTATAGAGATGTGCCTCACCTGACTGAAGGTTTTTAAGACCCTGTATAAAGTTTTCTAATTGGGTTTTAGCTTGCACCTGCATTATTATATAAACATCTTTCATAAATGTATTAGAAATTAAATTATGTTATTTGACTTTATAAGGACATACTAAAGATATGTGAATATGGTCCTGGTGATGTGGGAACAATAACAAAATCCATAGAAAGTTTTAGATACAAGTGAAGGCATAATGTCAAACTTTTACATTTATGAAAATGCATATAATATTTAATTTTGTTTGTGTGGGGTTTTGAGAAAGTTTCACTATGTAGCCCAGGCTGGCCTCAAACTTGTAACAATCCTGCCTTGACCACCCCCCAAGTGTTGCGATTATAGGTGTGAGCACCACACTTGGCTTAATTTTGCTAATAATTTGCTTCGAATATATACTGCATAGCTATTAAATACAAAATATAAGAGCAATTCACACAGTTCCAGGTGGGATGTCTCAAATTCAGCAGGATCTTTGAGAATCTTGACCCAGAGCCATCCAGGAGCTAAAGAACAGCTGTGAAACTCATTCATTAAAGCTCAACTGCTTTACTTTCTAGGAGACACATTGAAGTTATGATGACTCTCACTTTAAAGACAGTTCTACTAATCAGAGTTATCTGAGTCCTCAGATCACACCAAATATGCTGCGTAGTCAGAGTCAGGTCATTAGATGCAGGAGGTTTGCTGCACAAAGTTTAGAGACTGGTCAGACAGCCCTGCTGTGGGTAGTAAGTCATTAAGATAGGATCTAATTATATATACAGTCTACTTAAGAAACTTTGAGGGGACTAGAGAGACGGTTCAGCAGTTAAGAGCACTGACTGCTCTCACAGAGGCCCCTGATTTGGTTCCCAGCACCCACTATCTAGCAAGGCTATCTAGCAAGTTCAGGGCTAGACTGAGTTGCACAGTGAGACCCCATCTTAAAAATACAAGTACTGGGAGGTAGTTGAGAGGTCAAATTTTGCCCAGCATGTGCAAGGCCCTGGGTTTGAGCCCCAGCATCACAAAAAAGGAAAAGCAAAATAGTTAATTATCTGTTTCACAGTGTTTTCAAGTTTACACTTTTATTATTTGTGCTTTTTTTCTTTCTAGATCAATCTAGAAGGCCTGAGAGAAAATGTGCCCCTCACATTGCACCACTGCCAAGCTCTCTTCTCCACAGGACAGGCAGAAGCAGCCGTTCTCTGGTGTAACACTCCCAACAGTGGCGCCGTGACCCCAGAGAAAAGCCACCTAGCACGTTGCATGCCTCACAGGGGGGCTCTTCTGTCCTGCCTCTGTGTACTACAGGTGCCCCTCCCTCTAGATAGGGGAGGACATGAAAGGGTTGGAAAGGACCTTCAGAAAAACGAGATAAGTGAAGCAACACAGCAGAGACTAGTCCACATCTGCCTGTATTCCTGTGACATAAATCCAGATACATAAGCACAGGGCTGCCCAAGACAGGGTCTGTCCTTACAATACATAGAAATGTGTGTTTAATGGCCCGGGCATTGTGTAAACATATTTAAGGCATTATTCATGCCTTAAATATGTCTTAAAAATGATTTATAATTCACCCCTCAACACTTGACCTCTCCTGCTGTCATAAACTGGGGTTAAGTGTTCAAACTTCGCCAAGAGCTATGTGCTCCTTGCCCATGCAAGAATGAAAAGCCTGGGGCTGGAGTAGGTAGAAATTTTGCCCAGCATGTGCAAGGCCCTGGGTTTGAGCCCCAGCATCACAAAAAAGGAAAAGCAAAATAGTTAATTATCTGTTTCACAGTGTTTCCAAGTTTACACTTTTATTATTTGTGCTTTTTTTCTTTCTAGATCAATCTAGAAGGCCTGAGAGAAAATGTGCCCCTCACATTGCACCACTGCCAAGCTCTCTTCTCCACAGGACAGGCAGAAGCAGCCGTTCTCTGGTGTAACACTCCCAACAGTGGCGCCGTGACCCCAGAGAAAAGCCACCTAGCACGTTGCATGCCTCACAGGGGGGCTCTTCTGTCCTGCCTCTGTGTACTACAGGTGCCCCTCCCTCTAGATAGGGGAGGACATGAAAGGGTTGGAAAGGACCTTCAGAAAAACGAGATAAGTGAAGCAACACAGCAGAGACTAGTCCACATCTGCCTGTATTCCTGTGACATAAATCCAGATACATAAGCACAGGGCTGCCCAAGACAGGGTCTGTCCTGGCCAGCCCATTTGCACTCATTCACCAACACGCACGTCTAGCTCACCTAGGCCTTTACTTATGACTAACAACACTCTTTCTTTTTTCCTTTACATTTTTATTACACATTATTTGGTGTGTGGGGTTCACACATTCCACAGTATGCACGTGGAGGTCAAAGGACAACCTGCAGGAATCAGTTCCTCTACCATTTTGTTCCCAGGAATCACACTCAAGTCATCAGGCTTACTGACAGGTGCCTTCGCCCTGAGCCATCTCTCCATCCCTCCTTTTCAAATACTTTCTTATTGATAACTCAAGTCTACTTAGGCTACAGAAAGAATTCTGAAACTTTCACTCCAACATTAATTTTTTTAACGGATGGATAGACTTATTTTAAATTATTACTGACTTTTGAATCATTATCAGTACTTTAAATAGATCATTTATTATTTAGGTAAATATCTATAAAGCCCTGTCCTGCTCTGAGACCTCACTCTGCACCCTTCTGCTGGTCTGAATATACACTGCAGCAAACCTTCCATTAATAAAGAATATATCTACTGGCACACGATTCAAGATCTTTATGACTAGGAACAGGGTGTATAGAGGTGTGCTCAAGGATAGTAGAAGAGTTAGTGTAGAAAATATTGGTACTGAACAGAGACAGCAGCTTAGAGAAGAGAAGGACAAATACATTCAAAACAAGCTCCCAAATAAGGGAAAGCAAGAAGTGGAATTCCACCCCAAAAAGAAAGAACAGCAAAAATGACGATGTGGAAAAGATGCTTTGCCAGTCACAGCAAAGGGCATTCTGTTTCCTGTTTATCTCAGCCCACCTGCAGAGGGGATTCATCTTGTCTAGCCACACACATAGGGAGCCCAAGAGAGGCTGGCCCTTCAAACCTGAGCCCCCCCTCTCCCCCCACATATTGCTTCCCTGGCTTCAGGAGACAGACTTGGCTGGGCTGTTAACACAACCAGGAAATGCATTAGTCAAATCATTACTCACCCACCCATCGCAATTGAGGCAACGACTGTGTGCCAGGCACTGTGGGAACAACACAAGTGACTAAGCACCGTTCTTATCGAGGAAACAGTAGAAAAAACTGAAGCTAGTATTTAAGCATTCAAAGGAGAGGAGGAGAGAAAGACCCGTCCCTAAGTTACCCATAGTTGGATGGTGTCTTGCTAGGGATGGCTTTTGAGAGATCTTGCAGGATGAGTAGGATGTTGATGAACAGATAAAAAGGGAGGTGGCCCCTAAGAAGAGATACGTGACCCATGAGTGGGGAAGGGACTTAACATGTTCTTGAAAAAAAAAATCTAACATGACCAGAAATGTGGAACATTTAGGGAGAGGTAAGAAGAGCCTAGAAGTGACCTGAATCTGAATTGTGGAGTACTCTGATTGCCAGATTAAGACTTTATTATATGAGTTTTTGTAGAGGGCAAAAATGCATATGCAAATAGATACTGCTAGTTGCCTGATGAGCGTTCTTTATTGCTGGGAGAATTCTACTTTGATCAGAGCCCAACTCCATGAAGCCTTAAAATGAAGTTCAAAATGCCACCATCTGGGGCTGGAAAAGATGGCTCAGCAGTTAAGAGTGCACATTGCTCTTACAGAGGACCCAGGTAAAGTTTCCAGAACCCACATGGAACAGCTCATAACCACCTATAACTCCACCTCCAGGGGAATTTGACACCTCTGGCCTCCGTGGGCACCTCTGCACTCATGTGTACATACCCACACATAGCCACACACATAATTTCATTTTTTAATATTTATTTTTATTTTATGTGTATGACTGTATTGCCTGCATGTGTGTAAGTGCATCTATGTTGTGCAATGCCCATGGAGGTCAGAAGAGGGTCAGATTCCCTGGGAACTGGAGTTACAGATGGTTGTTTGTGGCCATGCGGGTGCTGGGAATCAAACCCAGGTCCTCTGCAAGAGCAGTCAGTGCTCTTAACCGCCCAGCCATCTTTCCAGCCCCAGAAAATATCTGCTCAATTTAAATTTCTAAAGTAAATATTTTTTTAAAAAAAAACACCACCTGCTAGGAGGGAACAGAAAGGTAAATTGGGATTGGCTCAAGCCAAGGGGAAAATCAATGTGAAGAAAGACTAAACCTTTCCAGTGTCTGTAGATGTTTCAGAGGAGAGATCTGGGTATTAGTCACAAATGAGATCTCAAGTTCAGGAAAGGCCAGAGTTAGGAAAAGAGGGGAGATGAGAAAAGGGGAAACCTCCACATACAAAACACCAACTAAATAATGATGAAAAGATGGGCCAGAGAGTATCGTGAAGGAAGATGAGGCTCCAGCAAATGTTAGAGTTCAGAGAAGAGAGGCTTCTATGGAGGAAGCGCAAAGGAAAGACAGAGAAACCAGAAAGCAAGACCCTTCGGACTCCACAGAGCTTCCAAAGGTGAGGTGATGGTCAGAGCACAAAATCCTGCAGTGTGATGGTGCTGGAGACATGGCTCAGCACACAGCACATACTCTTCTTCTAGAGGATCCATGTTTGGTTCCCAGGACCCACGTCTAGCAGCTTACAACCACCTGTAACACCAACTCCAGGGGGGATCTGATGCCCTCTTCTGGCTTCTGCACACACATTATTTTTAAAATAATAAAACCTTTTTAAAAAATCTTCTAGTGAGTGTACGTACGATTTGTCACAAACGCCCCTCAGCTGTGTCTAAGCCATTATCACTATTTCCAAATGCAAAACGAAAAAGGTATGTTTACCCACTATGGCTGCATCAGCTAACTATATTAAAAGCTGCTCTGGTTTTCACAATCGTAAACATCTGTGTAGTTACACTGACATTTCACAAGGGGCCCAAGCTGATTCACTGTGGATGATGTCATAGGACTTCCTGGGATGTGAATGGTTACCCTGTCACTGTGTACAGATTTCCAATATGCTTATGACTTGACCTAGAAAACCAATAGCAGCCAAAATTAAGCAATAAGATGCAGGAACAGTCCACAAACAACTCAGTGTCTATTTATCCTGATTGCTTTCAACACAACCATGCCAGCAACACAGTAAATTTTCACATCCTTTGATGATGCTAAACCTTTGGTTAAAATCTGGGCAGGTTAGAGATGAAATAGAAAAATGTTAATACAAATGGGAAAAATATCACTTTGGTAAGTCCCTTCCTTCCTT
Source organism: Nannospalax galili (assembly GCF_000622305.1). Classification (NCBI taxonomy): domain Eukaryota; kingdom Metazoa; phylum Chordata; class Mammalia; order Rodentia; family Spalacidae; genus Nannospalax; species Nannospalax galili. The sequence goes on from NW_008330588.1 coordinate 454,581, forward strand.
ACCCCTGCAGTTATAGGCTACATTAATTACTTGTCTCCCTGCTTACCAGACAAAAGCAACTTAAGGAAAGAAAGGTTTATTTTGACTAACAGTTCAGAGATACAGGTCACAATGGCAGGAAAGGCAAAGGAGCAGGACTGTGGGGCGGCCGGTCACGTTGCATCTGCAGTCAGGAAGTGGAGAGATGAACATTGGTGCTCAGCTCACTTTCTTTTTGTTTAGTCCAGGACTCCAGCTCCTGGAATGGTATCACCCAGACTTAGGGTGTACCTTCCCATTTCAATTTATTTCATGGTTTGCCTCCTAGGTGATTCTAGAACCTGTCAAGCTGGCAATCAGTATTAACCATCACAAAGGTGCTCAGCTGCAGACACAAGCCCTGACCTTGCCCTAAACACATAGCAGTAGGTCAGGATCCTAGGAGCAGGGAGTGCACCCCCAGTCTGGACCTGCACTGAGTCTCTCTGACTGCCGAGTACATATCTTCCCTCAGCTTCTTCTTGACCCTAGTGATGAACCTGGCTTTCCTTGCCTTGAGGTCTGGGCTCTCCAACCTAGGCCTTGATATCATCTTGATTGTTTTGTTTGTTTTTTCAGCTCCCCCAACACCTTACTATTCCCCATGTGAAATGAACCCTGCTCTGACCTTAACAAAATTAGCATAAACCTCTGCCCCTGAAACTTAGTACCTTCTCTCCCCCAAACTCCTACTTGCCCACTCCCACATCCCTTACAGTACAATAATGGCACATCAAAATCTGTTGAATCCCTTTGGGGACAGTGAGTAGGAGTGCTAAACAACTTCAGAAAGACCAACCCTTCTGTTTATTAGCTCAAATCACCATCACCATCACCATCACCATCATCAAGAGTTTTCACTGTTATTATTGCCACTGTCATTGCATTGTTGAAGATTTTGACTTTTACCACTTCCAGCCACTGCCCTAAGCCACACATACATAAATATCTGCTACAACTCTAAAGAAACTGAGGCTTAAGATGGACATAATGACAAATCGATTTAATCCCAACACTCAAGGGATTCAGACAGATTGGCACAACTTTGAGGCCAGCCTGGGCTTCAGAGTGAGACTGTCTCAAACATCCTCACATACGAAGAAAGCAAGGCTTAAAAGGATCACACAGCTTCCCCAAATTAATATAGGAAGTAATCACTAGGGCCAAGATTTACACCCAGCTCAGCTTCCTTCCCCACAGATCCCCCCTGGGCATCTCATTCCTTACAGCTAGAGAAAAAGGAATTGGAATAACTAACAAAATCTTCTAAAACACTGTATCTATAGAGATAAAAATTAAAAATGGGTTCTTCAGCTGGGCGTGGTGGCGTACACCTGTAGTCCCAGCACTTGGGAGGCAGAGGCAGGCAGATCTCTGTGAGTTCAAGGCCAGCCTGGTCTACATAGTGAGTTCCAGGACAGCTAGGGCTACAGGGAGACCCTGCTTCAAAAAGACAAAACAAAGGGGGGGGGATTCTTCTTCCCATTTTTAACTTCTATTTTATTTGTTTACTTGTTTGGTTTTTTTTTTTTTTTTTTTTTTTTGAGGCAGGATCTCATGTAGCCAAGGCTTACTTCAAACTCATTATGTAGCTAAGGCTAGTGCTGAAATCCTATTCCTCCTGCCTTCAGCCTCCCAAATGCTGGGATTACAGGTCTATGCTACCAAACCTGGCTTGTGATTATCCATTTACATTGTTTTATTTTGTTGAGATAGGGTTTCACTCTATATAGCACTGGCTGGTTTGGAACTTACTATATAGCCCAGGCTGGTCCTAGGTTCTCTGCCTTAAGCCTCGAGTGCTGCGATTACAAGTATATGGCATCATGCTTGACTTTTTGGGTTGGTTTGTTTGGACTTTGTTTTGTTTCTTTCTTTGTTCATTTCACGCTATAGTCCAGGCTGGCCCTGGACTCTCTGCCTCGACCCCTGATTGCAGGTGTACACTGCCACTCCATGCTCAAAATGGGTTCTTCATGATGGAAAATTTGGAAATTGTTGGTCTCTCCAATGCTTTCCTCTGAAAACAAGGTAATTCCAGAACAGAGATGCAGTCCACACAGTTCCCAGTCCGGCGGTCTGCTGTCTACTCCATATGCTCGTCTAATGACGTGGGGACAATCTCTGCTTTATCTCACTCCCGTTAGGAGAGACAAAGACAGGTGGCCATCTGTATCCGCAAGTTCTATATCCACAGGTTCAACTTGCTTCAAATGGAAAATAGTTTTAAGTGTGTCTGTGCTGAAGATGTACAGACATGTATTCTGTGATTATTTCCTAAACAATCCAACAGAACAATAATTTGTATCAAAGTAATATTGTGATCAGTTCATAAGAGGTGCCTTAAAACACACAGGAAGATATATGAATGTCTCTACAAATATTCTGACAATTTTATATAAGGGACATGAGCACCTTTGTATATTGGTATGTTTAGGGTACACTGTCCCCATGCCCGACAAAGATTGAGGGATGAGTATATTGCAAAAAAATAAAAGTTCAGGACAATGTGAATGAGCAAGCTGCTTCCCAGTTACGTGCTCTCCTCTTCCATCACATCTTACCATGTTCTGCACTTTGAGGGGATAATGGACATCATCAGTGTATTCTGTCGCTTAAGTCAACAGCTAGAGTCATAGCAACAGTGTTTACGGAACTGATAGAGAAGCTTTTGTTTCTTTTCCTTCCCACAGGACAGAGACTTCTCCTTCCTAATGTTTTTAACTAGCATCTTGGAAGGTGACCAGTCCTGGGATCTATAAACAGAATTTCCCTTCAGTTACAGCTTTTATCTTGACTAGTCAGAGAAAAACAGCTCTCTCACCAAAAAAGCACTTTTTGGAGAGTTTTATATAACTCCTGCCATGCTTTGGAGAACATGCCTAGGAAAAGGATGAAAAGATTAAACCTCTATTGTTCTACGTACAGCTCTGTGTTTTCACAGTAATATGGCGGTGATAGATAAAATAGCAAAGTAAGTAACAATAATACCACATTACAGATTTGTCAAAGAGCTAGGCATATATGTCTGTTCACTTTTTCCTCTTTCCCCAGGCAATGGAGAGGCTGCTGGAGTCAACTCCCCCTGGGAAGTTAATCTGAAACTCCAGAGAGTATTGGCCATTAGCTAGACTCAGCCTCTCTTCCAATCCTGCCATCGACCAACCCGCCCCCAAGATTTGGGCAGTAAGGCTGCATCAGGTTCCAGCAGCCTCTTCTTGGAATACTAGCAAAGCAGTTACAGGAACACAAGAGAATGGTTTGCAGTCAACCTCCATACTCACCCTGATGCAGCTCTGACTTTTTAGATGTAATTCTTTGGAGATCAACTGTGGCTATGCTGATGTAGATTGCGGAAGGGGTTGCAGAATCTACGTACAGGATAGAAGCACTGGTTCTACCTTCTAGATTCTTCTACTCCATCACTCAGACCAAGAGAAGTTGAGAAACCCACCAAGCAGCATCTGAGAGCAACAATTTAGAACAGGGGACTAATATAACATATCACTAAAATAAACTGGCAAATACAGCTGCACAGTTAACCTGAGTAAAAAATGTAATTGGTCTCACTACTTTTGAAATAGACATTCCTAAAATAGATATTTTAGGGCTAGCAAACAAATACCACAGACACACAAATACCTCAGCTGAGCACTCTGGCAATGCAAACATATGTGCTAAATAGTAATTATTTTGCCGACTCAAGTTCTAGAATCAAGTAGTATGTGGCAAAATGCTTACTGAAGTGAATTCATTTTTATTATCTAAAATCTAAAACTCTTTGCTATACTTCCTAAGAGGTTGTCTGAATCAGAAAATCGCAAAAGGAAAATGAACCGCAAACAAGATCTGCAGAAACATGGAAAACAAATTCATTATCAGCCAACAAGGTAAGTGAAGAGGCTCAGACCCTGAAATGGCCGCTGCTATAATTATACTAGCTTCTTCACGTGCCCAATATATAAATGTCAGGCAATCATTTAAAGGATAGGAATTGTGGTATGCTGCATTGCAAACTGACTTGGGGTGCCTCTGTGAAAATCGTGGACCAATACCAAAAGAAAAGAGTGAAGGGATGACATAAGAAAGAAAAGGAAGGAGGGATGGAAGAAGAAATAAGGGACGGAGGGAGGGAAAAATAAATCTCTACTACTTTGAAAAATAATTAGATGGTTTCTTTGAAAACTAAACATACAATATTTACCCATTGAGTTCAACCATTCTAGTCCTGGGTATTTACCTAAGAAAGGGGAAATAAGTAACCATACAAATAAATTGTACAAGAATACTTTTGTTGGCTTTTGCTAAACTCTGGTATCAATAACCAATCCATACCTATAATACATAAGTATGGTTCCACCATGAATACTGCTTAGTAGTTTTTACATCAATAAATAAAACCAAATAAAGCATTATTAATCTCACATTGCTTTATTTATTTATTTATTTATTTATTATTTATTTATTTATTTTTGAGACAGGGTTTCACTGTAGCTCCAACTGGCCTGGAACTCACTATGTAGACCAGTCTGGCCTCCATCTCACAGAGATGCACCTGCATCTGCCTCCCGAGTGGTGAGAGGCATAGAATAGTCTTTGTATTGTTTTCTAATGATGTGAGAGAATTCTTTGATGAATTAGATAATAGCTTTTATTTTAGTTTTACCTTTTTAAAATTTATTTTTATTTTATTTATTCTTTGATGAATTAGATAATAGCTTTTATTTTAGTTTTACCTTTTTAAAATTTATTATTTTATTTTTATTTTATTTTAAGACAGGGTCTTAAAAGCTAAGGAGAACCTTGAATTCCTGAACCTCCTGCCTCTCCCTCCCACGTGCTGGGATTACAGGGATATGCCAACATTGCTGGCTTAATAATAGTTTTTGAATATTAGAATATTTTCTTAACTTGGGGTCTAGGGAGACACTCAGCTGGCAAAGTGCTTGCCACTCAAATATAAGGACCTGAGTTTTGTCTCCAGCACCCACATAAAAGCCTGGCATGACATCAACCTACACACACACACACACACACACACACACACACACACACGTAAACATGCACACAAAATTAAAGTAAGTAAAACCCTTCACCTTTAAAAAAAAACTATTTCCCTAATTTTATACCGCTCATAATGTCATAGCCATAAGCCTGACACACTTCAAAATGAACCTCCATTATTGTCTTTGTCAGTTTCCATGATGCAAACTGCAAACACTCCTACATGATCAAGGTCAAGCTATTGCTGAGTATGGCATTGGAAAGAGCTACCCAGCAGTATACCACTTACATCTACATGTGTCCAACCTGCATCCCATGGGCCTCATGTGCCCCAGGGTAACTATGAAAGCAGATGAGAGCATCACATCACAACGTCAAAGTACTGGACACTCCTGAGTGCAGTATTTCCAAAGCTCGCACTTGGGAAGCTGAGGCAGGAGGACAGCAGTGAGCATGAGGCCAGCCTGGGCTTCACATTGAGTTCCACTGGACTGGGTTATACAGAATGAGATCCTGTCTCAAAAAACTAAAACAAAAATCAGGAAGAAAAATTCAATCCATAGAGTATTTCTACCATACAGACACAATGGACATGACCCCAACAGTGTAGATAGCAGTTAAGTCCAAAAAAGTTAATGGGAAGTGTTCAGTTTTGAATATTTATTATCTTTGCTTTTTATGTAATTTGTGTAAGTTTATACAATTTAATTTTTAATGATTTGGGGTAATTATCTCATAAAATTCTTTGGAAGGTAATGGTTGGTTCCCAAGAAGTGATACAAGCTGGATCCGACATACCGCTGGCTCCACTCCAGCCCCAGGGAACAAAGTCCACTGTACTGGGGGGGGGGGTGTTTAAGAGTTTGCATTTTAAAAATATCCGTAGTTGGTTCTGATTTCAGATACTGGTAGAAATTCTAATTACAGGACAGGCGAGACAACTCAGCATTAAAAAGCACTAGCTGCTCTTACAGAGGATCCAGGTTCCATTCCCAGCACTCAAATGGTAGCTAACAACTATCCGTAACTCCAGTTCTAGGGGATCCAACACCCTCTTCTGGCCTCCACAGGCATTGCACACACGTAGTACGCTAATACACTCTGAGGCAAAGCACTTATATGCATAAAATAAAGATAATAAAAAGGATCGAAAAGAAATTCTATTTCTTTTCATTTTAGCTGCTGCTGTTATCTGAATATTTATAAACACATCCAAAAAATCATATGTTGAAATACAGTCCCAATTTTTAGGTCTTAAGAGGTGGCAATCAGATCATGAATGAGATTAGTGCCTTTTTTAGAAGCAGTAGTGGGAGCTGGAGAGATGCTCAGCAGTTAAGAGCACTGACTGTTCTTACAGAGGACCTGTGTTTGGTTCCCAGAACCCACACGGTGGCTAACAACCACACAAAACTCCAGTTTCAGGGGATCCAACTTCCTCTTGTGGCCTCTGTGGGTATTGCATGCATGTGGTGTCCTTGCATATATGTAGGCAAAACAGTGACACACATTAAATAAAATATTTAAAAAAATAAGTAAACAGTAGGGGGCCTGTTTGCTCTTTTCTCCATGTACAATGTGAAGGTGCCATGTGTAAACTAGAAAGCAAGATCTCACAAGATATCCGATCCCATATGTGGAGTCTTGAACTTGAGTTCCCCAGCCTTCCCAAGAACTGTGAAAGACTTCTGCTGTTTATTAGCTGTCCTGTTTATGGAATTTTGTTGCAGCAGCCTGACTAGATGAAGGAGACCAGTAAACAGGTGATGTTCAAAGTCAACATGTTACAATGTAAGAACACTGTAGAAAGTATTAGGAACACTGAGCTACTCACTCTGTTTCAGCCAGTCAACCATATGCCTTGGGCAAATCATTAACTTCTTACATACCTAATCTTATGAGGAGGGAGTAGAGCTAAGAAAGGATTAGTAGATGCAATTTCATGCTGAGATATTTACTTACATGCTGAGATATTTATAGATTTGATTCCTTGATATCCCTGATTTCCTTTAAAATGTTTCTGGGAATGAAAGAGAAGAGAAATAGTTAGATTGGGAGATAAGTAATAGCATCAATCAAATGTTTTGGAAATTAGAAAAGAAGGATTTATTATACCATCTCCTCCATTTGTTAGTATATTTGAAATATTCCATAATGTGAATATCTTAAACAGTCACTAATAATGGGGTTGGAGAGATGACTCAGTGGTTAAGAGTACCTACTGCTCTTGTAGAGGATGCAAATTCAGTTCTTAGCACCCACATGGTAGCTCAAACCACCTGTAACACCAGGAGATGCAACACTCTTTCTGACCTCCAAGTGTACCTGCACACACATGTACACATGCAGACACAAACACACACATATACACAAATAAAAATTTTAAAACTCAATCTAAAATAAAGAAAGTCATCGATCAATAACCCAGTATCCTCTCTGTCTTTAAAAATATTTTATATCAGCCAGGCATGGTGGCGCTCGCCTTTAATCTCAGCACTTGGGAGGCAGAGGCAGGTGGATCTCTGTGAGTTCAAGGCCAGCCTGGTCTACATTATGAGTGCCAGGACAACTGGAGCTAAAGGGAGACCCTGTCTCAAAAAGACCAAAAAAAAAATTTTTTTATATCATCCTTGAGTTTCTAAAATTGTACTGGAACAAGGGATCAGGAATTGGAATCCACTATGTATTGTTTGCACAAGAATCTGAATCTATTTCAAAGTCTTAGAACAATACAGTGACTAAGCTTGACTCTGTGTCCCTGTGGGCTCTTTCAGCTATGCCAGGCATTGAAGGGTTCTGCTGTTCCACTGAGGGTCAAACAGAAGCAGGGAGAGAAGAAAAGGTGGATCAAATCTACTCAGTCAAGTTTCTATACTGATTCAAAACACATCCTGCTTTTAGTGCACGCAAAAGCAGGAGCAAACACTGTGGGCAATTAAAAGGCAGTCTGTCACAGGGAGCCCTCTTAAAGCAGGTTTGAGGCTGCTGAAAACTGCTGTTACTCCCAACTCTATTGTTTCAGAATGAAAATAGTAAAGACGGGGTGAAACTGCAAGCTGACAGGATTTTCTCTTTGTTTCATCTCATACAGGGGTTAGTAAAGAGAAAACAGTCAATGAATAATTTTCCTGACTCTAGGTAACCCTAAACACATCTCTATCATGTGCAAGGAAGTATTTATTGCTGAATAACTTAGCATTTTTGATACAGCCACTTATTACTACACCAATCATGATAACAAAAGTGTTCAATTTGTGATCATTTTGGACCCTTCTTGTCTATGTTTCAACTGTTAGCTTCAACTGAAAGGCAGTTTGAAAAAAATTTTAAAGCAAGAAACAACAATATGCTTTCTATAAGAAACCAATGTTAAAGACGTAGATCAGAGGCATGCATGGCAATGCATGCTGTAATCCTAGCACGGGAGACTGAGGAATTCAACATCAAACTTTGTGAGTTCAAGACTACCCTGGGCTATTTGAGAGCCTGTCTCAAAAAACACACAGCAGGACTGAAGAGATGGCTCAGCGGCTAGGAACACTGGTTGTTCTTGTAGAGGACCTGGGTTCAAATCCCAGCACCCACATGGCAGCCAGCAAGTGTCTGTAACTCCAGTTCCAGGGGATCTGACTCCTTCTGTCCTCTGTGGGCACTGCATGACACAGGTACACTTACATACATGCAAACAATACACACATACACATAAAATAGTAAAAAAAAAAAAAAAAAAAGTTTTTTGGTCTTTTTGAGACGGGGTCTCCAGTAGCTCCAGCTGACCTGGAACTATGTAGATGAGGCTGGCCTTGAACTCACAGAGATCCGCCTGCCTCTGCCTCCCATTTTTACTCATTCAATTTTATGTCTTACAGGGTTTATACTGAGTTCAATATTGTATAACTGTATTAATTCAACTGTGAACCTAAAAATTTTATAGCCATTTTTGAAAGAGATATATGTTATTGAGTATGTTAAAGCTGTAATGAAATGCTTCTAAAAAAGAAAAAAAAAAGGAATAAATGGAAACCACCTAATTGTCCCTCAACTAATGAAAGGCAATGAAAATGTGGTACATTTACACAGTGGAATTCTACTCAGCAGTAAAGAAAGATGAAATAATGAAATTTGCAGGTAAATGGATGGAAACAAGTAATGTATTCTCTCTCTCATTTATGGATCTTAGCTCCAAATCCTTAAAAGTGAGTATATATCCTGATGTAACCAAAGGAGCCAGGAAATGGAAAGAAATCATACTGGTAAAGGGGAAGAAGGAACTTCAGAGAGGGGCATAGTAGGAGACAGGTATTACCAAGGAGGAAATCGGGAAAATGGGGGTACTTTTAACTGGGGAGGAAGTAGGGAGGACTATACAGGGGAGTGAGAAGAGAGATAAATAATACTTAGATAGTGTGAAAAACCAGAGGAAAGTGTATTAATTCAAATTCCTACTGAAAAATACACATAAAATATATACGTGTGTGTGTGTGCGCGCGGGCGTGCGCGCGCGCACGCACGCATAGGTATAGCTAAAGGCTAGACAACAAAAGACACAGTGCCAGGCAAGAAAAACATCCCTCTGAATTGTTGGCCAGGGTAATCCAAGAAACTCCCAAAATAACACAGGATATTGCCACAGCCCTTGGTTGCTTCCCATAACTTAAAGGTAAGACCCTGTTGCTGAAGCCAGGCCATACTTTGGACACAGGACAATCAAGCTGGAACTGACCTATTATATTTTAGAATACTTAATTTTTAAATAATTTTATCTACTTATTTGTGGGCACGCACACTCACCCTTGCCACAGCGTCTGTGGTGGTCAGAATAACTTGCAGGAGTCCGTTTTCTCCTTCCACCATGTGGGTCCTGGGAATTGAACTGAGGCCATCAGGCTTGGCAGCAAGTGGTAAAGACTCACTGAGCAATCTTGCCAGCCCCAGAATAATTTATTCTAGGAATAGAATTACACAGTCTTAGAAGAATGTTTTTCTGGTACAAGGTAATCCATATCTAATTCTCTTCTCTTGAAGTTCAAATACATTGCATTTGTGATTTAATTCAAAGATCAAAGCAATATTTTTGCTAAAATTCACCCGTTTCTCTTCATCCCTTTGTTTGTGCAAATCAGCAGTTGTGACAGTGTATCCATACTGATCACTTTCTGCAGAACTGGTTTCTCAGCCTCAGCATTATTGGTGAACTGGTCTGCAGAATTCTTTGCTGTGACAGTCCTGGGCCCAGGGCCCAACACCAGCAGCATCTCTGACCTTGACCACTAGATGTCAGCAGCACACTCCCACTTCTTCACCTCCTGTCAGAATCAAAATCATTCTCCAGACACTGCCTAATTAATGTCCCTTTGGTCAGAATAACCCCCAGTTCAGAAACACTGCTCCAGTGTGTTCCGGGTACAAATCACATCTACATACTCCACACTGAAATTAGGGTTTTTTTCATATTTCATTTAATTTTCCTATCTTGCCAAATAAACGCACTTTATTGTACTGCACAAAAGCCTATTTTGTCATATAAAACTCTTTGCATATTAAAGATTATTTCTCAGATTACATTTACAGACAGGCACATTATTGGCCCAAGGTACAGATGTATGCCAAATTGCTTTACTAAAATGTTGAACCAATTCATACCACCATTATTTCTAATTTGAAACAATGCCATTGATTCTTCTAAACTCTGCTAAGACAATAAAGCGTCTTCTGTCCACCTTGAGGGTGCTGGCTTTCTCCTTTCTTTGTTGCTTTCCAATCTCTGAAAACTATTATCGCTATGATCAAAAGTGAAAATTCTTGTTTTATGGCTTTTGGCCTTACTGTGATTGACAGTTACCTATTTAAAAGTACTACATCCTCCCCACAATTAAAGTCGGTGTGTACGTAACGTGATCTCAGAAATGCAGCAATGGGGCAATGGATCAGTTATAGACAACATGAAATATGGTCAGGCTGTCTTTTTAGTCCACTGTCGCCAGTGTTGTGACCTCTAGGAAGGTGACACATCTGATGTGCCACTTCTAAAACAGAGGGTTCATATCTAGATACTGTCGCACCAGTCATTTTGTGATGCCTGGAAATGCTGTGTTCTGGGAACCCTGAATAATGAATAAAAGCCATAGCCATTTACTCTGGCTCAAACCAGACTTGAGAGTTTTAGTTCTAAAACTTTGGTTCTAAAATTGCCCTTCTGACACAGAAACTGCATGAATTGAGAATAAGAAGTTCGATTAATCCCAGCACTCAGGAGGCAGAGGCAGAATGTGAGATCCAAGCCAACCTGGTCTACATAGGGAGTTCGAGGACAGCTAGGGCTATAGGAATCCCTGTCTCAAAAAAAAAAAAAAAAACCTCAAATTTCTTTAAACACATAAAACTGAGTCAAGAGGAAACAAAAATGTGATAGATCTTGTTTTAGTTTCTTTTGCTATAATAAAACACCCTGACCAAAAGCAACCTAGGGGAAGAATTGGCTTACACTCCCAGGTCACAGTCCATCACTGAGGGAAGTTACAGCAGGATCTTAAGGCAGGCAGCTTGCTGTTTCACACAGCATTACCTCTAACTAGGGAACTCAGCCAAGGCAGTACAGCAAAAACCATGAAATGCTGCTTGCTGGCTTGCCCAAAGTCTCATGCTCAGCTAGTTTTCTTATATAGCCCAGACCCACCTTCCCAGGGGATGGTGTCACTCACAGTGGGCTGGGCCCTCCAACACTAATAATCAAGACAATTGCCCACAGATATGTCCATAGGCCAATCTGATCTGAGCAATCCCTTAGTTTAGAGTTATTCTCAGGTGATTCTTGGCTATTGCAAGTCGACAGTTAAAGCTACCTAGGGCAGAACTATAACTCAGGAAGACTGACTTGATCATCAAAGATAGTACACAAAGAAAAGCCCAGGACCAGATGGCCTTACTTGTGAATTCTAGCAAATAATTAAGAAGAATCAGCACAACTTTCCAAAAACTGAAGAGGAGAGTACATTTCCCAACTATGAGGCCAAGGTTAACCTGATACCAAAGGCAGACAAAGGCATTACAAGAAAGCTATATATCAATGTCTCATTTTAATAGTGGAACTGTAACCCTCAAAAAAATATAAACCAGTTAAAATCAGCAGCATATTCAGAGGATTATGTGAGATTTAATCTCAAAATGAAATGAAAGAAAGTATTTCCCTTTTTTTAAGAGAGTCTCATGTAGCCATACTTTTGATCCTCCTGCCTCCACTTCCCCAAAATGTTGGAATTATATGCATGTGTCACCATCCTTGGATAGGATACTTATTTTTATGAAAAATTTTATAAACATATATTAATTGTATATAATAATGGGTTTCATTATGACATATTCATACATACATAAACATGTTTTGCTCACATTTACACCCCTATTTATGAAAATTAATTAAATAGAT
>NW_008330588.1:467042-484869 GCF_000622305.1 Nannospalax galili
AAAGCATAGAAACTCACATGCCCACTTCAAGGGATGCAGAAAAAGTATTTAACAAAATTCAACCATTTTCATCATAAAATCTCTCCATGAGTTAGAAATAGAAGTTAATTTCTTATATATAATAAAGGCAATATACAAAAAAAACCCACAAGTAACATAATACTTGGTTGTGAAAGACTGAATGCTTTTTCCTCAAAACGAATAAGGAGTTGGTCATCTCCTATTCTAGGAGGTCCTAGCAGAAGTATTTAACAAAATTCAACCATTTTCATCATAAAATCTCTCCATGAGTTAGAAATAGAAGTTAATTTCTTATATATAATAAAGGCAATATACAAAAAAAACCCACAAGTAACATAATACTTGGTTGTGAAAGACTGAATGCTTTTTCCTCAAAACGAATAAGGAGTTGGTCATCTCCTATTCTAGGAGGTCCTAGCAGTGCAATTAGGTAAGAAAAAGCAAGGGCAGGGCTGGAGAGATGGCTCAGCAATGAAAGGTCCAGGCTGCTCTCACAGAGGACCCAGGGTTGGTTCCCAGCACTCACACAGCAGCTAACAACCGTCCATAACTCTAGTTCCAGGGGATCTGGCACTCTCTTCTGACTGCCACAGGCATTGTACAACACAAGTGCACTTACACACATGTAGACAATATGGCAATATACTCATCAACATAAAATTAAAGTAAATAAAATATCTCTTAAAAAGGAAAAGTAGGGGGCCTTGGGGAAGTGGTGAGATGACTCAGCAGATAAATGCACCTGTTGCTGAGCGCCTGCGTTCAATCCCTGAGACCCACAAGGTAGAAGAAGAGAACTACCTACCACAAGTTGTCCTTTGACCTCCACGTGTACCATGGCAGGTGCATGCTGAGAGAGAGAGAGACAGCAAGAGAGAGAGAGAGAGAGAGAGAGAGAGAGAGAGAGAGAGAGAGAGAAATGAATAAAAATGTAATAAAAACTATAAAAAAGAAAGGGCAGGTTCCAAATTAGAAAGGAAGAAGCAAATTATTCTGTGTAGATAAACATGATTATATGTAGAAGAAAATCTTCAACACTCCTCACAAAACTGTTAGAAATAGGGATGGAGAAATGACTCGGTAGTTAAAAGCACTTGGTGCTCTTACAGTGGACCCGAGTTCTATTCCCAGCACCCACATCAGGTGGCTTACAACCCAAGCACCTATAACACCAGGTCCAGGGGATCCAATGCCACTGACCTCTGAGCACCTGCACTCATGTGCACATACCCATATATGCACATAACATAATTAACAATAATAAAAATGGTCTTTTTAAAAACTAATTTAACAGTTGCATAATATGAAACCACCATATGAATATCAGTTCACTTCCTACATACAGCAATCAAAAAGGAAGTTAAGGAAACAATTCTGTTTACAACAACGCCCCAAAACTAAATACTTGGAAATAAGTTTTATTAAAGAGGCAAAAGAATTATACCTTGTTATTATAAAGCACTGATGAGAGAATTAAGGAAGACAAATGAATGGAAAGATAGCTCATCATCATCGGGTGGGAAACTTTGCTAAGATGACAGACAACACTCTCTTGAAGTGACCTAGAGATTAAATGTAAAACCTAACAGAATAGCAAAGAGCTTGCTTTGAAGAAATAGAAATGATTCTTTTCAGTGTATTTTGTCTTCAGTGGTTTTATATATGAATACAATATCTTTAACTTATATCCACACCAGTTCCCCTCCTCCAACTCCTCCTGAAACCTCCTCCCTTATTCCCCTTCCAACTTCTTCTCTTTTTTAATAGCCCAAGTCCAATTAGTGCTTCCCCTGTGTGCATGGTATAGGGCGCCACACACTGGAACATAGGCAATTTATGTGCCGCACCACTGAAGAAAATTGATTCTCCTTTCCCCAGAAGCCACCAACTGTCATAACTCCTCAGCTAAGGGAGGAGCCTGTGAGCCCTTTCCCTCTCCATTCTGGAGTGTTTAATTAGGGTTACTTACAGGATAATGGAGGGGTTACTTACAGGAATATGGGCAACTTACCAATGGCTACATTACTGAGGAAAATGTCTCTCCCTCTCCCTGAAACCAGTAGCTGTCTGGTTTCTCAGGAGGTCCTCAGAGCAGGCCATGGTCCCATAAGCCCCGCCCCCCCACCAAGGAGACTTTTGGAATCATATATATTTTGTAAAGTTGACATTTTTGTGTGTGTGACGTATGGGTGTACATGTATATGTGAGTGTACATGTGCATGAGCGTGGTGGGCAGAGATCAATATAGAGTGTCTTTCTCCGTGGCTCTCCATGTTGGGTTTTGAGACCTGGCCTCTCTCTAAAGATTCAGACAGGCTGGCTAATCAATGAGCTCCAGGAATCTTCCTATTTCCACCTTCGCAGAGCTGGAGTTACAGAAGCACACAACTGCTCCTGGCTTTCATGTGTGTGCCTGAGATCAAAACTTGGGTTCTCCTGCTTCTACAGCAAGCTCTTTACCATCTCTCCCTTCCTTTTTTTCTTTTTTGAGATAAGGTCTTATGTAGCCTAGGCTGGCCTCAAACTTGCTATGTAGCCAAGGATTGTCTTGGATGCCTTATATTTCTGCCTCTGCCTCCCAAGTGCTAGGATCAGAGTCCTAGACCACCACACCCAGACTTAACTTCTTTATTTTTCCAGATTCTCAGTATGGCACCAGGATTAGCCTGGAAGGTGCTACAATCCTCCTGTTTCAGCCTCCCAGATGTTTATGCATTCTTATACTGAACATGTAAAAATGTATTACCTATGTGGGTTTTCTTTGAAAATAATTTAAAGAAAATGTAAAGAAAAACATAAAACTTTGCTCTTAAACCTTAATGAGGGGACACAGGATTTTGCTTTTAAAAAAAAAATCACCTTTGGGGTTAGAGAGAGATGACTCAGCAGTTAGAGCACTGACTACTCTTGCAGAGGACCCAGATTCAATTCCCAGCACCCACGTGGCAGCTAACAACCATCCCTAACTCCAGTTCCAGGGGACCCAACACCCTCTTCTGGCCTCCTTGGGCATTGCATGTATGTGGTACACCTACATACATGCAGACAAAACACTCATATACATAAAATAAAACTTTAAAAAATCACTTTACACATTAATTGTCAACTAGTAATCTCTAACACACACATAGCTTTTAGGATAAAGATAGTTCAGGAAAAGAGAAAGCACCCAAGTAGCCAGCTATTCTATCATTTTGTTGCCTTGGTAACTAAGGCAGCTGTGGGAACTGTTTTCTATTATTTTCCAATCCTTCCACAGAAAGAAAAATTTTCAAATGGGAAAGTAAATGTGCCAAGGGTATAATTAGTCTCCCTGAAGATGAACCATTAAAATAATGCCAGTGGATAAAACGAAGTAAAGAGGAGCCAAAAGAACTAGAAAAATGGAAACCCAATGCCAGAGCTTTCCATATTCGGTTCACTTTCTACAGTCACATGAAAGATTCTGCAGTGGGCCGCAAGGCTCTACGGCTGCAACCTAAGGAGGCCCAGGCAAGCACGGCTTACTCCACACCAGCAGGAGTGGGAAAAAGCTTCCTCATGCCAAAATCACTAACACAAAGGAATAAAACGTCACTGATGAAAGCTACCAAGGAAAGAATCAGACATCATGGAATAAATCCTTCCACATGGAGTCTGTTTTCAACAGTCACATCTAAAATGGGAAAGTAGGCCTCTGAGATGGCTCAGTCAGTAAAGCGCTTGCCAGGTGTCCTACTTTGCTTTCTGGTGCTGTGAGAAAACACTGACTAAAAGCAACTTAGGGGAGAAAGCAGTTTATTTCAGTTTATACTTTCAGATCACAATCTATCACTGAGGGAGGGCAGGGCAGGAACTCAAGCAGGCACCATGAAGGAACATTGCTCACTGGCTCATGCTCAGATAGTTTTCTTATACAGCCCAGGACCACCTGCATCAATCAGCAATCAAGTCAATGCCCGACAGATAAGCCCACAGGCCAATCTGATAGAGGAAATTCTTCAATTGAGGTTCCCTCTTCTAGATTGTGTCAAGTTGTCGATAAAAACTAACCAGGACACCAGGCAAGTATGAGGATCTGAGTTCGATTCCCCAGTACCCACATAAGTCCAGCATGGTGGACTGTCCCTGTAAGCTCAGTGCTAGAGAAGTGGAGGTGGGAGCATCCTTACGGCTTGCTAGCCAGCCAGATGAGGCAAATATGTAAGCTGTAGGTTCAGTGAGAAACTCAGTCTCAAAAAATAAGATAGAGAGGACTGGAGAGATGGCTCAGTGGTTAAGAACACTTGTTGTTCTTGCAGAAGACCCGAGTTCGAACCCCAGCACCCACGTGACAGCTAACAACTGTCTGTAACTCCTGTTCCAGGACATCCGACAGCCTCTTCTGTCCTCCGTGGGCATTGCACGACACAGGTACACTTACCTCCACACAGGCAATACATGCATACACATAAAAAAATAAAATATTTTAAAAAATAAGATGGAGAGGGACTGAAAAAGACACTGACATTGACCTCTGGTCTCCACACACATATGCACACATGTACACAAATAAATAATAAAATAAAGCAGGCAATTAACCCTAAATAACCCAGTGAAGAAAACAAAAGATTTGGAAGAACTGCTTGCAACGAATATTACAAGGCCGTATTAGAACAGCACATCCCAAAACACTGACATACACATAGCTTTCTGAAACTGACTGGTTACAGCCAATCACATGCATTCCACCAATGTGTGGGAAATGGAGATCTAAACAGATACAAATAGCTCTTGGCTAGATGAGAGCACTGCACCTGCCACACTTGGAAATGTTCACTTTTAAAAAATTAAACTTTGAGAATGTAAAGGAGTGTGGAAGTCTTGTTTCTACCTTTTTGTAGTGAATAAATAAGTTAGCTGGGAAAACGTCACAACATCAGCAACTGAAAAAGAGAGAGATCCTAGCAGGGTGTGGTGGTGCACACCTGTATTCCCAACACTTAGGAGGCAGAGGCAGGCAGATCTCTGTGATTTCAAGACCAGCCTGTTCTATACTGTGAGTTTCAGGCCAGCTGGGGCTACAGGGAGACCCTGTTTCAAAAAAGACCAAAAATAAAAAGAAAGAAAAGAAAAGAACAAAGAAAAGATAAGTCCTTAGCTTCAAACAACTAACAGATGAAATACTGTTTCTTAGGTAAACTGGCTTCAAAAGTGCATTTCTTTTGTTTTGTTGAGACAGGGTCTCATCTCAAAAACAGAAACAAAGAAATGTTTGTGTTCAATGAAAAGACTCAGAGGCCAGGCTGGATGGTGCATGCCTGTAATCCCAGGACTTAGTAAACTAAGGCAGGGCGTTTACAAGATCAAGGCCAGCCTGAGTTATGGAACAGGACCTTGTGAAAGAAACAAAGGAAGAAAAGGAAACAGAAACAGAAAAACTGTTTCTTCTTAAGAGCCACAGTATGTGAGTTACTTTCCACACAGGAAGGGTATGAGTTCAACTGTCTGCTCTGGGGTCAAGGCAGCTGCTGCACCACGCTCCTTCCAAGCCACCACACAGCTGCCTGCTCCACAAAGCTGTCTGCTGCCATGCCCCACATTGGTGGGCTGTATTCCCACAAATCACACACCAAAATAAACCTTCACTCCTTTAACTTGTCTCTTGTCAGATATTTTGTGACAGTGAGTAGGCCACATAGTATATATGTTTTGGTTAAGTCTTACGAGTAAGAGAACTTTAAATTATGAAATGTCCAAGTCTTGCATGTTAACGTCCTCTGAGAAACTGATGCAAACATTCAAAGACTGTATGACAGGAAATGTCGATGCAATGGGAGCTAAGTAGGCTGGGGGGGGGAGTGTGATAAGGAAAGACTCTAGGGAAGGAACATTGAATAGAACATTCTAGAACATTAGGATTGTGATTTTTAAAAAGTTCAGAAAAGCATGTGAAGAATTCCTAAGCCAACATCAACCAGTTGAGGGTCTGCCTTCCAGGAACGGCCTGCCTTGGGATCTCAGCCTGACCCAGTCATTGACCTGGAACACCTTGTGGGATGTGAGGCCTCGTAAAAATGCATCAGTGGGTACAAATGCAGAGCCTGGCAGCTCTCATCCTTGCACTGCTAGGTCCTGGAAATCAGATAGCTCCAACGTACATGCATGCTTGTGTCAGTGATGACTTCCCACTCTTGCAGGTTTCCACTTGGGAGCAAGGTAACATTTAACTCTGTTTGGGAGTTAACATCTCATCATCCAGAAGCAGTGCCTCCTGCCTCTAGGAAGAAAGAGATAAAGAATTACACATTCCTTAGTGAAGAAGAGGCCTGGGGGATTGGTAGGAAGAAACCGAGACAACTCAGAATACAAAAGAAAACCAGAATGGAAAAAAAAAAGTATTCCTTCCTGGGTGGAAAAACTGTCATGTTAAAAGTGAACTTTATTGCCAACGTTTTTGTCATTCCAGTTAAAATGCCCATAGGATTGATGAAGTTTGTTCAAATAGTAAGAACAAGTGGAAAGGAATAATTAAGAAAATGTCAAAAAGGTTAAACTTTTTAAAAGATCTTGTACTTGCTGGATACAGAAAATTATAAAGGTTGATCATTGTTATTTATTTATTTATTTATTTATTTATTTATTTATTTATTTATTTTGGGGCACGTATGCTACAGAACAGGTGTGAGGGTCTGAAGACAGCCTGAGAATCAGTTCTCCACCATGAGGGTCCTGGGAACAGAACTCAGGTCCCCGTCTTTATCCACTGAGCCATCTTGCCAATAAAGCTTGATTATTGCGATGTAGACACAGAAACAGACGTGCCTAAATGATTAGAGAGATTCATAACAAACCTACCTACAAATATTATTTAGTCCATAATGAATGAGGTCTCTTCAATTAGTTCTGAAGTTATAGGATAAATGCTTTTGGAAAAATAAATGCAGGTCTCCAAATCGCACTTAAATCCAAAATAAACTGCAGATCGATCCCTTTTGCTTTGCTTCTCTGTCTCTGTCTCTCTCCCTCTTTCTGTTTTATTGAGACATGGTCTCACTCTATAGCCCAGGCTCTAGTCTCAAACTCACAGTGATTGTCCTGCCTCAGCCTGTGGGCCGCTGGGATTACAGGCATGAGCCAGCAAGTCGGGCTCCAAATTTAAATACACAAAATATAAAATCCAATAAAGTATTTAAAAAATATATGAGAGATGACTTATCTGAGCTCTGACTACAGGAAGCTTTTCTAGGGATATAATACAAAGCATAAAATCATAACATCAAACATTAATAAATCTGAGGACATTAAAATTTAAGAGTTCTGCAGATCAAAAAAGGAGAAAACAATATAAATGGTTATGGAAAAGTGGTGGCAGCAAAGATGACATGGATTTTTTTGTACTTCCTGAATTGCACAGAAATAACAGAGAAATGACAGCAAGGCAAAAATCATGGCCAGCATCATCAGCTGACCTAGCTGACCTGTATCCCCACAGACCCTACACAGCTGGCCTAGGTGACCTGTATCCCCACAGACCCCGCAGCACATACACGGCTGGCCTAGGTGACTGGGTGCCCCCACAACAGGGAGAAAGCACCAATTCCCACAGTGCTGTTCTGCCTTTTGCAATTTCAGAGGAAGAGGCAGAGGAAGCGCTGCTGCACCTGGCAGATCAGAAAACACTGTCAACATGAAATTCTCAGCAGGTGAAAGAGAGCAGCAGACACTTTCAGGGCAAAATCTGAAACTGGAAAGGAGTTAGCCAAACACCAAAACAAAATGAAAAACCGAAAAAAGGTTCCTAAGAACGGTGTGAAACAGAAGCTGCAGAAGATGCCCTCGGGGACAGTGTTATATCAGGTAAAAAGGAGCTAAAGAAGACGCCTGGGGCCACAAGGAAACAACTCTGCAGCCAACGGGAGTGTCCACATGCAAAAATGAGACAATACACTCTCAGTAAGGTTCATAATTTCAGTGGGTTGAAATCCACCCACTAACTTAGAAAGCATGAATTCATAATACTACTAAATAAAACAAGTTCAAGTGATGACTCTCAGAAGTTGATAGGAAAGCAGTTGATTATCTTGGAAAATTGGCAAAGAAAGAAACGAGCTGATTATGTCCCAGCTACCTTTCCATTTCCTGTGATAAAAACAGTCCGACCAGGGCAGAAACTCAGGCAGGAACCTGGAGGCAGCAACTGAAGCAGAGCCCACGACTTGTTCCCTCTGACCTGTGCTCAGCTACCTCTCTTATACCACCCAGGCCCACATGCCCAGGGGTGGCACCCCCCCACAGTGGGTTGGGCCCTCTCACATCACTCAACAATCAAGAAAATGCCTCACAAACATGTTCACAGGCCAATCAGATAGAGAAAATTCCCCAGTTGAGGGTCCCTCTTCCCAGGTGTGTCAAGTTAACAACAGAAGCTCTCCAGTAAACAGTGTTCGTTTCTCAGGTATCCTAGATGAACCACTGGGATAACCAAAATTATATTTACAGCATGATTGTAACCAAGAATGAAAAGGAGCTTCTAGAATTTGAATATTGTCATTTTTCAACCCCCAGGGAAATAAGGCAGGAAACATTAAGAACTGCTAATATCTAACATCATTTCGTGTCACAAAGACCAACAGAGCTGGGCATGGTGGCGCACACTTTGGAAAAAGAGGCAGGAGGATCACTGCAAGCTTGAGGCGTAGCACCCTGGGACTCCACTTGGCTTGGGCTATGCCCACACCCTTCTTCTAACAGTGCACTTGGTAGCCTGAGACCTTCTACCGCCACATACTATGCACACATGCCGAACTCCAAACAATGCACTTAGCAACATGTTAGGACCTCTACCTACACAGAGCTGCATGCACACCTGCATTAAACAATGGAAATAAGTTACTCCCCTTAACAACGCCTAGATAATGCCTGGTTCCTATTCAAACACACCCTGGAATACAATTGGGGAAGTATGAGCAATGAGCAATCCTGCCTAGACTGGTTTGGGGTGCATTCCCAATAAGGCACACTGTGTCCTCAGAGTGAACTTTTAGGGAGAGCCCTAATTTATCATATTATGCCTATGCATAACTGGGCATGCATATAATTAAAAGTAGATGCAGTATGGGAAAGAATGCCAGTGAGCAAAGACCTACATAATCCAAGCCTGTTTAAGTCAAAGTAGAAAGCTACCTAAATTACATTTCTTGTAACCAAGTTTTTTTCTTCTATTGAACCCCATAAAAGTAAAGCCCCAAGTGGTAAGTCGGCCTTTGAGTACTTTTGCACTCCTGTGACCCACTGCTCTCCTGCAGAGTATTTTCTCACTGGTATTACAGCTTTGCTTTGAATAAAGCTTTCCTGCTATTTTGAAATCTGTGTGGGCTTTTATTTCACTCTTGACTAAGAGGCCAAGAAGCACCCAGTTCAGACCCCAGCTACAGGCAATCAGCCTGCTATATACTGGGAGGTCCAGGCCAGCTACACTGTGTCCAAAAGCAAAGATACCAAGACCATCAGAAAATAAGAAATTACATGCCTTTTCCTTTTTCTTTTAGTTACATTTGTGGATGTATGTGTGCACACGAGACACATAAGGAGTGTGTAGGTCAGAGGATACCTTGCAGAAGTCGATTCCTTCCACCATATGGGCCCCTGGGATCAAATCCTTGTCATCACGCTTGTTAACAAGCACCTTTACCCACTTAGTCTCTCCCTCTCCTCTCCTCTCCTCTCCCCTCCCCTCCCCTCCTCTCCTCTCCTCTCCTCTCCTGTCCTCTCCTCTCCTCTCTTCCCCTCCCCTCCCCTCCCCTCCCCTCTCCTTTCCTCTCCTCTCCTCTCTTCCCTCTCTCAACACGAACTCACTTGGTAGCTTTGGCTGGCCAGGAACTCACTATGTAACACAAGCTGGCTTTGAACTTGTGGAAATTCTCCTTCCTCAGCCTCTCAAGTACTGGGATTTCAGGAGAGCCACCATACCTGGCTTTCACGTGTCTCTTGATGAATATTCTCAGTCCTCTACTTGCCAATGCACCCAACCCAGTGTGATCCTCTCTCTAAATGCAGCCGCCAATTTGCAGAAGTGAGATGACATTTTAACATTCATCATGCACGCACTCAGCAATCCAAGTGTGGAGAAAGCCTATAGGTCAAATAGTCGGATTTCTTTTTTTTTTTCAATGTGTATATGTGTATTGCCTGCATGTAGGTAAGTACACTCGTGTGGTGCAATGCCCACGGTGGTCAGAAGAGTTTTTCAGATCCCCTGGGACTGGAGTAAAGGACAGTAGTTTGCTTCCATGTGGGTGCTGGGATTTGAACTTGGGTCTTCTGCAAGAATAGCCAGTCATATTAACTGCTGAGCCATCTCTCCAGCCCCAAAGTCAGATTTCTTTAATAGATAAATTGTTAGGAAAAGGAAGGATGGGGCAGACAGCAGTCTAGAACAAAACAGGCATGTTAACATAATGATGGTTGGCAAGCAGATTGGAACTCTTGTGCACTGCTGGTGGGAATGTAAAATGGTGCAGCTGCTGGGGTAAACAGTTTGGCAATTCATCAAAATGTTAACCATAGAGTCACTCTATAAGCCAGGAATTCTATTCCCAAGCATGTACCCAAGGGAAATGAAACACATGCTCAATAAAAACTTGTACAGAATGTTTATAGTAAAATTGTTTACACTCGCCAAGATGCAGAAATAACACAAGTGTCCAGTCATTGATGATTGCATAAACAGAATGTGGTGATATACATAAGGAGAATATTATTTGACCATAATAAAAGGAATGAAATACTAACACATGCTATATAACATGGATGACCTTGGAAGAAGTATGCAGAAGGCAAAGAGCCAGACACACAAAACCACTGTTTTCATGATTCAATTTATATGAAATGTTAAGAACAGGCAAATCCATAGCAACAGAAAGTAGATTACTGGTTGCTAGGACTGGGGTAAAAGGATCCAAAAGTGACTGCTAATGGTTATAGGGCATCTCTTAAGGGTGGGAAATATGTGCTGGTGTTGGGTAGTGACTGGGTTTGCACAGCTGTAAGAATGTACTAAAAATCATTGAACTGTATACTTCACAAGAGAATTTTATGTTGTTACTCATACCTCAATTTCAAAATAATAATAAAAAGGATATTAACTTTTAATAAACAGTACAGGGCTAGAGAGATGGTTCAGTGGTTAAGAGCACTGGTTGCTCTTATAAAAGACCTGAGTTCAAATCCCAGCACCCACCTGGAGGCTAACAACTATCTAACTCCAGTTCCAGGGGATCCAACTATCTCTTCTGGTCTCCAAGGGCATTGCACAACATGGGTACACTTACACACATACAGGCATGACACTCACACATAAAATAAAAATTTAAAAATAAGTACACAATGCAATGTGTGGGGATGCACACTTGGGGACTAAACCCGCCTTAATACACAGGGAAGGCATTTCCAAAAGTTGGACAGTGAATACTTGTGGAAGTGATATGGATGGGAATGGACATGTGAGGGGCTTTTAATTTCTTCTACATTTTTTATTTGTTTATGTGTGTGCACATGTGCCTGTGTGTCTGTGTCTATGTGAGGGTATGGGCGTGTGTGTGTGTGTGTGTGTGTGTGTGTGTGTGTGTGTGTGCCAGCAGAGGGCACTGGGCATCAGTCTCCACCTGTTCCTCTGTCTCTCCCTGAATCTGGGGTTCCTGTGTCTCAGTTAGGCTGGAAGCCAGCAAGTCCCAGAGACCCTTCTGCCTCAGCCCCCCTGCCCCAGAGCTGGGATTATAGACATTTGCAGACTATGCTCTGCTATGTGGGTATTGAGACCAAACTCTGGGATCAGAACACCAGACCTCATGTTTGCACAGTGCTTTTAATTGAAAAGGCTTCTGAGTAGACAGAAGTTCCAATTCTTCACCCAGAAAGTAGTTACAAGGATGTTGGCCTTAGGATAATTCACAAAACTTCAGTTTTGTTTTATGTGGTTTTCTATATCTATGTTTTATTTTACAACAAAAATGTTACTTTTTAAAATATCAGAAACAAGCCAGGCATGGTAGCACACGCCTTTAATCCCAGTACTTGGGAGGCAGAAGCAGGCAGATCTTTATGAGTTCAAGGCCAGTGTGGTCTACATAGGAGTTCCAGGACAGCTGGGGCTACAGGGAGACCCTGTCTCAAAAAGACAAAAAAAAAAAAAAAAAAAAAAAAAAAATCAGAAATGGGCTGGAGAGATGACTCAGCGGTTAAGAGCACTCAGCAGAAGACCCAGGTTCGATTCCCAGCACCCACATGGTGGCTAATGACCATCCAAACTCCAGCTCCAAGGAATCTGACACCCTCTTCTGACTTCCATGGGCACTGCACAACACACACACACACACACACACACACAAGTAATACACTCATACACATAAAATAAAAATATTTAAAAAGAAAACTATCAGAAACAAAATTAAAAGGCACTCTGAAAAAGTACACACACACGCACACGCACACACACACACACACACACACACACACAAGTCAAATATTAGTACTATTTTCTAATTACCTTTTTTAAGTCAATAAGGAAATTTTTAAGTCTCAAATTTGAGAGCAGGATATGGTGGTACATAACTGTGATCCCAGCACTTGGGAAATGGATGCATGAAGATCAAGATTTCGAGATCATCCTCAGCTACCTAATGAGTTCAAAGTCAACTTGAGCTACATGAGATCCTCTCTCTTAAAAAAGGGAGGAGGGCTTGGAGATGGCTGTATGGATAAAATGGCTGCTTTGCAAGCATAAGGACTTGAGTTGAATCCCCAGCACCCACATAAAAAGCCTGGCATGGTGGCATTCTTCTGTAACCCCAGACCTGGGAGACAGAAAGAGGCAGATCCCTGGAGCTCTCTGGCCAGAGAGCCAACTTGAAACAGCAAGTTCTAGGTTCAGTGAGAGATTGTATCAAAAAGTGAGGTGGACAGCAATTGAGAAAGACATTTGATACTGATTATCGATCTCTGGCCTCAACATGCACCACAAACATACCGCCCCCCCCAAAAAAAGTGAGGTGGACAGCAATTGAGAAAGACATTTGATACTGATTATTGATCTCTGGCCTCGACATGCACCACACACATACCGCCCCCCCCCCACAAACATGTACCACACATACACAAACATTACATACACATAAATATTACACACATGCACACATCACAAACACTACAGACACATGCGTAAATACACACACACACAAAGCTGAATGACTATTCCGTAATGATAAAAAGGATTATTTCTGAATTACTGAATTGTGATTTACATTTTCTTCTTTGTGCTTTTCTGCACTTTTCTAATTTCCCATGATTTTGCATTATTTTCAGAAAGTTAAGCACTGCACGATTCTAATGAATAAAAGCAAAACCTTTTGCAAAAGAAAATGTCTAGGGAATAAAATTTTAATGCTGGAGTCTTAAATTTATGGGGTATTTGGATGATTTATTGTAGTGATTCTCAGACTATTACAAGGTGCTCTATGGTTAAAATTGAATAATAGTGCCCTTTCTCAATTTTAAATAGTTTCATTTATTTTGTTTAATGACTTAGAACTAAATGTAAAACATCAAGTTATCAACCTATATACATGCCAATGAATTATTAACATGTCAAAGAGGATCCGGCAGCAGTACAAGTTGGGGAGAAGTTTGAGCCATAATTTGGACAGGAACACTCTTTTATCAAGAAGAATTTCTGAGCCAGGCATGATGGTACACACCTTTAATTCCAGCACCCTCTAGGCAGAGGCAAGCAGATCTCTGTGAGTCGAAGACCAGCCTGGTCTACATTTTAAGTTCCAGGCCAGCCAGGGCTACACAGCAAGACCCTGCCTTAAACAAAACAAAAACAGAAAAGTTTCTGGTTTGGGTTCTATCAGAATTATTAATGTAGCATCTTCTAAAATAAAAGCATTTCTGTACATTCTGTACAAATTAAAAGTCATATGTTTTTTAATATCCTGAATAATTAACAAGTATTAGTTAAATAACAACTGTACCCAGTAGTGCACAGCATTAAGAAAAAAAATGCCATCTCATTGGAGAAGGAAATCAAGCTCTGATTTGGATATGGCTGTCCCCAGGCTTGGTCTCTAACATATTGGAAGGTGGTGGGACACTTAAGGCACAGGGCCTGTGAAAGGTTCTGACATCCTGGGGGCTTCATTCTTAAGAATGTATTCATCCTGTCTCCCAGAAGTAAGGCGGGAATTGAGTGGGGCTGGATCAGTTCCCTCAAGAATAGGTTGTTCTAAAGTGAGTTCAAGTAAATGCTCATGACTATGCATCGCTCCATGCTGCATCCCAAAGGTTCTCTAAGTTGTGTTTTCACTTTCACCTGATTCTAGGGATTTTCTAATTTCCTCCTCATTTCTTCAGTGGTGCATTGGTCATTCCATGGCAAATTAGTCAATGGCTGTGTGTTTGCATATCATTTGCATAGCTTCTGTAGGTCTGCTTCTATTAGTTTTATTCCACTTTTATCTGATAAGGTATAAGAAATTACTTCAGTTCTCTTATATTTGTTGAGACTTGGTCTATGCTGTAAAATCTCACGTATTTTAGACAACGTTCTACAGTCTGCTGAGATAAATGTGTGTTCCCCAGCTGTGGGACAGAATATTCTATAGTAAGTCCATTGGATCTATGGCACAGTTGAACTCTGGGGTTTCTTTACTTTTTTTTTTCACTCTTCATGGGTTGTTCGCCTTCTTTGTCTCTTCTGACTAATTTTGGGTCCAGGCCTACTCTTTAGATACATGTTGGCTACTGGGCTATTGGGTTTCTGCTCGCTTCGTGTCTCGATTTCCACCCTTGCTTTCAACCTGTGTGGGCTTTGCATCCAGCCATAAAGCATAAAGTGATGTCATTCAAAGGAAAGTGGACAGAACAGCAGATCATCATGCTAAACAAAGTAAGCCAGACTGTGAAAGACAAATATCTGCTCTCATATATGGCATCTAGATTTAAAGATGGGTGTGCATGTATGTGTGTGTGACATCAAAGCAGAAGGGGGACAATTTGGGCAAAGTAAGGTGTATTAGTGACTTTCCTGTTGCTGTGATAAAACACCAAAGCATCTTATAGAAGGGAGAGTTTATTTGGTTTACAGTTCCAGGTTTAAGAGTCCATAATGGCACTGGAGGCATGGTAGCTAAGGTAGCCAGAGCAGAAAGCCAAGCATTCACATCTTCAAGCAGGCACAGGATACAGAGAGCAACTGGAAATCCCTCAGGGCTTAAGAACTCTCAAAGTTGTCCCCAGTGACTTGCTTCCTCCAGCGTGGACACACTTCCTAAACCCTCCCAAAATAGTGCCACCAACTGGGGAGAAATTGTCCAAATACTTGGAGCCTATGGGGGACATTCTCATTCAAACTACCACAGAAGGGACCCAGCAGAAGAGGGGGCTACAGAGGGTAAGGGGGAGGTGAATATGAGCAAACTACCATGATACACATTTGAATATGTCCTAATTAAACCCAGCAGTTTGCATTCTAGTTAAATAAATTGATTTCAGTGAGCTCAATCTTCTCTGCTTGTTCTCACTTCCCTTCTTACAATGCAACCTTTCCTGCTCCTACATGTGTTACTTTGGGACTGCCATTTGCTATCCAGTGACACAGCCAGACAGCCTTGCTCAGATGCCAATCCTATGCTGTTTGGACTCTGGCCAACCAGAACACTAAGCCACATAAATATCTTTTCTTTATAATTTACCTAGCACCGAGTACTTTGTTATAGCAACACAAAATGGACCATGACACAAACCTTTATGAAAATAACAAAATATATGATAAGATATCAATTATTCAGGGACTAAAACAGATTTACTTAAAAGTAAGAGAAAGGCCTTTTTTTGGACTGGAACCATGGAGGCTGTCCCAAAGAAGAAAAAGTTTACTGCTGTACCTTAAGAAAAAGTGAAGGATGAGGCTGGAGTGATGGCTCTGGTAAAGAGTGCTGGCCGCTTTGGCAGAGGACCTGGATTTGATTCCCAGCACCCATGTGATGGCTAACAACCATCTGTAACTCCAGTTCTTGGGGACCTGATGCTCTCTTCTGGCCACCAGCACACACACATGTGGTATACATAAATGCACAGAGGCACACACACATACATATATAAAATAATAAGTGATTAGAGTCAAATTACATTCAGTTGCTGGGAAGAGTGGATATTCAGGTGAGGGTCCAATGACCCTGCTTGGTTCTCCTTTAATGAATGAGCACAATTGTCAACAAGCCCAATTGTGATGATGTTTAGCAATCAGGCTCAGTTGAAATCGTGATGATGGCAGTTATTTCATGCAGAAGGGACTGCTGTATAGCATCATCAGGCTGAAGTATACAATCTGGGGAAGGCTAGGAAGAGAAGGCATGACCCATACTGGGTAAAGGCTTTCCAGTGTGCATACCCTAAGGTCAAACATACACCTCAGCAACCCCTCAGTATCTCGGTAAGTAAGCTCAATAAATTCATTGGATCCCCAGTAAAACTTTAAACAAACATTGGCTCCACACTAGAACCTTGAAAGGGAATAAGCATTGCTTAGCATCCCCAGGAAAAGAAGTCTCACAACAGATAGAAAATTTATTTGTTAATGCTATTGTGTCTCATAATTATTTTTTTGATGAGAATGTAAAAGATGTTAAAAGGATATGGAATGGAGATTTTTCTCAAATAGAAAAAATGAGAAGCCTAAGCAAGTGATGAAGGTCTGTTTAGGTTTGTTATGATATATAAAGGATAAGACAAAAATAATATACACATCATCTTAAACTGTCTATAGTCATAGTTTAGTCAACTAGTTTAAGGAGCAAAATATATATCTAGTCAAAATTTATCTAAGAATATTTTTTTAACCAAGCCTTATCTACATAGCACGTGATAATTAAAAGTACCAGACTGGTGGAACTAACATTATTGGATGTTTAACAGTCATAGTTTGAGGCCTATATTAATATGGTCAGAGGGACTTAAAGGACAGTTTTTGCCCCTTGCCCTTCAAGGTCGACCAAGTGCCAGGGGACTATGAAACATCTCAAAATGTGCTGTAACTGTGGTGAGTCACCTGTTCTCTTGTTCAGAGAGGACATGGAGACCCCACGAGATGGACTTGAACCAGTGTCCAGTCTACAAAGAGGAGGGTCAACTCAGAGGAAACATCTTATTCATGCTTCCAAGTGAAGCCAGACATGGTCGAGCAGGACCTTTGACTTATCTTCACATAGATGGAACTGGTAAAAGAAAGGAGCCAGGAGCTCCTCCCAAGCCCACGTGACCCCTGACGAACAGATCCTCAAATGACCTTAAGTGTAAAAATAAATTGATTTATTTGGACCAACTGTATGGTCTTAAACACCCAAAAGGAAAGTATAACCAAAGAATAAATTCATCAGTGTATTTCTTTAAGAGTTCAAGGTCTTACACTTCCCAGGCATTTGACTTAAGTCTATATAAAAAGTTATTTAGACAATTATTTTTCATTGGTGATTTGTTGCTAACCAGAAAGTGCTGATCAGATGTAAAACTTCCAATCTTGGCCTGCAATACTACAGTGCCCACCTGTAGCTAAGGGAGACAACCACCTATTCTAAAATGATGGATAAATTTGTTTTCTCCTCCTATCTATAAGCCTTTGAAAGAGAACCGACACTGATTCTAACCACTCCAATAGCTATCAAAATACCTGAAAGCAAATCCTGAATCCATCACTCTAGAGTCCAGCCTTGAAAGACATAAGAAAAATGAGGAGGAACCCAACAGAGGGATGCTTTGGAAGCCCTTGTCAAGAAATTCCAATGGACTCTCA
>NW_008330588.1:485074-486845 GCF_000622305.1 Nannospalax galili
GATTCCCTATTGGCAATTTGGGTAACCTCTTCAGAGGATGGTGTGATAAGAATAGGAGGTAGGAATTGGCCGGGCAGTTAGGGTAAAAAGACCCCAAAGAAAAGTAGCCATTTTCTTGGCTAAAACTCACAATGTCCTTGGGCCTCTTAGCAACCTACTCTGTTCCTAAGGCCAAAAATGTTGAAAATATTTGGGAGCTTTTCTCTAATCCTTAAAAGATTTTAGGGTTACCTCTTCAGAGGGGGGAATATTAAAGTAGCCCAAAGCCCCATAAAAAAATTAAAAAAAATAAAGAAGAAGAAAGAGTACATGAAGTTATCAGAAAAAAAGTGATGGGGATATTTGGGATGAGTTGGAGAAGAGGCAATGGGCATGGATTTGATCAAAACACCTTACATGCATGTATGAAATTCTCAATAAATTATTTATTTAAAAATAAGTGAATCTTTTTTTTTTTAATTTACTTTATGTGCATTAGTGTATTGCCTGCATGTAAGCGCACCTGTGTCATGCAATGCCTATAGAGGTCAGAGAGGGCATAGGATCCCCTAGAACTGGAGTTACAGATGGTTGTTAGCTGCCATGTGGGTGCTGGGAATTGAACCTGGGTCCTCTGCAAGAACAGTCAGTGCTCTTAACCACTGAGCAATATCCCCAGCCCCAAGAAATGAATATTAAAAAAAAAAAAATGAAAGCTAGGCATGATGGTACATACCTTCAATCCCAGCACTCAGGAGGCAGAGGCAGGCAGATCTCTGTGCAATGGAGTCTAGCCTGGTCTATGTAACAAGTTCCAGGCCAGCTGGGGCTACAGAGAGACTCTGTCTCAAAAAAACAACAAAAAAAAATTAAAAGTCAATCTAAAATTTTTTTAAAGAAAAATAAAGGAGTTCTGCAGAGTTGAAGGTACCTCAGAAGTTTGGACAAAAGCTGGTTTGAAAGGTCAGGAGAAGGTGTTTCTTTGAGAAAGCTCAGTGCTATCACAGGGAATCTAGGCATATTATAGAACTGAGATTCAAACGGCAAGGATGACGAGACAAGCTGGTTGTTGACAAACCAGTAGAACATGGGTTGACTTGTCATCAGAATCAGAGGTGTCCCCAAGCTGTTGGAGATGCTAATCTTCAACTTCTTCGATATTTGGTATCACCTTTGTCAAGCTCAACAAGGCTTCAACTCACATGCAGAGGGCCATGGAATCAGATAATGCATGGGGTTACCCCGCCCTGAAGTCAGTAAATGAACTAATTGAACTAATCTGCACAGATGGTTTCAGGAGCCTCAGTAGAAAGTCAGTTACCTCAACAGGTAACTTGTTGGTTGCTTGATCCCATGGCAAATACAGTGTCATCGGCATGGGAGCATTTGATTGATGAGATCTTGTGGTCACTGGCTGTGGCCGCTCTCCTCCAGCTATGGCCGTATTCCTGCTCTCTTAGTTCCTCCGATCAGTCGTCCAGTCCAGACCCCAGGGCTGGTGAGGAGTCTGCGCCAGTGTCGCCGCATTCAGATGCAGACCAGGTTCAGTGACACAGATCTGCTTTATTGCAGGAAGGCACAAGCTTATATAGGGGTAATGGTCCAATCACAACACAGCAAGTAGGATACCTTATTAGCATAACAGGTTTAGCATCCTATCACAGTACAGCAAGAAGGATACCTTATTAGCATAACAAGTTTAGCGTCTTATCACAGTACAGCAAGTAGGATACCTTATTAGCATAACAGTATTAGCATAACAGACTAAATGTCCTATTACAGAATAGAGGGT
>NW_008330588.1:486925-492389 GCF_000622305.1 Nannospalax galili
AATATCTAAGTGTTGCAATTTTGGTCCAAAGGTGGTGATTAGGGAGTGGTGAGCTCTAGGCATCAGTCTCATGATCTGCCAATGGGAGCAAATGTCACAAGGCATTTCTTGTGACTCCAGCGGTTGAGCCATTGCCTTGGGCCTGCTGTATGGCTGTCAATAAGATTTTCACCCTAGGCTCAAGCCTGTCTCCCATAAGATCTAGACTGTTGTGCATGGAGGCATCTGATTGATGAGATCTAGACTGCTGGAAAACACTTCAAGGGCCTGTGGCCTGTGGAATCATCTTCTCCACAGGTGGCATGAAGAGAAAGACAACTCATCTCGTGGGAGTGAGAAATGCTGCTGACAGGAAAGACCAGATCACCAGGCAGGGCAGCAGGATGAACTAAGGTATCCACAGTAGCATTTGTGTAATCTGGCTAATTAATAAGCAGTGAATGCTGGCAAAAATAAATAAAGGAGGATGAAGAATTTTAAAAAAAGCCCAACACAAGATGAACATAACCTTGGGCACTTCTTCCTTGTTATTAAGACCCTTCCTGAGTACTTAGTTCCTCAACAAGACACTATAAAATGTAAGATTTTTTATTTTATTTTTGAGACAAGGTCTCATGTAGTACAGGCTGGCCTCAAACTTGCTATGTAGCTGGGAATGGGGATCCTCCTGCCTCCATCTCTGGAGTACTGGGAATACAGGTGTGCACCACCACTCCTGGATTTAGGAGGTACTGGGGACTGAACCCAGGGCTTTGTGCTTTCCATGTAACTACCAACTAAGCCACACCCCCAGCCCAAGATTTTAAAAGTATAAAATTAATCCACCTTACTTTTGGAATAATAGCAAATAAATAATTTTAGGAAAAAAAATAAAGTTAGAAGTCTCCAGGTACCCACACTTTTCTCTACTGGTATACTATAGTTATACATTATTTATACATAAAAAAGTTATAACTTCTTTTGTTCTTGAATAATCTAGGAAATAACCTGGAGTGCCTTCAAATATTATTAAAAATTCACTTCCTGCTTTGGCTTTCAATGATTCTAAATCCTCCGCTGCACCTTACTGTCAGTTTCCATAAATCGGAATTTTTGACACTGAAGATTTAGGATGAAGTTAGCAGACTATTTGGGATGTCAGGGAAAGTATTGGTCAAATGCACTGGAATTGCTGTCCACCAAGGCACTGGTACTGATAGGCTCTGTCTGGTGTCAATATTTTGGAATTCTGGAGTCTCCCCAAAGGTTTATAACTTCCGGGGGAGTGGCCAGTGAGTTACGCTTATTTTTGATAAATTTTAGGCTCGTGTTGCAGCAGCTATGAATATGCCCATCGCTAGACCCTTGGCAAGCAGCCACTGTGTCCCCAAGGTGGCTTACAGGAGCTAGAGTGGGCATGAAGGTTCTGTTCTCGGAATGGTAACTCTGTCCTTGATCATGTGTGGGGTGCTCCAGAGCGTGGCAGATGGAGTCCCCCAGGACTCCATTCTTCAATGTCCTAGACCTACAGCAGGTCACAGTGAATTTTAAGAGACTTGAAAAACACAGTGACAATGCATTTAGATCAAGGCTGCGACTTACACACGGGAGTCTAGAATCTGGCAGTTATCTCTTTGTTCAGGAAAGAATGAGTGTTCTAATTAGCTGAGCAGAGGGGGAGCTGATGTCGCAGGCAGAAAGAAAAGATCTGAACAAGCAGAATTGAGGACTGGAAGACAGAAGGCTCCTTTCCCAGTTGTTTGCCTTGCAGCATAAAACATAGGGAACTTTCTTATGTTGCCTTCTGGTAATTTGAACCTCTTCTTAATGGTTTCTATGACTCTTTGAGGGTTTTTAAAAATATTTTTATGAGTGTTTCACCTGCATATACGTAAGCTCACCCATGTGTGCAATGCCCAAGGAGGTCAGAGAGGGTGTTGGATCCCCTGGAACTGGACTTCCAGATGGTTGTTAGCTGCTGGGAACTGAATGAACCCAGGTCCTCTGCAAGAGCAGCCAGGGCTCTTAACTGCTGAGTCATCTCTCCAGTCCCATTGCTTTTTAATAGCTTTTTTATTTTGAGATAAGTCAAAGCATCTCTTCTTTTTTAATAAAGTCCATTCTTAGGAGAAACTATTTTGAGCCTAAATTATTATTAGCCTATTATGATACATGCCTCACATGTCTTAGGGCTGGAGCAATAACAGCATAAACTACAGGTCCCCATGAGGCTGAATAGAAAGAAAGAGGAAATGAAGGGAACATGGGAAGGGAAATGGACCCTCATTCTGGGGTCTAAATCTCTCACCAAGAATTTCTGATTGCAAAGGACCGCAATTCCTTTTCTGAAAAAAAAAAAATCTCACAAATAAGATTATGAACCATATTTAAGTTCAACGTGTATGTGACCTTTGAATTTAGCCTCACTCCTCTTCCTTCCTCGCTCCTTCTCCCTCTCCCCCTCCCTCTTCCCCTCCCTCCTCTCCCTCTCACTCCCCTCTTCCCCATCTTCCCTCCTCTCCCCTCCCCTCCCCTTCCTTTCCCTCCTCTCCCTTCCCCTCCACACCTCTCTCCAGAGTCTCACTCTGAAACCCAACCTAGCCTGGAACTATTTAGCCCAGACTGTCCTTCAACTTATGGCAACCCTCCTGCCTCAGCCTCCCAAGTGCTTGGATAACAAAAGAGCCTCCACACACGGTTAACCTTACTCCTCTCCATCTGTAAGTCTGGACTTTTCAGAATCTCAAAAACAGGACAATAATCTATACTTAGAATCTAAATGTATATTTTAACTTGTAACCTACGTTTTAAAAACATTTTCTATTTATTTATTTTACGCGTATGACCGTTTTGCCTGCATGTAAGTGCACTATGTCATGTAATGCCTGCAGAGGCCAGAAGAGGATGTTGGATCCCCTGTAACTGGAGTTATAAGTGGTTGTTAGCTACCATGTGGGTGCTGGGAATCAAACACAGGTCCTCTGGAAGAGCAGCAGTGCTTTTAGCAATTGACCCATCTCACCAACCAATGGCCTGGTTCTCATAGAGAACTGCCTGCTTCTGCCTCCCAAGTGCTGGGATTAAAGGCATGTGCCACCACACCCAGCCTGTTGTTTATTATTTGTTTTGCTTGTTGTTGTTTTTTTTAAGAGTCTCTCTGTAGTCCCAGCTGGTCTGGAACTCATATGTAGACCAGGCTGGACTTGATCTCAGAGATTTGCCTGCCTCTGCTTCCTGAGTGATGGGTTTAAAGATGTGGGCCACTATACCCAGCTGGGTTTTTTAAAATTATTTTTATTTTATGTGTATGAGTGTTTTGCTTGCATATATCTAAGTGCATCTGTGCTGTGAAATACCCACAGAGCCCAGAAGAGTATGTCAGATACTCCAGAACTGGAATTATAAATGGCTACTAGCTGCCACGTGGGTGCTGGGATTCACACCCGGGTCTTTGACAAGAGCAGCAAGTGCTCTTAACTGCCAAGCCATCTCTCCAGCTCCTGGGTTTTTAAAAATATTTATTATTTTTTTTTTTATTTTATGTGTATGAGTGTGCCTGCACGCATGTAAGTGCACCCATGTTGTACAATGCCCATCAAGGTCAGAAGAGGGCACTGGATCCCCTGGAACTGGAGTTTAAGGATTCTTGTTAGCTGCCATGTGGTCCTCTGCAAGAACAGTCAGCACTCTTAACCACTGAGCCATCTCTCCAGTCCCATGTTTTTTGTTTTGCTTTGTTTATTAAGACTGGTTCTTATGTAGCCCAGGCTGGCCTGAAAAACTACCATGTCCAACTTAACCTGTTGTTTTGTTATCGTTGTCTTATTGGCCTATAAACTTATGTAATATACCCTATAAGCTATCTTGTAATATCATTTGCTAAAGACACATTCTTAAGATAAAAATAAGTATACCCAAACAATACACCCCACCCCAGGCCCGTCATTTGAAGGTACAGTGAAAAAAAGATGGTGTACAATCAAGAAAGGGAGCTCTCACCAGAAACACATCTCCCAAGGGCCCTAAATCTTGAATCTGCAGCGCCTAGTAGGGAGAGCTAAATGCCAGTTGTTTAAGCCAACTGTGTTTGTTATTGCATCCTTATCAGATAAATACACCACTTTTGGGCATCTTGGGAAGGAAGTGGGGGGGGGTAGACATCTCTGAAGGTAAAATTAGAGAGAAGATAAATCAGGAAATTACTGAAAAGGACCAGAGAGAGAGACAGGGCCGGAAAGTGAAGATGTTGTGTAACTCTTTTAAAGAATATTTTAGTATTTTTACTTTATGTATATGAATGTTTTGCCTGCATGTGTGTAAGTGCACCCAAGTCATGCAATGCCTGAGGAGATCAGAAGAGAGCATCAGATTCCCCTGGAACTGAAGTTAAAGACAGTTGCTAGCTGCCATGCGGGTGCTGGGAAACAAACCCAGCTCCTCTGCAAAAACAGCCAGTGCTCTTTAAACATTAAGCCATCTCTCCAGCGTCATTTTATTCTTAACCTAAGGTCTGAAGACTATGGAGGGAAGGGAAAAGCAACATGGAGTGTAACAGTCACTGAAGTGAGTTCTAGGAACCTGCAGTTGGGTGCCGAGGCTGGACATTAAGATGATTTACAAGTTGTAGAGAATGTGTGCAACTACGCAGACTCACATGAGGCTTCACAAACACTGCCAGGAGGCCAAAAGGTATGAACTTCCTCAGTGTGACACCTCCCTTCTGTGCTCTAGATGCCAGCATGACATTGAGCTGACAGCTAATTGGGAACTACTCAGAACTGAGCTTGCTAGAAAAGTCACAAAACTGTTATATTCTGGCAAGAAGTCAGAGGCAATCTTACCTGACTCTTAAATACATCCACAATTCCCCTACTTAGTTCCTTATTTAAAATAAAAGTGATTCAAAACAACACTATAAAACTAAAGATTTAGGTAACAGAATGCAGGGCGCTTTTCCTTGGTGATGTTCTGGAGTCGACCCTAACTAAGGTCTTGTATCTCCTAGGAAGGTGCTGAGCTACATCTCCAGCCCCATTTTACCTTTATTTTGAGACAGGGTCTCAATAAATGGCCCAGACTGGCTTTGAGCTCAGCTATAACCCAAGCAGCCTTGAATCTCTGATCTTCCTGCCTCTTGAATCTCCAATCTCTGATCTTCCTGCTGAATTTACTGTCACGTGCCCTCAGACCTAGCTTAGTTTTGTTGTTGTTGTTGTTGTTTGTTTGTTTGTCTGTCTTTGGCATTTATTGTTTGTTTGTCTGTGTTTGGCATTTAAGAAGAGAGCTAGAAAGTTTAAGGACTAAATCAGATATAACACTTCATATTAAACCAATAAAATGATAAAAAATGCTTGAGTTAGGCTGGGCGTGGTGGCGCATGCCTTTAATCCCAGTACTCGGGAGGCAGAGGCAGGCGGATCTCTGTGAGTTCCAGGCCACCTGGGGCTACAGGGAGACCCTGTCTCAAAAAGACCAAAAGAAAAAA
>NW_008330588.1:492506-514950 GCF_000622305.1 Nannospalax galili
AAAAAAAAAAAGCTTGAGTTAGCAATCTATTTTCAATGTCCCATACTTTGCAAGATAAAATTCATCCTGATCTCTGTTTCAATTTAATTTTCTAGGGTCTGGAGATGCAGATGAGTGGTAGAGCACCTGTACCGTGAGTACAAGGCCCTAGCTTCAATGCCTAACACAGGTGAAGAGCAAAATAATAAGTAAATAACTCGGTCTTCTGCCTTCCACCATTCCCCATATATATTACCACTGGGTGCTCTGATCTGCAAACTGATCAGACAATCAGGCTGCTCCTGGCATCACTGGGGAAAGTAAACAACACGCTGGGAACCATAAATTTTCCAGAACCTCAAATATCCCATAAGAATGAGGAGGTTAATGCACTGAATGGCGAGTTCACCTTAGCCAGCTGAAGGATGCTAAGGAAACACAATCAAGTCTCAGAATAGCTGAGTAAAGGGGGGAGGCTTTATAAATGGTCTTCTTCAAAGACAGCAAAACAAAGGAAGTTGGACATCAGCGGATTTGATAACTTTGGTGTTTTACATAAAATAATGTTTTCTGTCTCTGCACATCTTAACACTATGTCTAAAACCAAGTACATGAATTCAAAACTAGTGCGTTAATACAAACTCTGACTATTCACTTATAAATTATCATTAGCAAACCTATTTTATAAATAGTATTGACATTCAAAATAATGACTCTAAGCCAGGTGTAGTAGCCCATGCCTTTAATCTCAGCATTCTGGAGGCATAGGCAGGTGGATCTCTGTGAGATGGAGGCTGGCCTTGTCCACATAGTGAATTCTAGGCCAGCTGGGGCTACAGGGAGATCCTGTCAAAACAAACAAACAAAAACAACAACAAATCAATTTTAAAAGAAATTAAAATTAAAAGTTTATCCAAAGCTTAATACGAGTCTTTGATAGGGATTCAAGTGGTCTTGCATGACATGCTGCACTGTAGAAGAATTATCTGAGCTTTTTTTGTTTTCTTTTTTGAGCAGGGTCTCCCTATAGCCCCAGCTGGTCTGGAGCTCACTATACAGACCAGGCTGGCCTGGAGCTCACAGAGATCCTCTGCCTCTGCCTCCAGAATGCTGGGATTAAAGCCGTGCACCACCACACTGGGTATCTGAGCTTTTATAGTCACAGAACAAAAAAGAATTATAAATCAATCAATTATAAATCAATCAGTTACATTGGTGGGGGTACAGCAAGGCAGGAAAGCTCTTCCAGAGCTTTCAGAAGTACCAAAAATCTTAGCTTTAAGACTGGTGGAGGTTGGAGGTCTGCTTAACAATACATAAGCAGCTTATCTACTAGACTGTTAAGTCAGGCATCAATGTTAAGATTAATGGCCGGCAAAGGCCACAATCTACATTCCATCTCTCCCCAACAACAATGTTCTAATCACCCAAGGCCAAGCAGACTGAATTTTTAGTGTAGCTACAGTTTCATCAGAGAACTTCTGATCACCACAGTAATGTACGAATGAAATATACTCTTATTTTAAATGTTATTTATATATATGCCAATTTGTTTGGTTAAAAAATAAACTTATAGGTCTGGCGCAGCTCTGTAATTACAAACACTCGCCAAGTGGAGGCGGGAGAACAAGGTGTTCGAGGTCAACCCGAAGCGGACAGGGTAATCAGCTTTGAATCCTTTATTTCTTGGTTTTAAATGGCAATTGGTGACAACAGCTGATTCAAAACCAAACTATATACATACTACTTGGATTGAAACTAACGCTTAAAACTCACTTTTTGGCACTCTTCCAATTAAGTAAACGAACACTCCTTTGTCAGCAGAGCCGGAAGACATTTCTTTGGCTCAAACGCAAAACAAACTTGGAGTTTTGGTAAAGCGACAGACTGAAATTGCACCCTATTTTTCCCTTGGTCATATGCGCACTGAGCTTAAGACTCCGGCTGGGGAGGTGATGCATGCATCCAGGGATGCACTTTCCAAACGCTAACTGTTCAGTGCTGGACAAAACCAACAAACAGAAGCGAAACAAGCAAGTTACAAGGGTGGTTCTAGCAAAGATTTTAGCAAAACTCAAAAGCAACAAGGTAGCACTCCCCGACGCCCCCAGGTGAGGGCGCTCCGCACAGCCCCGGCACAGCGGGCTCCCGCGACCCGGCTCCTTCCAGCTGTTTCCTCCTCCTCCGCATCTTCGTCCCGGGTACCACACCCAGCGGACACTCACGAGCCACACCTCGAGTGTCCGTGCTTTTCCCGCGCCTCTTAAACGGTGCGTGAGGTCACCGGGGTACGCACGGAGCCCAGCATCCCAGCTCGCCGGCTCCCGCGCATGCTCTGGACGCGGCAGCGTCACGCTGCAGTCCGAGGAACGTAAATCCAGTTCTCCGCAGTTTACAGACGACCCTGAAAAGCCGCTGCGGGAGCCGATTGCTCGTCCCCGGGGAAGCGGCTGCTTGCAAAGCCTGGAAAACCCGGATAAGCGGATTCCGCCCGTGCACGCCGGGCGCCTCCGGGCATGCGCAGTGGCCGCCCACGGTGGCTGAGCTCCCGGGAGTCTCGGTGCCGGAAGGGTTGGTTGGTGTCGGCTTGCTGGCCGCCTGGGTCATGTCGGCCCAGGGCGACTGCGAGTTCCTGGTGCAGCGAGCCCGCGAGCTGGTGCCCCAGGACCTGTGGGCCGCCAAGGCATGGCTGATCACCGCCCGCAGCCTCTACCCGGCTGACTTCAACATCCAGGTGAGTCAGGCCCGGCTGCCCACGAGCCGGGCTGAGCACTTAGCGATGCTCGGTGGCCGTGGGCTCAGTGCCCGGTGCACCCCACTCCCTCTGTCTCTCCTGCCGCACTCCGTGCTGCACCTCCTACCATGCTTGCCCCAGAGCCTAAAAAGGCGGAGACCAAGCGAGGGTCCTGTCTGGTTGACCGGCTTGTTGATCTCAGTGGCAGCCAGCGGTTCGGCGCCCGCTACTTGGGAAACCCTATCCAACTTGTCCTGCGGATGGAGTGCGTCCCGGGCCCCACTCGTGAGGTCCAGGTGATTGCTCTCGACCCTTCTTTTCCTCTGGGAGGTTTTCAGTGAAGGCCCACCGCTGAGCGATGCTGCAGGTGGGCTGCAGTGGGACCAGCCACCACGGGCTCAGGGTGGTGACCCTGTCTACCTTGTCGTTGCAGTATGAGATGTACACCGTGGAGCGGAATGCAGAGAGGACTTCCACAGCTGGGAGGCTTCTGTATGACATGTGAGTGAGCTCTGGGGACATCTACCTTCACTGGATGCCCAGGAGCTTTTCTTTCTGTGACATTGCGGTTGGGGGAGGATCTTGAAGGTCACCTGCATCCCCACAACTTACTTAATAATGATGCCAGGCTTTGTCTTAATTGCTGACACGCCTTAGGTAGAAAATTTTTTATTCTTAACGTTTTGTTCTCAAAATTTGTATCCAATTCTTTTATATGAGAACAGGTTCATTGCAAATGTTCAAACAGTAATTGATGGAATGAAATGTGAAAGACCCTTCTAAACCCCACCAGGGCTAAGTTTTATGTGTATTTGTCTATGCATCTGTATATAAACTTCTGGATATAAACATCTGGATACACTTGTTTAGGATGCCAGTAAGTAATTCTGAATGCATAATCTGATGTTTCTCCTATACTAAGAGGTATGTTTTCATAGTTAAAGGGTATGTGCATTTAAAAAGAGGGTTTTTTTGTCTTTTTGAGCCAGGGCCTCCCTGTAGCCGCAGCTGGCCAGGAACTTGCTATGTAGACCAGGCTGGCCTTGAAATCATAAAGATCCATCAGCCTCTACCTCCCAAATGCTGGGATTAAAGGTGTGTGCCACCATGCCCGGATAAAATTTTAATGGTGTGTCAAATTACTCTCTAGAAAGAACTGTCCTAATTTCTCTTTCCACAAGTGGTCTATAAGAATGCCAGCTAACCCACAGTCTCATCAGGCATGAGATCACTCTCCAGCTCCTTTCTTGTTTTGTTCTTTATGCATCTCACTATTATAGGCCAAGGTGACCTTGAGCTCAGGGATACATTTGATCCCCCGTGTAGCTAGCTGGGACACAGGCTATGCCACTACATCTGGCTTATCAGTCTCTTTTCATTTTTTATTTTTATGTGTATGAGTGTTTTGCCTGCATGTATGTAAGTGCGCCTTTGTCATACAATGCCCACAGATGCCAGAAGAGGGTGTCAGATCCCCTAGAACTGGAGTTACAGATGGTTGTTAGCTGCCTTGTGGGTGTTGGGAACTGAACCTGGATCCTCTGCAAGGCGGCAGGTACTTTTAACCACAGAGCCAGCTCTCCAGTCCCTTCCCCAACCATTTCCCAGCATGATTGGGAAGTGATACCTTGCTATATTGTTGTTGAAGTTTGTGCCGCTCATTCTGCTCATAATGTTGGTTTTCTTCAAAGCTGTTCTCTGGTTATTGTGGTCTTCAGTTTGATTTTTTTGTTTGTTTGTTTGTTTCATAGAGCATTAGTTACTGTTGTTGTTATTGCTGTGACCAGATGCTGACAAAAAGCAAATTAAGGAAGTGTTTATTCTGGTTCAAAGTTTGAAGCTATAGTTCTTCATGGTGGGCAAGATATGATGGCAGGAACATGAGGCAGCTGGTCACATTGTGTGTTCAGTGAAAAAACAAAAAGATGAATGATGTGTCCAACTTGCCTTTGCTTTCTTTTGTTTTTTACTGAGACAGGGTTTCATATACCCCAGTATTACCTGGTCTTCAGCCCATTAAGATAGCTGAGGATGATCTTGAGCTTCTGATCCTCCTACCTCTACCCCCCAAGTGCTGGGGTTACAGGCATGCTCCACCACATCTGGTTTATGAGGTATTGGAGATTGAATCCAGGGCTTTGTGCACAATAGGCAAGCACTCTACTGAGCTACTCCGTAGCCCCTCACTTAAAAAAACAAAAAAATGAGCTTCTAAAGAATGCATATTCTCTTGGGGCTGGAGAGATAGCTCAGCAGTTAAGAACACTGGTTGTTCTTGCCGAAGACCTAGATTCGAATCCCAGCACCCACATAGGAGCCAACAACCGCCCATAATTCCAGTCCCAGGGGATCTGACAGCCTCTCCTGACCTCCGCAGGCATTGCACGACACAGATGCACTTACCTACATTCAGGCAATACACGCATACACATAAAATAAAAAAGAATGCATATTCTTGTTTTTTAAGCTAATGAGTTATTTTTGTGTCTTTATTTTGGTTGGCTTTCACATCTGTAAACATTAACCTAAAGAAAAATGGTTTCCTCTCAATGCTATTATTCTTGCTTTTTTTTTTTAAATCTGACATTTTAATTTATTGCACTCATTTTAAAAATAGGTTTGTGAATTTCCCAGACCAGCCCGTGGTATGGAGAGAAATCAGTCTCATCACAGCAGCATTAAGGAATGATTCGCAGGACAAACAGACACAGTTTTTAAGAAGTGAGTATGTAGTCACAGCTGAATAGTTTATAAATGACCATTTCTGGAAGTTCATTCCATTTCTAGAATATATATACGCATAAAATGTGTGCCTGCATGTCTGTAAGTGCACCTGTATTGTGCAATGCCAGCAGAGGTCAAAAGAGGGTGTTGGAGTCCCCCGGAACTGAAGTTATGGATGGTTGTTAGCTACCATACTGGGAATGGGACTCAGGTCCCTCTATAAAAGCAGCCAATGCTCTTAATCACTGAGCCATCTCTCCAGCCCCATTAAGTTGTTTTTTTAACTTTTCTTTGAACTTCGGTGTCAACTAAAGACTAGATAAATTCTAGGTAAATTAACAAGTAGATGGTTTCAGCCATTTCACCTTAAGCAAGTGCACGCTCCTCTTAATGCAGCAAGCTCCGTGGCAATCCATCACATAGACCATTCTTGTCCCCTGGATCCACCAGACCTCCAAATGCTTGACAGTTGTCTAGCAATTGGCTCGTGCCATACCGGCTGGAATTCAGAGGACTGCTACTTTGTAGGTTAAGTCTGAGTGATTGTTTACTGTTGTGTCCATCAGAAAACCTTACTTTACACTTTTGGGTCCATATTTTCTTTTAAAGGTGAAATGTGTTGTTTACAGGTTTATTTGAAACTCTTCCGGGTCGGGTCCAGTGCGAAATGTTGCTAAAGGTTACAGAACAATGCTTTAACACACTGGAACGATCAGAGATGCTGCTCTTGCTTTTGAGGCGCTTTCCTGAAACAGTGGTGCAACATGGGGTAGGTTGATACTTCCTTACAGTAGACTCCTCGGTGTTAGGAGCTGTAGTGTCCATTACATTAGAGTCTCTGCCATGAGTCAAGCTAAATGGCCATAGCTGGTATTGAACATTGACTGTACATTTCCAGGGGAAGTTGTCTTATGAGGTCACCAAGCTGTGGCATCATATTTATTTGTATCTGAACACTAGAAGGTAGTGTTTTTCCATTGTGATTACAGATGTGTTTGAGTTCGAATGAGAGTCCCAGGGCTGACAGGATGGCTCAGCAGGTAAAGGTACTTTCTGCCAAGCCTGAGGACCTGAACTCCATCCCTAGGTCCCACATGGTGGAAGGAGAAAACTGACTCAGTGAAACAAGTAAGCCCACTTTAAAGACTAGAAAACACCAGAGGATCAGTTCACTTGACCACCTGACCACTTTGCTTATTCTCTTCTGAACTAGCAAAATTAAAAAGCTAATAAAATGTCTCCTGAAACTCCGGGGAGCACTGGAATTGGAGTCAGAATGAAGATACAGATGGAGAGTTTTTCCAAGAACTGGGGAAACTGACTTCACGGTGTGAAGATACAGGAGCTCGAGAACAAGTTCTCTTGAGACTCCAGTAGATAATCATACAGTTTGGGGAGCTCTGGACAAAAA
The DNA here is from genome assembly GCF_000622305.1 of Nannospalax galili. Lineage (NCBI taxonomy): Eukaryota > Metazoa > Chordata > Mammalia > Rodentia > Spalacidae > Nannospalax > Nannospalax galili. Next base: position 499,355 of record NW_008330588.1, read on the forward strand.
TTTCTAAATTTTAAGGCCACCTTCTCACTACTGGTACCCTGCATAGCAGAAAGCCCTGTATCAGAACCCACCCAAGAACTTATTTCATCCTCTTTTATAACCCTGTAGGGATCTCTACGGTAAGGGTGGAGCAATGTAAAAGACCACACTATACAGAAGATTAAAAAGTCACTGCAATAATCAAAGACTGCATGATGTTCCCCAAACCCATGCCTATTAAATGCATTATTAGGCAATTTCTTCAGATGAACACTGGAGTTCATTTTCATAAACTAAGATGGCTATGCCATCACTAGACAGTGTAACGTTATGCAATCAATTCATACATACAGTACATTATTGACCAAAATCTCATTATGGGGTTCATGACTATATAAAGAAAACAGCGTCTATGCCAGGCGTGGTGGCGCACGCCTTTAATCCCAGCACTCGGGAGGCAGAGGCAGGTGGATCTCTGTGAGTTCAAGGCCAGCCTGGTCAACATAGTGAGTTCCAGGACAGCTGGGGCTACAGGGAGACCCTGTCTCAAAAAGACCGAAAAAAAAAAAAAGAGAGAGAAAGAAAACAAAACTGTATCTGTGCGGATATAATCAGTTAAGATTAAGTCATACCAATCTAGGGTAAGCGTAAACCCAGTATCCTTATAAGAATGTCATATAAAGATGGAGACACATGAGGAAAGGACCAGGTAAGGTCACAAGGAAGAACTGGAATGATGCAGCTGCTAGCTCAGGAAAGAGCGTGGCAGCTGACACCCTCTGGAAGGAATCTGCCCTGAAGCCTTCAGGGAGAGCACAGCCCTGCCAAGACTCTCTTTTGGGCTTCTAGTTTTCAGAATCATAAGAAAATGTCTGCTGTTTTAAGAACCCCACTTCTAGAACTTTGTAATGGCAGATCTAGAAAATGAATATAAGGAAGCAGGGAAAGAGTTAACCAGGCCATAAGCCAGAAAAAAAATGGCACGGGAAAAAAAACAAGTAAAAGAGACTGATTAAATAAAATGAACGAATGGTTTGAATTGTGACTACCCACTGCTTCTGGAAAGTTACTGAACACCTAAGGCCCAGTTTCTGTTTCTTCATGTAATTCTGGCACCTTACATTGTGCACATTTAAATGATTTTTAATTTGATACAGGTTGGCCTTGGGGAGGCACTGCTAGAAGCAGAGACCATTGAAGAACAAGAATCTCCTGTTAACTGCTTCAGAAAACTGTTTGGTAAGAATAATTGTATTTCTTATTATTTCCTGAGGCAGTAGAATATGAGATAATGGTCATCTCGGGGGTAAAGGCAGTTGCAGGAAGCAAAGGAGCTCTTTGTATAATGAAAGTGAAATTCTGCTTTGATTTTTCTCAAGCAGGAAAGCATTTTAAACAATTTCTAAGTCAGTGTTATGTAACGTTCCATACCTCAAAGGGGGTTTGTGTAGACCTGTGCAAGTGTTGAGTGTAATCATGGACACATGACCCAGTGAAAGCTGTCGACCTTTAGCCACAGTGTGGAATCTACAGATGTGCTTCTCTGCCTCCTTCCACTGATGTCCCTTGGTGCAGCTGTTTTTAAATAAATGTGCCACAAGATTTGCTCCCTATGTATTTTAGCTTCTACATTAAGTGAACTTGAAAATGAATTTTGTTTTTGTCAGAATCTTCAGGTAAACAACCTGATCTGTTTTTTGTTTTGTGTCTTAATTTTTCCCCCTTCAACAGTTTGTGATGTCCTTCCTCTAATCATTAACAACCATGATGTTCGATTGCCTGCCAATTTACTATATAAATACTTGAACAAAGCAGCTGAATTTTATATCAATTACGTCACTAGGTCCACACAGATAGAAAATCAGCATCAAGGTAAGTGGGAGAAGCCGGCAGTCTTACTTAAACTAGCTTTGGTAAAATTATAAATTCAGAAATCCTTAACCACTCTGTTTACTATTTTGTATGTATGCTAATGTGACAGTCTTTCTAAAAGATGGTGTCTGGAAAAATAAACATGTGGTCAAGAGTTGAGACTTTTCTGTAACCAGTTCTACCCCTTGATCAAAATAGTCCAGTTGGTGAACTTCATATAGGGGCCTTGGACATCTCACAGGTACTGCAGCTCAAAATCCACTTCCTGCTTTAACCAGCCATCCACTGTGGGTCCTTGAACAGCATTCTCATACATGTATTGTTGGGCAATTTTATTGTTAACATCATAGGGTGTACTTGTACCAACCAAGGTGCTATAACTGGCTAGTCACTGAGGTTATGTGGTATAACATATTGCTCCTAGAGTACAGAGCTAGGTAGTTACTGTACTGAATACTGTAGGCAACTTAATACGTGGTATTTGTGAATCTAAACATACCCAAACATAGAAAACATACAGTAAAAATACATTGTAAGAGATAAATGGTAAACCTGTTTAAATACCTGCCTTCTGCAGAGCTTGCAGGACTGGAAGTTGCTCTGGGGAGGTAGGCATGAAGGCCTCAGACGTGACTGTACATTGCTGCCTTAGAAACACTATAGACTCAGGCTACACACGGTTGATTTAAAAAAAACTTTCTTTTTGGTGCTTTTGAGACAGGGTCTTACTGTAGCCCCAGCTGGCCTGGAACTCCAAGAGATCCACCTGGCTATGCGTCCCAAATACTGCTATTAAAGGCCTGTGCCACCACACCTGGCGATTTATAAGCTTTTTTCTTCACTAATAAATTAGTTTAAAGTGTAACTCGCAACTTTGTGATTAAAAAAAAAATTTTAACTCATTAGCTTGAAACTAACCTGTAATTGTTTGATTTTTTTTTAAATAAATCTTTTTTGATACTTAAACACATTGTACAGCAGGACAGAAATACTTTGTGTGTCTGTGTGTTTTTTTTCTATGAATTTTTTTCATGTTTTAAACTTCTTGTTAAAAACTAAAACACAGGCATAGCCTGTAGCTAAGCTGCCTTCTGTCACCAGGCCCGTTCCCCCTGGGGGACTTTAGGGGCAGTGCCCTGTGTGATGCTGCCACTTCCTACTGAGACGGCACCTTCTGCGTCCTGCCCAAGGGGCCTCCTTGGGGCTCTTTTTAGGATTGTGCCATGGTGGGTCATTTGGTTGTTGTTTTCATCAGAGATTTAACTTTAGCATTAATCACACTCTGCATCAGTGAAGACCCCTGGGTGTCAGTGTCCATGTTTGCAAACCTTGTCGGGAGCACGCTGAGGCTGTGGGTCATTTGGTTGTTGTTTTCATCAGAGATTTAACTATAAGCATTAATCACACTCTGCATCAGTGAAGACCTCTGGGTGTCAGTGTCCATGTTTGCAAACCTTGTCGGGAGCACGCTGAGGCTGCGGGAGCGTCTGCTTATCTCTTCGCTGTCAATCTTCTTGGGTTCTTCTGCAGCTTCATTGTTTTTGTTGCTTCTCTAGCTGAGGGCTCACTAGGTGATGGAGCGCTGCAGGCATCAGGACTGTTCCCTGGTGTGGCGTGTTCGTAGGGCAGTATGTGACAGTGATAGATCGACAGCAGTACTTTGTTCCTTCTGAATGAGGAGTTAGACTTAACTCTATCAAGTGTCATATAATAGATAATAATATTTATTGTGGGTTACAGTTTTCATGCTTTCTATCCTTATAAGCTTTTTTTCCTGTTGTGCTATGTTGGTGGTCAGTGCGTTTGTCTTGTGAATGAGGAGTCAGATTTTTTTTCTCTTTATCAAGTACCACATAGATAATAAGTATTGATATTAATCATAATTTACTTTTCCTCACATCTCAGGTGCACAAGATACATCTGATTTAATGTCACCCAGCAAACGCAGCTCTCAGAAGTATGTAATAGAAGGACTGACTGAAAAATCGTCCCAGATTGTAGACCCTTGGGAGAGACTGTTTAAGATTCTGAATGTTGTTGGAATGAGATGCGAATGGCAGATGGATAAAGGAAGACGGTAATAAATAGTTTATTTCTAGAATTGCCCATCAAATGTTTTGGTTTCATAATCTCAGAATCTTTGTGGAAAACAAAACCACTTTTTGTAAACCAACATCATGCACTTGGGCAGATTTTATGACTGCCACCATTTATGCAAAAGAGGTGGTTTTTCCTTTTATTCAAATATTCGTAACTGAAGTGTGAACTCTTAAATGGTGTTGAGGGATGGGGAGATGGCTCAGTGGATCAAGCTCTTGCTGCACAAACAGGAGTATTGGAGTAAAGCAGGGCAGGCATGGCAGCTACCGGCTGCAGGTGGGCTCTGCGCCAAGCTGCGGGAGGCTCGGGCCAGCTGCGGTAGGAGTATTGGAGTAAAGCAGGGCAGGCATGGCAGCTACCTGCTGCAGGCGGCTGCAGGCGGGCTCTGCACCAAGCTGTGGGAGGCTCAGGCCAGCTGCGGGAGGCTCTCCCTGTGCTCGTGGGTCGTTGGCCACTGATCCACATGGGCAGGGAGAACAGAAGCAGCGAATGTGGTCAGGACGGCCAGTGAGTGCTGATGGAAGACAGCCCTTCCGGGGAAACTGATCCCAGGCTGGTCCCTGGCGCAGTGAAACAGCAATGTCACAGCTCCAGACACAGTGAAAACAGCTCAGCTCCAGACAGTGATACAGCTCCGTTTATTAGTGGGAAAACTAGAGAATTTATAGTGTGGAGGCAGTAGCAAAAGCCTCAGTTGATAGGTGCTCATAGTATGCTTTATTTACATGTGGCAGTGGGCTCCTATCTCCCAGACTGTCAGACAGTGTCTGATTATCATATAGAAAAAACCTGGTAGTTTCTATGCCAGAAAGGTCAGGCATCCGTGCTTGGTGGCACTTTCCAGGTGAGCCAGGAAGAGAGCAGGAGGCCCCTTGCTGAAAAGGGGAGTCTCTCCGTTAGGCGCCGAGCCTCTCAGGGCTATCCGGACATGGAGAAACTGCAACCCTAACAGCAGGGTTCCCCAACAACCTGCAATCCTAGCACTCGCTGAAGGGCAGCGTCAGGAGATTCTTAGGGCAAAGTGGCTAGGAAGACTAGCCTGAATTGATAAGCTCTGGGTTCCGTGAGAGACCTTGCATTAGCAAATAAATAATGTGGAAAGTAGTCAAGGAAAACACCTGACTTACTTCAGCCCTCCACATGCACATGCATCTCAGTCACATGCACCCCCATACATGTGTGCCACACACGTGATCACACATGCATATTTCATACATATATAAAATACTTTTTAAAAAGAGGTAGTTTCATGTTTGACCCCTTCAGTGGTTCAGAGAAAAGAGAAGTTAATTTGGCATGTATTATGACATGAAGTCGGCTTGGTCTGGTCACAGCCCTGGGTCAGAAGGGGAAATTTACCACTCATATGCAGACAATAAGGAATAATTTTAATGTAAATAGATACTTCTCAAAAGAAGAAATTCAGGTGCTAATGCACTGGTGAAAAACCGCTTAACTTCATTAACCATCAGGAGTACAAACCATTCACATGTTATCTCACGTCCTTTAGAGTAGCTGTTATCTCAAAGACAACACAATAGATCCTAGTCGGGATGGAGAAAAACCACAGATGGGAATGTAAATTCATAAAACTACTATGCAGAATAGTGTGGGGTTCCACAGACGCTAACAGTAGATGACCATATGACCTAGCTGTCCATGTCCGAAGGAAATTATATTAGCATATCATAGAGACATCAGTATACCCATATTTGTTCCTATGCTAATTATAGTAGCCAAGATATGGAATCAATCTACATACCTATGAATGGATAAAGAAAATTTACACACACGCACACACACACACACACATACACACACAGAGTGGAATACTGTTCAGCCATAAAGCATGTTGTTTTATTTTTGGCAAAATGGACAGACCTAGACAACGCAGGTGAAGTAAATCAGATTCAGAAAGACAACTTTTGCATGTTCTCTCTCATATGTTCATGTTAAGAATCAAAGCCATTTGGAATGCAGAATGGTGGTCACTAGTGACTGGGAACAGTGGTGGGGAGTGAGGTAATAGGACCTTAAACCCTGGCAGAAACCCAACATTACATAATTAGAGTAGAGCAGCGCAAAGGTTCTAAACACAAAGTAATGATAAGGAGGTAAAAATTACCCTGCTTTGATCAGTGCATATGCTATGAAACTCCAATTCCAGGGGATCTGACACCTTCTGGCCTCCATAGGCATTGCATGCACAGATGTACTTACATACATGCATACAAAACATACATATAAAATAAAAATAAACTTCATTTTACTTTAAAAAAAAAAAAGTAAGAATGACTATATACCTAGATACCTAAAGCCAAATTGGGTAAGTACAGTGACTTTTCTCAGAGTTTTTCTTTAGGCCTTTTGCCCACAAGCCTGTGTGGTTGAAATGGTTTGTCTCCCTTCCTCTCTCAGAAGCTATGGTGACATGTTGCATCGGATGAAGGAGCTCTGTAGGTACATGAACAACTTTGACAATGAAGCACACGCAAGATATAAAAATCAAGTGATTTATTCCACGATGCTGGTCTTCTTCAAAAATGCATTTCAATATGTCAGCAGCATCCAGCCATCTCTCTTCCAAGGTGGGTTTGCACATTCAGGAGTGCCCCAAAATACTGGTGTGGGACAGAGGACAGTACCAGCTGGTACTCTTTGTACTTGGTCATTTAGCTTGGCTTGGAATGGCGTTAGTAGTTTTGATGTAGAAGGATTTTCGTTAGGGCTCCTACATTAAAGGCTATAGTGGCACTGTGAAACTAAATGTGATCCTGCATGCTTCTGTTTTGAAAATAATCAACAGATATAGCAAAGTATTAAAGTAGATTTTATGGTGACTCAGCTCATGGGAGACTGAGGCAGAAGAATCAGGAGTTCAAGACCAGCCTTGGCTACATAGCAAGTTTGAGGCCAGCCTGGGTTTATAAAGATATCACAATAGGAACAATTTAGGTAAACTGTATATTATATGTATTACCTGTTGACTTAGGGTTTTGATAATTTTAGGTTCTGTTTGGAGTGTGCAGTCATAATGTAATGTCTCTATGGTAATTTTATGCTTATGGTCATTGCTCAGAAAATTGCAGATACATAACAGATGCAAAGAAGCAACACTGTTTCGTTTTCACACTAAAGAGAATTTCTGTTAAGGATTTGCTGTGTATCTGTGCGGTCTTCCTGTGTGTGTTTTTGCATGCTTGTTTCCTTCTTGTGTGTGTGCATGCTTGTTTGCCCAGTTGAGGGCACACTGGGCATATTTTTAATGAGCTTCGTTTTCATGTGGCACTTGAACTTCCTTCTACAGGTGTTGAGTACTCTTTCTTCATTTTTAATGCTAATATTCCCTCCTTTGCATAGGTCCTAATGCCCCAAGCCAAGTTCCGTTGGTTCTTCTTGAAGATGTAGTCAACGTATATGGTGATGTAGAGATTGATCGCAATAAACACGTACATAAAAAGAGAAAACTAGCTGAGGGGAGAGAAAAAACCATGGTAAGCCTTTCAGATGTATTATTTGTCACTTGTCAGAAATGAGTCTTTGTAAAATATGATTTTGGAGCTGAATTAATAAAGCTTATTAAGTGAGAATATAATTACTGTATAAGCTAGCTGATCGAGGTGGAGGTAGCCCCCCACCACCACCACCCCTTTTGTCTACCTGGGCTATTTGACAATGACTGGAGGCATTTCTGATTGTCACAGCTGTAGTTTTTTGTGGGGAGGGATTGCTAATTGCCATCTGGTGAGCAGAAGCGAGGGATGGGGCCAAACATCCTACAACATACAAGACAGGCCAGCAGACCAGTAGTGACAGGGTAGAAGAACCCTGTTCTGTGTTATTTAACTGTGTTTTAGCTGAATGGTATTAAGTTGACAAAACAAAGCCAGAACCGCATTCACTGCTAGAGCAGGGGATTGTGGGTACTGTCCTCAGGATGGAAAGGGCAGCCCAACAGCCCCAGATGATTCAGGAAGCCTTTCACCAAGCATTGGGTCTCCACTCAGCCTCACTTAACAACTCATATGATGTGCTAGACAGCTGGAGCTGGAGCCACGTGGTGGTCCTGCTCTCTAGCACGCAACGTGTGCCTGTCTCTTGATAGCGCTCTCTCAGTGTTTCAATGTTCGTACATATTTCAAACTTGATTTCTCAACATTTGAGAAAATGTTTCAAACTATTTGAAACTCCACCCCCTCCCCCCAAAAAGCCATTGGGGTTCTTTCATAAATTTCTGATCTCATTTAGAGGCAAAAATGTCTTCCATGGGTTGCAACACAAATAAACACACTATTCACGATAGTAAAATATGATCTTTGCTCACTGCTGCTGCTATGGGACAAGCCCCGGTGAAATAGGCTGTCTGGTGGACAGTTTTTACTATGAAAAGGTGAAAAGGTGTGGGTGTCATTGCTGAGGAGAACAAGCGGGGTAGGGTAGAGTCCCCAGGCACTCCAAGCAGCCAAAGGACATGAAGCTCTGCAGGTAGGGAGGAAGACACTTCAAAAGGCGGTGCCCACACAAAGGGCCTCTCCTGTGAGATGAGCTTGAGAGTTGAGCACATGGCTGAAGATACCTGAGCGTATTTTATTTATTTTATGTATGAGCATTTTACCTGCATGTAAGTGCACAGATGTTGCGCAGTGCCTGTGGAAGTAGCAAGATGTCGGAGCACCTGGAACTGGAGTTAATGGTGTCAGCTGTCATGTTGGTGCTAGGAACCAAACCCAAGTCTTCTGTAAGAGCAGACGGTGCTTTTAACTGCTGAACCATCTCTCCAGCCCCACCTGTGCATATTTTATTTTATTTTTAAATTTATTTTTATTTTGTGTGTATGAGTGTTTTGCCTGCATGTTTTAGTGTACCGCATGCATGCAACAGATGGCTGTTAGCTGCCACCTGGGATTTGAACCTGGGTCTTCTGCAAGAGCAACCAGCGCTCTTAACCACTGAGCTAACTGTCCAGACTCTCTGACTATGTCTTAAGGGACTCAAGCTTCAGTTTTATTCGACTGCTTGGAAGACTGTTGTTTGGAAGCCAGTGAAATAATGTCACATTTAGCTGATAAATCCTAAAGGAAGTACCACTTAAGCTAAATCTCTCAGCTCATTTTCAACTTGTGATTAAATTGATGTTTTGAAATTGTAAGACTTTCTCATCAGAAACCAATAAACTTAATTTTAAAGGTAAAACTTTACTGCATGAGAATGTCAAGATGAAAATCTTGATTTTCATAATCTGACTGATTATCAGAGGTGTTAAATTAGGAAAATGATGTATCCTATAATATTCTTTGATGTAAAATTCATAGTAGGCAGAACGAAGAGCATAACTAAATGGCGTTTGAGTATTTGATTGTGTTTATATCTTTAAATCAATCATGCTCTCCACATCCCAGAGTTCAGATGATGAAGAGTGTTCAACCAAAGGAAGGAATCGTCACATCGTGGTCAATAAAGCAGAGCTCACCAATTCCATGGATGTGCTGGAAAGCTTCAAGCTGGCTAGGGAGAGCTGGGAGCTGCTCTACTCTCTGGAGTTCCTGGACAAAGGTGAGCGTGCACCTGTCAGGCCAGCATCCTTTCATTTTCTGCATGAAATCCTTAGGCTAGTGTTGTCCTGTAAAAATCCTGTGGCAAGCCATCAAGATGGCTCAGTCGGTAAAGCTACTTGCTGCCAAGCCCAGCAACCTGAGTTTGATCCCTGGAACCCATGTGGTGGAAGGAGAGAACCAGCTCCTGAAAGTTGCCCTCTGACAGCCACACCACGTGGGCCATGACATACACGAAACAAATAAAATGTAAAAACCAAAAAGAAAAAAGAAATCCCATTTGCACATTAATTACTATATGCCTGAAATTCCAAAGCATTGTTTTGAAAATCAAAGTCTAAAATAACCATTCATCTTTTAGATTTCTGGCTAGGTCTCTCTCTGGCTAGGTTCAGTTTTCTCTCTACCTCTGTGTTTACCTATTTGGGGTAAATTTGCTTTTGAATTCTCCTTCAGAATTTACAAGAATTTGTTTGTCGTGGAAGACGGATACCTGGCTGTGGTTAAGAATCTTCCTCACTGATATGATCATCTATCAGGTAGAGTGACAGACATTTGGTGCAGTCATCTATCGTGTAAAGTGACGGGCATTTCAGGCTGCGGGGCAGGATTGTTGGAAACCAGCTTTAACTTGTAAGCTGTGTTCTCTGCTCCCTGGGAATAGCCAGTGCTTTATACAAACTTGGAGCATTCTGCACTTAGGGCTTAGTCTACTTTCATTTCAGTAACTCTTCTGATACCCCTTCCTCCGTACTTTGGTATGTCCAGTTATATTCCAGCTGTTCCTGTGGGTAAAAAGCAAGACTTACAGCTCAGTGGTTTAGAGCAGAGCACTGGCTGTAGAGGACCCAGGTTCAGTTTCCAACACCTACATGGTGGCTAACAACCATCTGTAACTGAGCTTCCAGTGCCCTCTTCTGGCCTCTACCATGATTGCACACATGGTGCACTTACATGCAGGCAAAACACTCACACATATAAAATAAAAATAAATCAATTAAAATAATTTTTTAAAAAGACTTCAAGAAGAAACATCTGTGTAGTGTTACCTTCTATATCATGGGTTCTGTACCCACAGGTTGAACTGACTGGAGATAAAAACATTTGAAGAACAGATTATGATTCTGCTGAGCGTGTGCACACTGTTTCCTTTGTCATCCTCCTGTAACGTAGCATTTATATTATATTAAGTATCTTAAGCAGCTAAAGATGATTTGAGGTATGTGAGAGGATAGGTACAGGTTATATACAAAAACTTTAGTGTCTTATATTAGGGACGAACATATATTCATCTTGGTGTCCTTGGGGTTCCTGGAGCAAGTCCCCTGAGGATTCCCAGGGATGGCTTTGCTTATGAATTTCACTAGCTGTGGTTGGATTCTGTTGCTAAGTCCCCTTCTCAGATAATTCTACAAAGATCCTTACTGTTGCCAAATTCCTGCTTAACAACCTCTGGAGGCTCGTGTGTATATATTTTTAATGTCAGTGCTCTTTTCCTCTTTGCCTTTATGTCTTCAAGGGTCAGTATAAGAAGGCTATAGCCAGTCTGCATCACTTAGCAGCTCTCCAGGGGTCCCTGTCTCAGCCACAGATCACTGGACAAGGGACCTTAGAACACCAGAGGGCACTCATCCAGTTGGCCACGTGCCACTTTGCTCTGGGGGAGTACAGAGTGAGTACTAAGGTTTGGGGGGAAACTCCACACTACCCTGGGCTGTCTCAGTCAGTGCATGTTTACTTGAATGTGACCTAGATCTGCTACTTAATTGATCTGGTGCTGACTTTGTTCTTTAAGTGTAACTTCCGTAAATATGGGCTTCAGTGCTTTTTTGTTTCGTTTTGCTTTGTTTGTTGGTTTGGAGGCTGTCTCATGTAGCCCAGGCTGGCTTTACACTTGCTGTCTAGTTGAAGGCTGAGCACTATGTATGTTTACTGGCATATACAAATTCTGTTGTTTGTTTTAGCAGCAAAGACTGGATTATAATTCCCTCTGCTACATAGATTTAATATTTAGTTTAATATCTATTTAGATTTAATTTTTTAATATTTTGTTATTTTTATTTTATGTGTATGAGTGTATTGCCTGCATGTATGTGAGTGCACCCGTGTTGTGCAATGCCGTGGAAGTCAGAAGAGGGCTTCGGATTCCCCTGGAACTGGAGTTAAGGAAGGTTCATAGCTGCTATGTGGGTGCTGGGAATCGAACTCAGGTCCTCTGCAAGAGCAGTCAGTGCTCTTAACCATCTCTCCAGCCCCTTAGATTTAATTTAATTTACTCCTATTGTGATTTTCTGTGTGTTCACTGTTGTGGACACAGCCATGCTCACATGAAGGAGTATAGAATGCTACACGTGTGCTTCTTGCATGTGTACTGCAGAAATGTGCAGTTATGCTTATTTGGTTTGAATCCAGTTGCAGGTTAGTCTTTGTGGTCTTGTCTCCTGTAGATGACTTGTGAAAAGGTCCTGGATCTGATGTGCTACATGGTGCTGCCCATTCAGGATGGAGGCAAATCACAAGAGGAACCCTCCAAAGTCAAGCCCAAGTTCAGAAAGGGTACGTTGAGAAGTCTCACTTTCGCTTTGTCAGAAGAGCTTTAGGACCCGTGGCTGAGCAGTATGATAGCAGTTTCTAATGAGATTGCACTGCTGTGTGCTGTGGAAAGTTAATCCCTTTCCAGGGTTTGCCTCAGCTTTATTCATAAGCAGCTGTAAACCTGATATTTCCCCAAAGCTTCCTCCACTTCCTGAGTTTGTAATCTCTGAAGAATGTGTTTCCTCTTTTGCCCAGGACTGGGGAAACTGCAGGGAATTAGGAAATGTCTCACTGTGCTCCTCAGGGACCCTCTTGAGGAAGTGTCACCTCAGGGACCCTCTTGAACTTTATCTCAGCTCAGATTGCTTGAGGCTGGACATGGTGATACACACCTCTAATCCCAGCCCTCCAGAGGCAGAGGCAGGCAGATCTCTGTGAGATCAAGGCCAACCTGGTCTACATGGTGAGCTGTAGACCAGCTGGGGCTATAAGGAGACATGCCTAGAAAAATAAAATAAAATAAATTTTAGAAACCCTCAGATTGCTTAGTGCTAGTAATCTTAAGTTCCCATAAGAAGTTAGAAATGGATAGGCAGATTAAATATGAAGGAAGTAGAGGGCAGGTGATAGTGATCAGAGCAGAATAAAGAAATAGAAAACAGAACAGAAACTAATGAAACCAAAGGTTTATGTTGAAAATATTCTTCAAAGTTGAACCACGATTGATCAGTCAATAAGACTGCTCCCGAGGAGGGTGAACACAAGTCAGCAGTGTCAGGAATGAGAAGGCAGAAGTCACTGCTGTCCTGCTGAGTCAAAAGGACAATGGGAGCAAGTTATGGAGAGCTTTCTGCCAAAAATTTAACAACTTAGATGCAGTGGAGAAGTTCTTGGAAAGCACAACTTAGAAAAAAATGATACAAAATGAAATAGAAAAATCAGAATGTTATAAACTCTACAAAGAAAACTCTAGTTCCAACTGGTTTCAGTGGTAAATTTTATCACAAACTTAACAAGAAATAGCACTAATCCAACACGGATTCTCTTACAGATGATTCCTGATTCATTTCTTTAAGGCCAATGTAACTGATAGCAAAACCAAATAAGAGCTACTCAGTAAATGAACATTAAAAGTCAGTATCCACTGTGTGGATATATACAGATGTCAAGTACTCACTGAAGCATTGACAAGCCAAGTAAGCAGTGTGTAGAATAACGACCCCTGTACTAGAAATGTAAAGCTGGCTTAACATTCAAAAATCAGTATGATTCACCACATTATCAGATTACTGGGGGGAAAAAAGGCTATGATCATCTATAGATTCAGAATTCAGTACTAACTTGTGATTTTTAAAAGTCTTATGAGGGGGTCTAGAGAGATGGCTGAGTAACGGTTAAGAGCACGGGCTGCCCTTGCAGAGGACCTGGGCTTGATTCCCAGCACCTACCTGGCAGCTAACCATCCATAATTCCAGTTTCAGAGAATCCAGTGCCCTCTTCTGGCCTCTGCAGGCATTGCATGACATGGGTGCATTTATGTACATGTAGGCAAAACACTCATACACATGAAATTAAAAACATAAATCTTAGAAAACTATGAGGGGAAGGTAACTCCTCAGTACCATGTTTAGCTATGAAGTATTGAATGCTCTTTTCAGTACAAAGGTGTGTTCGCTCAGCACTTAAGCTCCTCACACAGGAAATACTAGCCCATGCTGTAAACCAGGAAAAAGAATGAAGGCATAAAAATTTTAGAAGGCCATTTACAGTATGACTTGCTTTCTTCAGGCCCACATGTTTACTTATGCTGAAAAGCCTAGGGGATCTCCTTCCTCAGAGCTACTGAAATTAACCAATAAAAGTTTTCAAACATTTCACTGTGTAAAACAATTACATTTGTACATTCAGTAAGCTATTATAAAATAAAATGCTTGGTTACTGTTTATAATGACATCAAAAGCAAAATGTTCAGGCATAGAGTTAATGAAAGATGTACGGATCCACCACATGGACTACTACAAAGCATTTCTGAGAGAAAGGAGACAGTCTTTGAAAATGGTGCAGTGTGGTCATACATCAAACTTTTGATATTGTCAAGTGCTGTTTCTCTCAGGACATACTTGGCACACACCTTTAATCCCAGCACTCAGGAGGCAGAAGCAGAAGGATCTCTGGAAGTTTGAAGAAGCCAACCTGGTCTACATAACAAGCTAGCCAGAGTTACATGATGAGACCCTGTCTCCAAAAAGAAGAAAAAAAGTGCTGTTTCTTCCCAGATGTATGCATAGATTCAATGTGATCCCAACCAAGATCCCAGCAGGCTTTTTTTTTTTTTCAGTCTTTTTGAGACAGGGTCTCCCTGTAGCCCCAGCTGACCTGGAACTCGCTATTTAGACCAGGCTGGCCTCGAACTTACAGAGATCCACCTGCCTCTGCCTCCCAAGTGCTGGGATTCAAGTTCTATACCACCATGCCTGGCCCAGCAGGCATTTTTTAAAAATACTTTATTTTTATGTGTATGAGTGTATTGCCTGTATGCACGTAAGGTCACCCATGATATGCAGTGCCCACAGAGGTCAGAAGAGGGTGTCAGATCCCCTAGAACTGAAGTTACAGATGGTTGTTAGCTGCCATGTGGGTGCTGGGAATTGAACTTAGGTCCTCTGTAACAGCCTGCATGTGTTTAAGTGCACCCGTGTCATGCAGTGCCCATGGAGGACAGAAAAGGATGTTGGATTCCCTGGAACTGGAGTTATGGACAATTATTAGCCACCATGTGGGTGCTGAGATTTGAACCTGGGTTTTCTGAAAGAATAGCCAGTGCTCTTAACCACTGACCCATCTCTCTAGCCCAGCAGGAATTTTTTTAAATTATTTATTTAATAACCATATACTTAGAAGAAGCATTTCATTACATCAGCATTGACATATTCAATAACACTTTTCTGAGCTAGGCTGCATCTCTTACAAAAATTAGCTGTACATTTTTAGGTTTACACTTGAATTACTACAGTTATACATTATTGTACTCAGTATAAACCCTATAAGACATAAAATTAAATGAGGTTTTTAACCTTTAAAAAAGATCTCCATTTCATATTAAAATACAGAGTTTTATGTAGAAAACTTCATTTTTAATACAATTGACGTTAAGATGTTTGCACATGCATTTCTAATCTCTATATATCAGATTATTACTAGTCACAGTTGGTTACTTTCTGAGCTCCTTGGCATCTGATCATGGATATAAAGTCATCAGGTAGATTTCAATGATAATGTTTTTCACATCTACTAATTATTAAGGAGCAAATTTTTATGCTTTGAAGAATTTTTTAATAGTTATAATTTAAAAAAATTTTAATAGCTACATGATTAGAAGCATTTCACTACAGCTTTAACATATTCAGTAACATACTCCCGAGCAGCTGTACATCTCTTTCACAAGTGGGTGTAAGTTTTTAGGTTCACAGTTGAATTAGTATAGTTATATATTATTGAACTCAGTATAAGCCCTGTAAGACATAAAATTGGATGAGTTTTTAACCTTTAAAAAAGATC
>NW_008330588.1:515023-528612 GCF_000622305.1 Nannospalax galili
AGCTGTATGCATCTGATTATTGCTAGTCATAATCAGTTGCACTTGTATCTTGGCACCTGTGTATGTCTATAAAGTCATCGGGCAGATTTCAATAGTATTGTTTTATCACCTCTACTAATTAGCATGACGTAAATTTCCATGCTTCCTCCTCAAATAAAATACATTTTTAAAAATTTGTTGATTTTGTGTGTGCGTGTGTGTGTATATCATATAGAACATCCCAAACCATCTTATTCAACTGTATACCCACTTCCCAGATGGCACCCTCCCATAGCCTCCCTCCCCCCACTAGAGCCCTTATACTCTGATATCCCTGCTACTGTCCAGCAGGCAATTTTTATAAATAAAATTGGCAATCTGAATCGAAAATTGGGATATTGTATTTATGGAAATACAATCCAGAATAGTGAAAATAATTTTGAAAAGGAAACAGAGTTGTCAGCTCTACCAAGACTTACAACTATAATTAATAAGACAGTACTGACAGAATATTGGTATAGGGAAAGAGGATCCAGAAACAGACCCACACACAAGGTCAGAGCTTTTCAGTGGAAGCTCTGAAGTAACTTACCAAGGAAAGACAGCCGTTCAGCAGACGGCACTGGCTCAGGTTCCTCTGCAGACACTGAAGCTTTCTCTCTCAGAGCTTGTGACAATAATCCAATCCATGGGCCTTCACAGAGTATCTCTCAGAAACAGAAACAGATGGGGAAGGTAGATTTGAAGTAACCAGACATCAATATTTATTTTAAAATTATTGTAGTTAAGATTGTGTAGCTTTGGGATAATGGAACAGAGTGTGGAACTCAGGCTCCGGTGACATTACAGTTCAGTGGATGTAAAAGACAAACGTGAGAGGTGCTGCCTTCAGCTACACTAGATATTTGAAGCTTTAAGATATAAGTATGAATTCAAACTTTAAAAGGAAATTCTAAAAGGTTCCTTTCAGCCTTCTAGCTAAAGAAGGTGATAGAGACTGCAGGGTGTTAAGGACCTTAGACAATTAGTAAATTTGATCAGATTAAACTTAAAATACCTCCAGGAGATTATGATCAAAATAAAAAGATAGCCACCGACTGCCAGAAGACTGTGTAGCACCTAAAATCAATTACAACTTGATATCCAGAAACTTGAGAATCATCCTTCAGTTTGATAAAAAAACAGCCACCTGGTCTCTCAGAGAAGGAATAACCACTATACACCAACCACAGGTCAACAGAAACAACTCCAGACGCTCAGTTTTGGAACGATGCTCAACCTACATAGTAACATGAGAAATTGAGACTAAAACCTGCTCGCATCTGATGCAGAAAGATCGCTAGCACTGGCCCTGAATCGGGGTGTGAGGGCACATCGTCCACATGCTTCTGAAAGTGCAAATTCAAACTAGTCAGCATGGTAGGGTGAGCAGATTATCACCCATGTACTTCTGAAAGTGCAAATTCAAACTAGTCAGCATGGTAGGGTGAGCGGATTATCACCCAGCCATACACCTCACCTCCTGGCACTTACCTTGGATCAGTGTTTTCCCAAAGTGGGTCTTTACCTACTGGGTCATGAATTTTTCAACCAGAAACTTTCCTTTTTAATAAATTAGAATAACTTTTAAAAGGTTGCATTTCAAGTAGAAAGGGTAAACATCATTTCCTAAACCTTTTTTTTTTTCAACATATACTATGCTAAGAATGTATGGAGAGGATCCCATGTATCATGGGATGCATCATGTCTTGCCTCCTACTTGTGGGTGGAGGAGGATTTAAGGTCTAAAGAGCACAGACCATAATGGAAAAGACTGAGGTCTTGGTTTGAAAACCGTTGCTTAAAGTTTTCCTATAAGTACCTGTGAAATTATGAGCAAAAATGTTTAGACTGTTAATAATGAAAAACCGAAAATCTCAATGTCTAGCATAAAGAAGAATCAGCTATGGTATTTGTAAACAGTAGAATACTATATAACCTTGCAAATTCATGCTTTAGTCCTACATTTGCTACTGATAAACCCAAAACACAGAAGGTTAAATAAATTAATGCTCTAGAGCTGTGTGTGCGATTGGTAAACCTGAAATCCAAGGGGCTAAGTATGAAAAGTGGTTTACCGAAGATATATATTATGACTCTATTTGATGTAATAGACGGAAAACACAAAAACTTGCTCTAGGCTATTTGTGAATACAAACTTCAGTGGTAAAAGCAGGCAGATGGCGCAGGAATGACAGTCACCACATTCAAAATCACATCTACCTCTGTAGAGGGAGAAGAGAATGGTATCAAAGCAAATACAGCCTCTGCTGATTTTGTGATTGTTTGTATTAACATCTTTAAAATTAAAGCCTGTTATTAACATCTTATAAAACTGGAGGACACATGCACTGGGTTTGTGAGATTTCTTCTTATAAGTGGGCTACAAATCTGAAGTGTTTTTTTTTTAATATTTTATTTTTATAAATATTTTTAAAATGCTTTTATGTCTCCCTGTAGCCCCAGCTGTCCTGGAACTCACTATGTAGACAATAAGTGCACCCATGTCATGCAATGCCCCCAGAAGACAGAAGAGGCTGTCGGATGCCTTGGAACTGGAGTTATGGACAGTTATTAGCTGCCATGTGGGTGCTGGGATTTGAACCCGGGTCTTCTGCAAGAACAGTCAGTGTTCTTAACCACTGAGCCATCTCTCCAGCCCCCTGAAGTATTTTATAATCAGTATTTAGTATGGTTTAGGAAAGAAAATTAAGAAACGAAATCTAGAGACCTTCAAAAGTCAGTGTCACCATCACAAAATAGAATTGTATTTTACCGACATTGCAGGTCCTGTGGTTGCTGCCTGTCTTACTGGAGAAGAGTTTTCAGCCTTTGCTTTCCAAAGCTGTTCTCTTTGATGATAACATCCACTAACATTCTGGCTTTGTGTTAGGTTCAGATCTGAAGCTCTTGCCCTGTACCAGCAAAGCTCTCATGCCATACTGCCTGCATTTGATGCTAGCCTGCTTTAAGGTGAGCTTAAACTTGATTAGCGTGAAGCACATTTCCTTTGAAATAATGTCCTGAACAGCTGGTGTGTCTTGAATTGAGGCTTAATCACAATTGTTCTGTGCTTTTACAAGGCAAGTGGGTATAGTGGGAAAAGCACATGACTAGGAATTCGCAAGTAGAGGACTAGGAAATGATCTCCAGCCTTGAGAAGTCAATGTAAATATTGGGTTTATAGATGGACAAGGCGTTTGTTGATTTAGACATGAGGATCAGCACCAGCAAAGGTCAAACGGAGCTGGGAGGGTTCGAGGACTGCCGGAGTACTCACGGCCCTTGGCTGCAGAGGAATGGAAGCCCAGAGTAGAGATTTAACGGTTTCAAGGAGGCTTATCTGCAAAAAGGTGACAGGATCGGCTATTGCCTTATGCAGTATTTCCTCACTCACCTCATTGTTGGAGCCACTTGGAACAGCAGAAGCAGTCTGAAGAGTGATTTTTTATGCCTAGCTGCTCTTTTGTCCTTTTCTGTAGTTCATGCTTTTTACTGCTCAGCGTGTTCCCTTTTCCCTAATGCCGTGTTCTTCTCAAACCCTTCTCTCCCAGGTGGCTTCTTGCCCACTTTTCTGCTCACAGTCATCCCCTTCAGAGATACCTCTCAAGTTGAGTTCATAGTCCAGTTGGTAGTGTGCTTGCCTAGCACCCGTGAAACCCTGGCTTCAGCCCTCAGCATTGCACAGACCAGCCATGGTCATGCGTGCCTGTGATACCAGCACTCCAGGAAGTAAAGGCAGGAAGATCAGAAGTACAAAGTGCCCTCGGCTACATAAGGAGTACAAGGCTAGCCTAGGATCATGAGACCTTGTGACAAAGAAAAAAAAAGAATTCCTATTGAATTTATTTTCTGTGTGAGAGAATTCACCTTCATCTCTGATTCCCACACCCAGTTCTCCTGTTTATGGCCAACTTCAGTCTAAATACTGTCAGCCTCCTGTGCACACCCTGCAGAGGGAGCCCAGGGCTTCTTTGGGATCCACCCTCCTTAGAAGGGTGTGATATTCACCAGCAGTTTTTTCTGCTTTCTTCCCTACTGACTGTTGTGAAACGGCACAGCAGTTAAGAGCACTGGCTGTTCTTGCTGAAGACCCAGGTTTGAATCCCCAGCACCCATACAGCAGCAAACAACTTCCCGTAACTCCGGGTCCAGGGGATCTGACCCTCTTCTGTCCTCTGCAGGCATTTCATGACGGGTACACTTAGATACATGCAGGTAGATCACTCATACACAGAAAATAACAGTAAAAAATGTTAAATCTTTGTCTTGCAGCTGAGAGCTTTCACGGACAACAGAGACGACATGGCGCTGGGCCACGTGATTGTACTGCTCCAGCAGGAGTGGCCACGGGGAGAGAACCTTTTCCTGAAAGCTGTCAATAAGATTTGCCAGCAAGGAAATTTCCAATATGAGAATTTTTTCAATTATGTCACAAGTATCCTTTTTTCTCATTGAAGCACAACCACTTCTGAGTTGTTAGGACGAGGGCCTCTTGGATAAATGAACAGCATTCTGAGCAGAAATACCTCTTTTACTATGAGGGGGAGGAGGAGGAGAAAGAGTGGAGATTTGGAGCAAGGCTGTGGCAGGTGCCTTTGTTTCAAAGTCAGAATTCAAGGACTCAGGGGCCCTCCACTGCCCACCTCTAGCTGACTCAAGGCTTCCAGAATGCCTGAACTTGGAATCGTCTGTAGGTTCTTGGCAAGCCCAGGGTGGTTGGTGTGACCATAGATTACAATAGTTCCTGGGCCTTTATGTACGGAAAGAACATTCCCTGTGGCCTCTCAAGGGACAGTGTCTGTGCCCTGGGATCAGTTGTTAGCACCACGCCTGCACCAGTGCAGCCACAGAAGGTTAAGTTAATGGTGCAGAGTTGTTTTTGGTGATGACAGCACTTGATTCACATGACTTAAAAGAATCTAATGAAAGTTACATAACTTTTCCCCCAGAAGCATGCAATGTGAATGTCACCAACATTTCATATGGAATTTTCTGGATTCTCAGAAGCTTCCTTTCTTACATACCTGAAAGTCCTTGTCTACTTGGTATGAAGAAATAATCACCTTGTTTTTATGATATACTATCACCTAAAAGCATCCTCTCTAATCCTAGATTTCTTATTAAGAAAAAGCATTGCCCTTACGACCATATAGAGTCTGTTTCATTATCTCTGTAGGAAAAGCACATCCTAATGCCCTTTAGCCTGAACGTTCTGGAGATTGAGCCCAGGGTCCTGCACATGTCAGGCAGCTGTGCTACAACAAAGCTACGCCCCCAGCTCAGCCTGGCAGATCATGTGCCAAGAGTTCTTTTCATAGTGCAGTTCGGTTGGTGTAAGAATCAGATTGTTTTGTGTTCAAGAACAGACCGTGGTTGTCAGTGGGCCATGAGCAAGCTTTTTGCCTTACTAAGAGCCTGTTTCCTCACCCGGGAGAACGGCACCTTGTCACTTGTGTTTGACCTGAATCTGGCCTACAGATATTGATATGCTGGAGGAGTTTGCCTACTTAAGAACCCAGGAAGGTGGAAAGATTCATCTGGAATTACTCCCAAATCAAGGAATGCTGATCAAGTAAGCAGACGATCTTTTGCTCTTCCAAGCTGAGTGTTCAACTTCATGTGCTTGCATGACTTATTTGTAAATTTCTGTACCTTTCAGAAATTTAATGGAAAGGAATCCAAACCTGGTCTCTGTTTTCGAGGGTCAGTTTGATTCTGGGTACCTTTTGAAAGCCCTAACTACATTTCCAAAAAAACAAACAAACAGAAAAAGCTGCTTAAATTGAGATATTTTTGTCACTAGACAGAAATTTTATGATGACTTTTCTTTTCCAAAGTTTAGTATGCCTTTCTGATTAGACATAAAATTGCTTTTAATTAAAAGCAGCCATGCTTAAAGTACTGGATTAGGCAAATTTGTTAGTTAAAAAAAATCTATAGCTTTTATTTATAAACTATTTAAAGCCCCTAAGCAGGCCTTATCACTTATATAGCACAAAATGAGTTAACTGGGTCTAGTGCCTCCAGAGCATGTCTGCCCTAAGAAATGGCCGTGGAAGTTCTCATTTCCAGGCCTGAACTCATAGGCTGCTACAGAAATTCCAGCATGGCCCAGATGAAAATATCAAGTTAGTGACCATTCATGATTTTTAAATAGCTCATAAATCTTGCTTCTATCCTTAGTTCCCATTATGGTTTGGCTAGTAAGTGCCACGTGCAGTTTCCATACCTCTTCCTGTGCCTTCTGCGTATTCAGTGTGTGTGTAAGTCAGTGTCAGAGTTAACTGGCAAGAGACGGAACCCAGACTGGGAAGAACAAGTTGTTAAGACTGGTCACCTTTGCCTTCATCCCTCAGTCATGGCACAAGCAAGTGTTCAGCTATTGCCTCGTTCTGTTGTAGAGGCTCGGGGGTGTTGGAGGAAGGAGATGAGAAATACTCTCTTTGGATCTCTGTAACATCAGGAATTTGGCCCTTTGTATGTCTTTCTTTTTATTCCTTAGTAAGACTAGGGCCCTGTGGACCATTCTAAAGAATGTAAGACTAAGATCCCCTTCCATCTTATCAGTGATATTTAAATATTTTAAACATTTAAAGAACAAGGACGCTGTTTAGGAAAACACAAGGCTCTGAATAATTGAGGCTGTTAAATGAAGATTGAGTAGACAGATTTGTCTTCTGTGGACTCCAAAGATTGTGAACTAAACCTATGGGGGATGTAATAACTGCATGATTCCAAGAGTCCTCATCCTTGTGTGAAAATAAAGGTGGTTTTTAATATATGACCCCAGGTAACCCCTTTTCTGTTAGGGCTTTTAGGTTCTGAAATTGAATATACAAACATACCTTTAACAAAGCTTTTTAGTTCATCAGATCACCATTCAGGCTGGGTCTGGTGGCGCACGCCTTTAATCCCAGCACTCAGGAGGTAGAGGCAGGCGGATCTCTGTGAGTTCAAGGCCAGCCTGGTTTACATAGTGAGTTCTAGGACAGCTGGGACTACATCAAAACCCTGTCTCAAGAATTCAAAAAAAAAAAAATCACCATTCAGATTGTCATAATGTAGACAAATTAGTAGAGCCACATTCTAGCTACAGAACGGTTCAGCCAACCTGCAGATGGCCCCATGACTTTGAGATGGGGATGGACTGTTGGTGCGCAACAGTTAAACCCTCATCTTCACTGTGCTGGGCCTTCTTTTCCTAGTTTTATTGACTTAAATTGTGTCAAACTGCAGACAGTCCCTAAGACTAGTATTTAAAGTGAGGAAGTACCAGCTCCCCGGCTGCTGTCATTGGAAGGTCGTGTAAGGGGAATGTCCTTGCATTTCCAGGCTCTCCCACCCTTTTCAACCTAACTTTAATTTCCTTGAATGGCCTACTAAGGACAAGCCTCCTAGGAAATCTGCAGTTTCATCAGCTTGGAAATAGGACTAGGGGTTGTTACCTAGTGGTCTGACCTTGTAGGAATTCACTGAATGTTCTCTGTGAGAGTCTCAAGTGAATTTGAAGTCAGTTGCAGATAATCTAACCCTAAATGACATCAGGAGAGTCAGACTGCGTGAAACAGAGAGCTTGTCTAACTGAGGTGTGATTAGACTCTTGAATAAAACTATCTATATTCCTTTTCCCTTTGGGTTCCAAACAAATTCTCTGAAGCCATTGCAGACCTTTTGGGTGGTCCCTCCAGATGAGTGGCAGAGATGTTGTGAGCAGTGTACAGCTCCTCCCCTTGGGGTAAGGTTGTGAGTTTGTTCTAGTCGTGGCATCTCGGATGCAAGCAGGTACAGTACCAACACCGGGCAGCAGGCCCGACCACAGGAGGAATAAGCTCTTCGTTCATTGTATAGACATTTTGTTCTGACATGTTTGAAAGTAGAGAAATGTTTCTATGCTGATATTTGCAATACCCTAGTCGCATTAGACTGGATTAAAAATGGGAAACTATAATGCTCTATGAGGTGATTACCAGCTAATATACTAAATCTTTATTACAGAATTCTGCAAAACCACGGGTCCCAGACATATGCCCCTCCTCCCCCCACCCCCCATCAGTTGCTTTTCTTGTCTGAATTTCAAACTCACCCTTTCTTTATTGAAAGCATTCTCAGCCCCTCCAAGTCCTTTTTAAAGAGCCACCTCAGTTGGGACTTAAGTCCTGCCAAAGGTGGCTACCCCCCATCACCAGGTGTATTTCTGGGACGGGCAGGAGAAGAGCGAGTGAAGGCGGCTGGATTTGGAATCAAACGTTCTCAGACGTTAGCCTCCTGCAGCCATCTCACCTCCCTCTTCCTAGCTGATGGCTTTTTACTCCAAATCACAAGTAAATGGAGCTCTGGGACCAGGAGCCAAGATGCCTCTAGACTGGCACCAGCAGCGGGTGCGCTGGGGCTCACCAGTGTCTCCCAGTCCCCCTGAAAACACGCCACGGCCAGGGGCTTGTGGAGGTTGAAGTTTCTGTACAGTCCGCTTCCAGTCTTGTGTATCTTCTCCGGAGTGTTGTTTTTGCAGTGCAGGGTGAGCCGGTGTGGGTGTTTGAATGCTGCCGTTTGCTGTTTTTTAAAGGCCTTCTAGCCCTCCCATGGGGTTACTGCAGCAGGAATTCTTACCTGTGCTTCAGCCCAGCATACAGACTGCTGACAGGTACCAAGTGGAAAACACCTGCTCATAGTGTGCTGTTTGTCGGCATGTTCTCCGCCCATGGTTTCCAGCTCTTTGTTCCTCAGTGCTCTTCTTCATGCTTTATTTTTTTTTTTATTTGTTCCGCATTCCTTGGCAAACCATCTGGTTGTAAATATTGTAACATTTTTAATTTTTTTCCATGAGTTGCCAGTGTGTTTGTGTTGAATTTAAAAATCATTATGGATTTGGGGAAGGAAAAAGAAATGAAGTTTGATAAAACTGTGTTAGACAAAGTACACATTAGCTGAAGTGCCAAGCTGGGATTCTTTTTTGATAAAACTTAAGTATTGGGTCACGAATATTTAAGGATGCTGATTTGTACTTCAAGTAAACTTTTGTTTATGGATTTCTATATGAATGACCAGTTCTGTCTTTTGCTCTAAGCAGACATTGATACAATTTTTTCCCGCCATTCAAGGCTGGATTTTTTTCAGCCCCTACGTTTCTGAATTGGAGGTATTTAATAGACTGTCCTGATGCCATTTTATTAGCTAGGTTCTGTTCTTAAACCATAGAGTTAACTACAGTCACGTGCCACTTAACGAGGATGTCTTATGTAGTTTGCCTATTGTATGGGCGTCCTAGTGTGCACTTGACCCAGACCTAGATATTATAGCCTGCTGCACACCCAAGCTAGATGGACCAACAAGGTCCATCATTCACTGATGTGTCTTCCTATGGAGCATAACTGTAGTTGACATCGTCCTCCAAACCTAGATGGATAGAGGCTCTTTGTGCAAATAGATTTGACTTGTGCTCTCTTAATGTGTGGAAATTATCCCACTGGACCTTGACCAGCAGAGTCCAATGTTTAATTCTAGTTTTGTTAGTATTAGAGGACGTTTTGCCCTTCGACATATGACATGACACCTGGCCTGTAGATTTCAGTAACTTGTACTTGGTCCAATTTGGGGGTACAGCTTGGGGACCCAGAAGAGCAGTGTCTCAAGGCAGCATGAGCAGTGTGCATCTGCTCCCCCAGGACCCAGAGCCTTGACCTCACTGACCCCTAACAGCGCAAGTATCCACACAGAACTGTGTGTTTTCTTATAGCCCTGCTGTCTCTCTACAAAGCCCTTTAAAATGGCGGCGGGCTGGTGTGTATTCTGTTGTGTCCTCAGTGGTCTAAACCTGAAATTTTCCTACCGTCACGCTACAGTTTTAGGACTCTTGATACACTTTCAACATGATCGTGTGTTTTAGAAACAGAAATGATTTAGAGTGATTTCAACAGCTCCACTTTGCCTCGTACATAAAAGCCTTGTGATCATTTGAAGGAAATTAGGAGGTAGGGGTACGGGACAGAGGTGGCTTTCATTTGTCTAAATATGTCACATTACCAGACTAGTAGCCAGAACCCTTCCCTTGTGGTCCAGTCCACTGAGATTTGCTGGACTTTTCTTTCCCTCTGTTCATTTTGTTGTCCTCAGTTTCCAGGATTCTGTTTGTCCTTCCTGTCCTAACGCACAGCTTTTGGGGCACAGTTAGACACTTCTTGGCTTTTGCTCCCGCTAACCCTTCCACAGACATGCAAACACCTGGACAGATCTGTTCTTCCCAGCCCATGACACATCCCCGTGTGAGGTCCCCAGGCCCCCTGCTTTTTCTCCAGTGGGCAGGACAGGTCCAGCACTCAGGAGCTGCCCTGTTCTGGCTCCATGGGTGTGGGGATGCACTCAGCCGTGGGGGCCCCACTGGGTTGCTCCTTGGAGACTGGGGCATGCTAGGTCCCTTCTTCCTGCTGCTGCCTCTCCAGCATTTGCTGACCTGGAGGGATTTTGGCACCTTGAGACCACATGGGACCCAAAGCACCTCTAGCCCCTGAGTCGTGTGAGCTTCAGGAATTCAGAAGCAAAGCAGATGGCATGTCAGCCAGTGTTTCGCTGTTTGAAATGACGTAGTCTGGGGTGGGAAAGCTGTCTGCCTAGGGTTGAGACTTCCTGAGAATGGGCGTGGTCATTGTAGCTTTTCTTTTTTCTTTTTCAATTTGGTTTAAGTGTGTCACTTACTACACTTAGCTGTGAGGCAGGGTTGAGTCCTACCCAGGGAACACTGGTCCATGACGCTGCTCCTAACCCTGTTCTCCCTCTGTTTCCCTGTCACTGACCTCAGGCACCACACGGTCACTCGGGGCATCACCAAAGGCGTGAAGGAGGACTTCCGCCTGGCCATGGAGCGCCAGGTCTCCCGCTGTGGCGAGAACCTGATGGTGGTACTGCACCGCTTCTGCATTAACGAGAAGATCTTGCTCCTCCAGACTCTGACTTGACCGAGGCCTCTGGGCCACTGGCAGCTCAGCTGTGTGACTCTGAGGAAGACATGGCGGTGCAGTGCTGGGGGCCGGGGCTCAGGAAGAGGGAAACACCTGAATTCTAACTCTTTGTGTTGTTTAAAAGTAGTTTCCCAAGAGTGTGAGAAGTCCTTTCTATTCTTAAAAGTTCAGGTTTTTGTAACTTTTATAAAGCAAGAGTCGATTTGCCTTGTAAATAAAAATCCTAAAATTTGAAGTTTTAAAAACTTATTTTTAGTTTCTAAGTAGGGTACATTTGTCTATTTTTCTAAGCATAGAGCAAGGGGGCAAAAATCCAACACAACTGAATAGAAACATGAATTTTGTTATGTACGTACTTAAATGCCTGAATATGTCTTCCACGATCTCACATGTATTTTCATAGTTACACTTTGGTAAGTATAACATAGCAACAGAACGTCTGACCTTTTGTTTTATGCAAAATGGACTTTGAGCCTACCCTGTCCCTGCTGAGTCCACTGAAGGCTCAGTGCTCGAGAGTCTTTGAAAAGCCAGACGGTGATTGTAGCATAGCAACAAAGGACCAGGGGAGCCTCCAGCTCCCGGGCCTGGGCAAGGCAGCCAAGTAGACTCTCCAGGGCCTTTGGAACCAGACAACACTACTTGTTATCGACCTGGCTCTGCCCTGCCCTGTATTTTGACTGAGTGACCAAGGATGTTTGTGTACACATGTGCACACATGCGCACACACAGCAACCATAATTATTTTTTCTAGGTACTACATACTGCCACCGACTAGGTTGTTTTGCAAGTGTTTTCTTAAAAGGACAGACATTCTTATTTCCTCCCAAAGTGACCCTGTGTATCCTTTGAGTCTTACTCAGCCTACTGAAGCACTGGCCTTAGATAAGGGATTTTCTTGCTAAATCAACTTCTGTGGTGTGCGTGTCACCCGATGATTGGTGTGTTAAAAAAAGCTTGGTCGTAGCTTTGTATGAATTTAATGTTTCGTGCATTTAAAGATGTCTTGTTCAGAGACTCTCAGTAGAGATTTCTGTTTGTTTAGTATATTTATTCTGCCTGATGATAGTCTTTATAGGTCCCAGTATGTTTTAAAACTGCTGAAGAACACGATTGGTAACCTGGGAGAAAAATAAAGTGATTTCATTATTTCAATATCATTGTCCTTATTTTACTAATAAAAGAGGAACAGCTCAGTTGAATCACACAGTGGTTGTTTGTGTGGAATAGTTAAATGTTACTTCCTTGAATCACATTGCAGGGTCACCGTTAGCACAACAGACACTTTTGTCAAGTAATGGTCTTATGGTAAGTTGTCCCCCCACCCCCCAAGAGAACTGACTGATTACGAAGAGTATGCCACTGTTTGAACCACAACTTGAAGTTACCTAGCCAGAGCCTCAGAATCCTGCTTGTCAAGAGGTAGTACCACTGTTCCAAGGCCTAGAGATTACTTTTCCGGTGTCCTCAGTAGACACCTGGTCTCGTGGCTCTGCTGTCAAGCCCTGAAATGCTCTTAAGCCACGTGTGCAGGAAAACACTGAGAGGACAGCTTCCAGTCGGTATGTCGTCGGCTCACTTTGCATTGCCTCAGCAGCTGAATTAGTAGCCAGGATTCTGTCTTGTTGACAAAAGTAAAGGACCAGATAGCAGTGTGAGCAGTCCAGCAGGGCCAAGGGATCTTGTTTTCTAAAAACAAGTCAAGCTACAGAGAGTGGTGACGTGTATCACAGATGCCACTTGCTCTTGGTCTTCCAGCATCTGTCTGCACATGTCGCTTTTTTTAATTGCATTTTTATGATTTCCATACAATGTAGTTTGATGGTATTTAGATGCCCTCCCCATCCACATCTCTTTCCTCTGACCCACTCCCAATTTAGTGTATTTTCCATATATATATAAATATATATATATTCCTATAGATTGATTTATGTCCCCCAGTGTCCTTCAGTGTGGATCTATCCACTGGCCCACTAAGAGTCCCCTCCCTGTAAGACACTGTCCTTCCCTCTCCCAGCAGCCATCAATTGCTAGAAGTTCCTTAGGTTGGATCGGGATTTCTTAACCACTTCCTCATGTCTCTAGTGAGATTTTGTCTGGTTTGAGCTTACGTGGGACGGGTGTATGTTGTCATCATTGCTGTGATACATTTCATTTCTATCTTGCCCTTTGTTGTCCCTTGTAGAATTCTGTATTTGCCAGAGGGAAGGAAATCATAGTGAACTCTTTATTGAAGAGTTGATGGTGTGTATTGGAGGTATAAGGGTAAATAACATACCCAAAGAACTCGGGCATCCAGGCTGGACATTTATTTCTGTTTCCTGAAGTTTCTTTCTTGACTTTGCTACCAAAAAGAGGTTAAGGAGTTTCCTCTCTCCTCCCTTCCCCTGTCTCTCTCTCTCTCTCTCTCTCTCTCTCTCTCTGCATAGATAGGTATAAAATTGTGAGAACATTAACATGAGATCCAACTTTGAATTTTGACATGCACTCTACAGTGTATGATAGATTCTAGAAGCTCTCCTTATGCATAGTATGTAGATCTTCATGTATGTGTGTATATATATATATATATATATATATATATATATATATTATTTTTATGTATATATATATATA
>NW_008330588.1:528656-537694 GCF_000622305.1 Nannospalax galili
TATATGATCTTCATGTATGTATATATATATGATTCAAAGTGAATCAACAGTAATACACCAAAATAGTCATCTGGAAAACCCACTTTTTGGAAGGCATAGTCACATTCAAATCACTGAGAACTAGAGAGAAATACTATCGCAAACTGCCCTCGGAGGACACCCATTCCCCTGGATAGCTCTTGGAACTGTCTGTCTTGTGAAGCTGTGCTGATGGAACTGCCTTGTTCCCTGAACCTGTGCTGATAGAACTCTCTAGAACCCTGTTTCCAGAACTTGGTGTCCCCTCATCAGGCCACACCCACATTTTTTATTCAAAATGGTTTCTCCAGTTTCATGGGGGCAGTACAGGTTTGGCTCCACCTTAATGTTAACAAACCATCCTGCCTTTTCATCTCTACTAGAATATCCCATTCATTCAAGGTCACGTGTCCTTTCCAATCTCCATGTGTCCAATGGAGATGGGGCACTGCCTTTCATCACTTTGATTCAGTAATTCTCAAGCATACCCATATTTATTCATTTTTTAGGATGGAGTACCATATTGTTGCCTAGGAAACGAGTTCAGGAGAAAAGGCGCCAAGGTCACAAGACCCAAGGGCATGTGGTTTTGCTGCATTTAGTTAAAAGTCATTAGTCCAGATTATGTCCATTTATAAAAGGCAGCCCCACAGGATGGGTAGATAAAGAAAGTAGAAAATGATTCCACCTTAATAAAGGAAGAAATCCTTCCCTGTGCAGCAACAGTGTGCTGAAGGAGGTAAACCAGAAAGAAAAGCGCTCGACTGTGTGAGGACCTCCTGTCCTGAATGTCTGCCTCTCCTGGGATTGAATCCTTTGTCTTTGTGTAAAAAGATACACCTACCTCAGCCTTTGACCTTTCCGTTGTACACCCGTCACAGTAGACGGGACTAACAGAACTTCACAGAAGCATTTAAAGATGAAGACTGGACGAGGAAAAGTTTTGTTATAAATTCAGCACAGTAGTGGCACCTTACAGTTTTTTTCTTGTTGAACTTGGAACTCAAGATAATACTAAACAGTTTCTTAGCAGTTTTAAGCAAAACTAAAGGAAGCAAGGTTTATCTGGGAGGACTTTCCTGCAGCCTGCTACTACTTTTCTCCCAAATTCAAGCCCTGAACTGGCTTCACTGTAATGCACATCCATGTCCCAGGATTCTGCTAGACTGGCACTTTTCTGAGAACTAGAAACCTCAGGAAAAGTAGCAGTGGAGCTGAGATTGGTTCACTGCAAATCAGGTGAAAATCAGCTCCTGGGCCAAACTTGAAGCAGCCATTAGCTTCCTAAATGGCAGACAGGTTTTTATCAGTCAGTTTGTTATTAAATTATAATGAAATAATGCTAACACTTGCTAGCTGCATTCCAGGCCCTGAGCCATGTACTTCAAGTATGTTTTCTCAACAACCCTGTGCAGCAGAGGTAATTATGATGAATGCGAACAGAGGTTTAAGTTCGCCCTAGGCTGAGGTCCTAGAACTCAACTAAGGGAGCTTGATTTTTGCTTGTTCTTTGAAAATGTAACGTTGGACTTTGGGAATAGATAACTAAGAAAAAGTAGATGCTAAGGGCATAATTTCATGCCTACAGAAACTTGAAAGGGGGAGACCCACAGAAGACACCCATATACTAGACCCCTGGGTCAGTGACATGAAACGGACATTTAGAGACAGAACTCAAAGGGAGAAGGGACAGGAGTATGGGAGAGGCTTTCCAAAGAGAGGCCTTATTTACTGGACCTGGAAAGTTGAAGTGGATTTTCATTAGCTTGTTAAGCATCAGATCCTGTTGTGTGTTCATAGGGGGAAGGCATTTGGGCAGATGCTAGGAGGTATTAAGAATGGACAAGGGCCAGGGGTGTAACATGCCTAGCATGATCAAAGCCCTGGGTTTGATTCCTATCACTGAAAAAAACAATGAATATGATCAATGTACACTATACACATACAAAAATAGCATAACAAAACCTGTTATTTTATACAGTTAATATATGCTAATAAAAAGAAGTGTGGCTATGAAAAAACTAATAAGAAAGATCCCATTCCTGTATTCACTGAATTGACAGACTAGTGATCACTGCATCTCCATGATTCCTGAGTTATCTTGTGGGCCTTTCCAAGATTCTTGGTCTTTCTTACTTAAACTCCAGTAGTAGCGCAGAGCACATGCCTCCTCCCCTTGTCAAAGGAGACCAGTAAATGAATCTTCCTTACACATCTTCATGAAAACTTCATTTCTGCCTCTCCAGGATTATTGACCATCTGGTCCTAATGGTGAAATTTTAACAATGGGGGATTTTCTAAACAGACAGCAACTCCATGTGTCTACATGTAGATCAAATCCAGAAGAATGGTCCCCCTCCCGTTTTAATCTTTGTCTTCATTCCATCCTTGTGAATGCTTTCTTTTTGTAATTTTATTTTTTTTGTGTATATAAGTGTTTTGCCTGCATGTATGTAGGTGTTCGAACCCAGAAGAACAGCAAGTGTTCTTAACCACCAAGCCACTGCTCTAGCCCCTGTAATTTCTTGTTTTAACCACTTCCACATAACCTGCTCAGACCCTAGATATTAATGCCCTAGAGTGTTGTAACAAAGTGTGGTAAACTGAGTAGTAAAGGGAGAAATTCAGTATCTCGTGGTTCTAAAGGTACAAATCTAATCTCAAGGTGTTGCTGGGGCCATGCTCCTTGATACTTGAATGGAATCCCTCTTTGCCTCTGACTAGCATCTGGTGGTGGCCAGAAATCACCAACATTCCTAGCTCCAGTTCTTCCCACTGTCATCATGGGGGCTCTCCTTTAGTGTCTCTCCTGTCTTTTACCCTCTTATGAGGACATCAGACGCAGTATGTTATGACCCCCCATCTAAACTTATTGCATCTGTAATCATCATATTTTCGATTCAAGATCAAATTCTGAGGACTTGGAGCTAAGATTTCAACATGCATTTTGAAAACTTCAGTCTTTACCCTAGGAATATATTTGTCTATATGTTAGCTATTTATATAATCTTAGGGGCTGTATTGATTACTTTTCTCATTGCTGTGACATCGAAGCAACTTAAAGGAAGAAGGGTTTGTTTTGAGTTACAGGTTGAGGGGTCCAGTCCATCCTAGCAGGGAAAGCTTGGCAACAGGTACAAGAAGCAACTGGTCACATTCCCTCTGCAGTCAGGAAGCAGAAAGTAAACCGGAAGCAGCTGGGCTATAAAACTTTACTTCCCCAGTGAGGCTAGGTTCCACAACCTTCCCAAACAACACCATCAGCTGGGGACCAAGTGTTCAAGCACACTAGACTCTGGAGGGCATTTCACATTTATAAAGGCATTTGAAGTTGCTAGCTGCATTCTGTAATTCCCCTCCTCCATATAAGACAGAGGCTACACCAAGCAAGGGCAAGTTGTTTGCATTAGAGAATGTGCACCTTGAATGTTTCTCTTTGAACAAGCAACACTAGAGCATATGACTCTAGATGACCTCATCTCCACTTTATACCAACATATATAAACTCATAGCAGTGGGAGGATGTAAATTTAGACTGATGAGTTAAAGTGCTTTCCCTCAAGGGCACCTACTGGAAAGGAAGACAAAGGTATCAAGTATTTCTGGCTCATGATTAAAAAATCAAATCAGTGTATCTAGGGAGAGAAGTTCTCCTTAAAAATGGATTGCCATCTTTCATATAAAAACTTTTGGAAACTTAACCATTTCAAGGAGATGAGGAAGAACATGATGGATTTTGTTTTCTTTCCCTCATAGATGAAGCTTATTTTGAACACCTTCATCTCTGTTTGTTAGCAACAGAGCAGCCAAATAGATGTGTTAAAAAAAAATACTGGCAGGCAGTTCATTAGGTACATGTTGATTAGTGGAAGAAATGAATACTGAAAGATTTTCTTCTTAACGTGTGTGTGTGTGTGTGTGTGCGTGCGTGCGTGCGTGCGTGCGTGCATGCGCCAGAGGACAAACTTGAGTGCTGTCCTCAGAGAATCATCCACCTCAATTTTTAAAAGTACATATGTATGTGTGGTGTCATACATATATGTATGTATGCTCCATTTTCTCCTTCCACTATGTGGGTCCTGAGGATCTAATTCAGGTTGTCAAGTGTGGTGGCAGGCACCTTTGCCTGATGAGTCTTCTCCCAAGATTTTGGAGTTATTTTGTTTTTTGAAACAGTCTCCCTGTAGCCCCATCAGGTCTGGAACTTGCTTTGTAGACCAGGCTGACCTTGATCTCACAAAGATCCACCTGTTTCTGCCTCTGGAGTGCTGGGATTAAAGGCATGTGTCAGCATGCCAGGCCTCCCAAGATTTTTAATGAAAGGTCATCTGATAATGTTATTTATAGTAGGAGATCTGCAGACCATATGAATGACATGTGATAATTTATGCTTACATTTTTTTACTTCCCTTGATACATAAAATTATATATGTATATAATATGTATATATGCTTTTTAATTGATTATATATATGTATGTGTGCATATGTTACCAGGCAGGAATTTGACACATGGAAAAACAGAGGCCAAGAAATTAAGTCTCAAATAGTACAAGCTCATGACTGCTAAAATAAGAAACCAGGCTTCCTGACTTCTGCATCAGATTATCTCCTAAGTAGGCATAATGGGATAAGTGAATGATGGGTTTCTTTCTTTCTTTTTGACAGGGGCTGCTGAGAATGATAATTGGTACCAGCATTGTCCCCTGGTGGCTTCTATATAAATATTTTAGACTAGAAAGTCAAACAGAAACTGAATATATTCCCAATGAAATGAACACTTAGTTCTTCAAATGAACACAGAACCACACAAACAGTAAAACCTTGTCCACACAGATAAGATGAAATAATCTTTTGTCTGAAAGAGATTAGAAGTCTTTGTCTGCTGGACTTCCTCATCCAGTAGTGAAATCTACAAGTGTGCTGTCCAACCCAGTAGCTACTAACCGCAGGGACCACTGAGCGCATGAAATGAGGCAGGCCCTAAGGTGGCTAAGTATAGGTTATTTACCAGGTTTCTAAACTGGAGAATGAAGAAAATGATAAAAACTATCTCAATAATTTTTAGGCTAATTATAGGCTAAAATAGTAATACTTTAGGCACATTAGTTCAAGGAGAATGTATTGATTAGTCTGACCTGTTTCCATATAACTAACAGAAATCCTAAGCTATGCATTGGCTTATGTGTGCAGCTCACATTATTTTGCTCTATTGGACTGCCTCTTGGTCTACAATATCCTAGAGAGCTTTGAGTTTATGCTTAGACATCACTGAAGACAGAGACCATGTATCAGCTCAAGAAAATAGTGGAAATTGAGGCCTGGTGACTTGCCTAACTTTTTCCCAAAGTGAAATAACAGCTTCATATTTCTGAGCTATTTGTGGGCAGCAGACATCACAAAGCAAATCAAAGTTTTTTCCCTAGAGTCCACCCCTAGTCCATCAACCCAAATTAAAAACTCTTTCCTTGAGGGCAGGAGGATAGGCGTGGAAAGAAGAGTTAGTGTTTATACTTAGTTATGTGCTCGTGTGATGATGGAGCGCTCACAAATTTATCCCAGTCCATTCACCAGAACAGAACTGGCTTCATGGGCATTCATGTGATGTGTGTTGTGGCCCAGCACTTGGTTAAATATTCTGCTGTGAAATTCTTAATAACCTCATCTTTGAACTTGTATTGTACAACTAAAGCTCTCCAATAGGGCAGTAGAGGCTTTAGTAATAGAAAAGATGCCATTGTATGTTGTCCTCTGTTCAATGTCACTCCATTGGCCTAGATTGTAGCCCCCCAGGAGCATAGAATTCAAGAGGACCCACAAGGCATGGAAACCCAGAGATAACTCAGAATAAACATGAGGAAACCCATTGTGTTTCTAACCGAAGAACCCAAGGCACCTTGTGTCACATCTGACCCCGACCCAGAAAAGAAGGCAATGACAGCTTTCTTAGGAGAACCAAGGTGTTACCAATCAGCTGGTCAGGTGCTTTTGCTCTACCTGAATGGAAATCAGGGGTAGGCAAAGTGAAGCTCTTCAAGCGCTGGCCTTTGGCAGCTTTTGCACCCGTCATCATTTGGCAGCAGCAAGCAGAGGCAGTATGTGATGTCACTAAACCAAATTACGGTTGTGCCTGAATAAAGAATCTCTCCGACTCTTACTGTTAGTTTAAGAGTGGGCCGCAACTCAGAATTTGTTCCTTCAGAGCTCTCAGAATTGTGGTCCCAAGCCAGACTTTTCTCATGCCTTCATTCTAACAGTATCTAGGGCACCAACTGGAGGAACTGCAAGCTTGGGTCCACCCTTATCAGAGAATCTTGCCCTGTGATCTCTAGGCCTAAAATAGCTCATATACACAATGTCAAGCATTCTCCTTAATTCTCACTGTCTTCGATGAGGATACAAATAAGGATACACTGCTTCCAGTACTTCGATGTGCTAACTCAAGCACACCCACATTCATTCACTATCTTGGGTGGAGAGCAAAGTGGAGTCCCAAGGGATCAAAGTAAAGTGCCCAGCTCACAAGAGCACATGGCTCAGTGAGCTTAGCTAAAAGCCATTAGTCCGGATTCTGTCCATATTGTAAGTTATTCCTGCAGCAGCAGACAGGTGGGTTGCACTCTCTGGTGTTGAAGCTCTTGTCGGGTCTTAAGTGCATGACTCTTGACCCTACAAGTGTTATAGCTCTGATGTGAGTCTAGTGTACCAGGATTGTAGCTCTGGTAAGTGGTAGTACTCCTGCTTAGGCCTAGGAGGATAGAATTCCTCAGTGCTTGACAGTTCTACATCTTGCAGCTTCTGGATGTAGGTATCGGGATGTCTCAGCCTTTGATCATAGCCAGTGTTACAGCTTGCTGTGGCCACTGCCATGGTCGTTAGCCCTTCTTTATCACTATAGCCACTTCTGCCACTGTTGGCCATGGGTCCTGTGGCTCTGTTTTATCTGCGATTGTCAGTGCAGCCTGCTACCTCACTGGTTTTATGGCTTGGTCTGCTGATCATCCAGATCTGCCTCTGCCACTTACCAGACCCAGAGGTGCCCGTGGCTCTGCTTCTGCTCCTTGTCACAGCTGCATGGTTCCCGTGGTTCTCCCACTTTGGAGAGAACACTCCACAGCTCTGGGTCCCTTCAGCCGTCAAAGCCAATGCTTGGCTTCTGCGGTTCATTGTGACAGCCGATTCACAGTTAATTGCTGCTGCCGCCCTACTGTCTCTGCTGCTGTTGTGTCCCTGTCATGTTATAAACTCATCCCTGTGTAGAAAAAGGTGATAAAAGACTACATGGGAGAAGCCTTTATTGAGCCAAACTTTTTTTTAACTTTTCTCTAAAAATAATTTTTATTTTTATTTTATGTGTACAGGTATATTGCCTGCATGTAGATAAGCGCACCCATGTCGTGCCATGCCCGCAGAGGTCAGAAGAGGCTGTCGGATCCCCTGGGACTGGGGTTATGGACAGTTGTTAG
This sequence comes from Nannospalax galili, assembly GCF_000622305.1. Lineage (NCBI taxonomy): Eukaryota > Metazoa > Chordata > Mammalia > Rodentia > Spalacidae > Nannospalax > Nannospalax galili. The sequence goes on from NW_008330588.1 coordinate 536,139, forward strand.
CTGCCATGTGGGTGCTGGGATTTGAACCCGGATCTTCTGCAAGAACATCCAGTGTTCTTAACCACTGAGCCATCTCTCCACACCAGAGCCAAACATTTTGATATCAGGGAAGGCAGCATAGAGAGTCTCCCAGCTGCCTGATAAGTAAGGAAGATAGCTTGTTTGTTCAACCACAGTAGGGGCATTTGCATCACTCACAGCAAACTGCCAGTGCACCAACCACAGAATTTTCCCTTCTGCACCAGATACTGGTCCCATGCTAGGTCAAAGGAAGTGCTCTCCCCCTGGCCTGGGTGAAGTGGTTGAAGGGTTATCTGGAGTTCACTGGGGCTTCTGAGAGAAAAAATTCTGGTGCAAATTGTTTGACAATCCATCTTCAGAAGTCACAGCAAGTAGCTGTGATCATCCTGCAGTTTCCTCCAGGTGCTTGTGGAATATTCAAAATGGCTGCTGCTGGCCTAAGGCAGTCCAGTCATTTGATGATAGCCCTTTTGCTCAAGGCGGCCCAGCACCAAGGGAGAACCCAACTCTGACCAACTAGACCATCAAATTGTACCGTCCACCAACATCTTTGCTTCCTTAGAAGAAAATGAACTTCAGAAACAGTACTTATAATAAGAACTTAAAAAACTTATTATTAACACAGTGATTCTAGCATAGCCAAAAAGCATATCTGAACTTCTTGACAATCTCATGTGAGATAGTTTGTTCCTATAATTTAATCAGAGGCATATTGAATCCTAAGTACATTGTGATAGATTAAAAAGTAGCCATATGATGATAGGGTTGATCAGGAGAAAGCAGAGTTTATTAGCAAAGGAACACATGGGACAGATTCCCTTCCGGGCAGGGAAAATGTCTGCCCCAGGTTGTGAGCTGGGGTCTTTTAAGGGGGAGGCTTCTGCTTCCTGCAGAAGGTGGGAAGATGTATATTTTTTTAAGTTGGGTGGGGGGAAGTGGGAGAGCAGGACTGTTAAAACCTGTTCTCTTTAGAGATCAAAGGAGAAGCCCGCTGTGTTGGCCAAACAGTGGAGAAAAGTCTGCTTTTCTTGACTTCAAAGACCAAGGTGCTTATCAGCTAGGTTCCCTTTTCTCAGGAGCATGAGAAGTCCTTGGGATCCTGTTGGTGAGGGGGCAGGGCTATCTGAACCTTAACATTCCTGCCTTTTGTGTTATACCATAGGGGGTGCCGTTGTCGTCTTGCTACTTACTGCTGGACAGGGTCTATGTGAGGGGGGCTGGATTAGGGATTGGTCAGACAGCGGGGGTTCCCTCTTCATGCATCTCAACAGGGTTCTCAATGGTTGACAGGCACTTGTGTACATGTGGAAGGAAGGAAAGTAACAACTGATTAAAATTAGTAAGAGTTAGTTTTTGGATTTGGTCCTGAAAATATCTGAAGAGGCAAGAAGCAATGGTTAGCACCAAAGTAATAGCTCATTTTTCTTTTCTTTTCTTTTTTTTTTTCTGCCAGGGGTGAACTCAAGAGTGATGGACTCAGGGTTTGTTTTCAGGCATTTTGATAGCTGTCGGAGTGGCTAGAGCCAGTGTCAGTT
>NW_008330588.1:537904-539631 GCF_000622305.1 Nannospalax galili
TTCCTTTGAGTGTTTAAGACCATACTGTTGGCCCAAATAAACCAATTTCTTTTTACTCTTAAGGTTGTATGAGGATTTGGTCCTCAGGGGTCACATGGGCTTGGGGGAAGCCCCTGGCTCCTCAGGCTTTTATTTGCCAGTTCCATCTGTATGAAGATAAGTCAAAAGGTCTTGCTTGACCAGGGCTGCACTTGGAAGCATGGAGGAAATGTTTCCTCTGTGTTGACCCTCCTCTTTGCAGACTGGACACTGGTTCAAGTCCATCTTCTGAGGTCTCCATGGCCTCCCTGAACAAGAGGACAGGTGACTCACCAAAGCTGAAGGACATTTCAAGAGATGTGCCATAGCCCCTGGAACCTGTTTAACCTTGGAGGGCAAGGAACAAACATTTGTCCCTTTAAGTCCCTCTGACCAGATTAATATAGGCCTAAGAGTCTATCTATTAAACATCCAACAAGGTTAGTTACACCAGTCTGGTACATTAATTACCATGTGCTATGTAGATAGAGCTTGGGCAACATCCTTAAATAAACCTTGACTAGACATCCTTAGACTAGCTGACTAAGCTATGACCTTAGAAATTTAAAATTATCTATATATTATCTTTGTCTCATTTCAAATTTATAGAAACTAAGGCAACCCCACACAGACTTTCATCACCTGCCCAGCTCTCTCATTAATCTGTCAATTCTGGAAATATCCACCCATCATAATTAAGCTCAGTAAATCCTTCTTTAAAAATGTCTCCATTCTCATGTCCTTCCAACGTCCTCTAATTTTCCATTTTCTTTTTTTAATAACCATGAGACACAATAACATTAACAAACAAATTTTTCATCTGTTGTGAGAATTCTTTTCCTGGGGATACTAAGCAATGTTTTTCCCCTTTTCAGGTTTTAGTATCAAACCAATGTTTGATTACATTAAAGTTTTTCTAGGAAAACAATGAATTTACTGAGCTTACTTACAGAGATGACTGGGGGGTTGCTGAGGTATATGAGTGACCTGAGAGTATTTACATTGGAAAGCCATAACCTAGCACGGATCAAGCCTTCTCTTCATAGCCTTTTCCAGATAGCATACTTTAGTCTTCCCCAAGACCAGGAGACCATGTGATTAGGGTCAAATTACATACAGTTGGCTGGGAAGAGCAGCTGGATACTCAGGTGAGGGTCCAATGACCCTGGTTACCCCTCCTCCTTTAATTAGATACTTAAGTCAACAAGTCCAATTGTGATGATTTTTTGTTAGTGGACACAGCTGAAGTCAGGACGATGGTAGTTGACTCAGAAGAAAGTAGTGTGTAGCATCATCTTATTAAAAGAACATGGAATCTAGATTATATCCATAAGATAATGTAATAAATTAATATTACCCATGTACATGTTGTGTTTTATAAGTTTTAGGTAAATATTTTACCTTATGTAGTTTAAAGAGTGGTCTATGAAAACCTTGCTTTAGGTGGAAAAAAGCAATTGGTACATAAACATTATCAAATTGATGTTTACAACCTCCAGCATAATCAATTAAGGAAAACTGTGCTATAACCCTGTTCAGACTTTATAACTGTTGGAGTGGGAGAGATGGGAGGTGTGTCCTGCCCATGAAGAGATGGAGGGGCAGAGGTATTGGAGGCAGGGCCTGGCATCAAAGTAGAAGTTAGATTCAGGAGGGATAAATGGGTTATTTGAGCTAGAAGCCAGAATAGGGGAGACTAGGGAATATTT
>NW_008330588.1:539909-540715 GCF_000622305.1 Nannospalax galili
GTATTCTCTAACTCGTACTGAGGCCAGGCAGTGGTGCACAGGAGCTTCAGGCATTTTGGCCTGATTGTATCTGAAAGTTCTAGTTGTTTTAAGGATTTAAGAATATAAGCAAGAGGTCTGAGGCCCTCAGACTTGGAATGAGTGTTCCCCACAGAGACAGATTACATAAAGAGCACAGAGGAGATAGAGAAGGAACTGAGCAAGCAAGTAGGAGGAGACAATGAGGATAGGAACTAAGCAAGCAAGTAGGAGGAAACAATGGGGATCCTCTCTTCACAGGGAGGGAGGCAGGGTCAAGAGTTCAGGCAGGAAACTGGGGAGGGAGTAGGATGAAAAGGTTTGGCATCGGTCATGCAAAACGAGAGCAAGGAGAACCAGGCACCAAAAGAAAGCATCCATTTTTGGTTGCACGAGTTCGAGTTATTTTCAAGTTGTTTCCAAGTCCCAGAAGGTGGCGTCCCACAATTAGATCATCAGGGAGAGGAAAGGCGAGATCCTGTCCTGGACAAGAAGTAGTACGTGTCCCTATCTCTGGAAATAGCGTCCTATATCCAGAGAAAGGAAGGAGTTTTCCGACACACGTGTGATTTTGAGGCAAGCAAGAGGACCAGAAAACCTTGCAATGAGAGTGTGGCATGACCAGCCAGTAGATGGAGACAGAGTACAAAGAATGGGATGGGAGAAAAGCAGAAAAAATGCAGTGAACCAGAAGGGAGGGAAGTTTGTAGAACAAGTTGATCCCGAGGTTTAGTAGAGGCTGAGGGAAGATGAGCCCCAGAAGGGTGGTGGTTTAGTAGAGGTTTAGT
>NW_008330588.1:540887-541866 GCF_000622305.1 Nannospalax galili
AAAACACTTTGAAGTACATAAACAAAATGAATACATATTTAAACACTGTGAAAGTAAACTAAAAACAAAAATGGTATTCAACAAATAGGATCTTACCATACCAACTTGGATGTCGTTTTGTATAGGTAATTAGTAGCCTAAAGAAAGAGTTAAGTTTTCCATAAAGATTTGAGGTAGAATCTTTTCTTTTTTTCTAAGAGCTAAATAACTGAAGGAAGTTAATAAAACCTTGTAGGAGATAGGAAAGATAAAAGGAAACATTAACAGATTAGATTAAGAATAAATAAAGTTTAAATAGTACTGAAAATAATTCCATTATCTAGTTTCATTATAGACAGTAATACAGGGGGACAGCTTGAATCTGGAAAAGTCTTGGAGAACACATCTTGAGATAATAGGCTTGAGCCTGAAGTAGGAGGGCCAATCCCATCTTCAGAGTCAGCATCTCAGGGAGCTCAAACAGCACTTGGCAATTTACCGATATAATTAATATTACCCTGACATTATAACTAGAAAGCACTCAGGGAGTGATGGAGCGGGAACATAAGCAAGCATAGAGCATCTGAGTATCAGAGAGAGAAATAACTCTATTCAGAGAAAAACAGGCTTAGAATCATAATGTAGAAAGGGGAGGAGTTAAGACCAGTAGAGATGGCATCTCAAGCATCTCATTCAAGTAGACTATTACTTTTTACCTCTCATTGTTGTAACTATGTGTTGGTAGTAGCTTGTCTCTTGTAAGGTTTTGGCCCTGGAGTACAGCAAATTTTCATATGCTTCACAGGTCTAGTCATCACAAAGTGTCAGCTCCCTTTGCACCTTGAAGGCAAATGGCTTGAAAAACTTTGTTTCCTTTAGAAACTAACAAATATACTGTGTAAAACAGTAGTAATTTATAATAGTCATTTTTAGAAATTCATAAAAATAGCATATAAAAGATGTTAAAATCCAAATAATTCCTTTGAAATTACCAGATAAA
>NW_008330588.1:542038-551743 GCF_000622305.1 Nannospalax galili
AGAAATAGGTCCTAAGCGATGTTAAATTTTAAACTACCATTGTGTAGATCTGGCATTATTACCTTAGTTTGAACTAGAAATGCATTGTTTATTTTTATGACATCATCAAGAAATGAAAACAAAATAAATTGTAAGAGAATCCTAGGCACCCCTGATACCAGTAGATTAGGCTTGGTATAAAAGAAGAAAGTACCTTCAGATATATATGTATATGTGACCCAAATAGAAAAGCAAATTAAAGAAATCCATGTTTCTCACCAACCATTGTAGCTGTGAATGCAAAGCCAAGTTCTCAGGATCTTAGTTTGTAGACAGAAGCTATGCTGGAAAAGAAACTCATGAGGGCAGCAGAAGGAACAGGGCATATTAATCAGTGTTCATTGGTCTGAAAGCATATGACTCGCCTGAGCCGTGCCTGTGACCTTTTATGTACAGTGAAATTTAAGATGGTTAGGTCTAGTTAGAAAAGTAGGCACCTGAGCACCAGTTGCTTGATGCCCAAGAGGGCCTAAGATCAAAATTTCGAGCCCCTTTGCCAAAGAAAAAGTTTAGGAGAAAAAAGGGCTTTTAAAACCTTTTTTGTTTGTGCATGGGGGCAAGCCGCCTGAAATTGTTTAAATGATCCAGCAAAGTCACCCAGCTGGTTTAGGCTGGTTGGGTCAAAATGGGGAGAAAGGGTCCCCTAAAGTGTTCTTAGCCAAATTTATAACAGAATTTAAGAATGGGCCCAGCTGGAAACTTATCATTTAATTAGAATGTTAAAGAAAAAAATTCCCAGGTTAGGCAAGCTGGCAATCTTGGCAGCTGCCTGGAGGTGGCAAATAGCAGGAAGGAAAAAACAAAGCCTTGGGGTCATGCAGGTGCAGGCTTCAAGCCAGCATGGGAGGTCAGACACGTGGCAGGCTGGCAGGCACACGGCAGGGTGTAGAAAGCTTTAGTATGGGAGGGGGAGGGAGAGGAGAAGGATACAGAGCATTTGTATGTGTTGGATTGAATGGTATCAGAAATCATCTGGAGTAAAGTGAGGAAGAAAGGCAGTGGAAGAGGACAAAGATAGGAAAAAAGGATGGAGGACAGCAGACCTTGCAGGCCCATGGCAAAGGAGGCAGGGAGGGGGCGGGATGCCGGTGGCCAGCGGAGGGCAGGGGAACAGAGGTAGGGAATGGATGAAGCAGGTCCACCCTGGAGACCAGACTGCTGTCTGGGAAAGGAGATCAAAAGAAGACACAGGCAAGGCAGAGTGCGTATCCCAGTGAGGAGAGCCAGGAAGAGGTGAAAGGGCTAGGGAGAGGAGGAGACAGAGAAAAGAAATGTACCTGAGAGCCAAGTTAGTGGTGTTGGAGAAGTCCAGGTGGGTCTTTTGAAGTAAGAACCCAGTTTTAGCACCATCTGATAGGTAAAAAGTACCCATATGATGAATAGGGTTGATCAGGAGAAAACAGAGTTTATTAGCAAAGGAACACATGGGGCAGATTCCCTTCCAGGCAGGGAAAATATCTGCCCCGGGTCGTGAGCTGGGGTCTTTTAAAGGGGAGGCTTCTGCTTCCTGCAGAAGGTGGGAAGATGTTTTTTTTTTTTTTTTAAAGTTGGGGGGGGGGGGGAGAGCAGGACTTTTAAAACCTATTCTTTTTAGAGAAATTTCCTTCTGGGGAGGGAAAAAGTGTCCACCCACAGGTTGTGAGCTGGGGTCTTTTATAGGGGGAGGCGTCGGGGGGAGTGCAGAAGGCCAGAAGAAAAATTTTTTTTTAAGTTGGGGGGGGAGTGGGAGAGCAGGACTGTTAAAACCTGTTCTCTTTAGAGATCAAAGGGGAAGCCTGCTGTGTTGGCAAAACAGTGGAGAAAAGTCTGCTTCTCTTGACTTCAAAGACCAAGGTTCTTATCAGCTCAGTTCCCTTTTCTCAGGAGCATGAGAAGTCCTTGAGACCCTATTGGTGAGGGGGCAAGGCTATCTGAACCTTAACACCTTGTATCAATATCAGTTCTAAAGGCAAATATTAAGAAGTGAGCACCAATTTCAAGACCTCTAGAGTTGGCTGGTTTCATTTCTTGACAGTGCTTTAGTCTTCTTTAGACTTGAGTTTGGCAATATGGTCATAACCATTGAGGCTCCAAACTTCCTCAGGAAATGCTTCCATTTTCCCCCCTACAAAGTCTGCTATACTGCAATCTCTGAAAAAAAATTCCAAAAGGTTGTTCCAAGAATGAATTGACACTTCTGTATTACTGACCATTGTCCAAAATTACTACTCTGAACTGAGCAGATCTGGTGGGTTTTGTTGCTGTTGTTGTTTGAGGGATTTAGCCTGGAGCCTCACACACACTAGGTAAGTGCTCTACCACCGATCTCTGGTTTAATAAGTTCTGCCAGATTTTGTATTTAAAGAGCCAATGACCTTAATATGTAATAGAGAACAAATAAGGAAATATTTATTGAGAATGTACTAAGTGCCTACTAGCCATCAGAATCTTATTTAATCACTTAAAGATTAAGTCATGAGTAAGAAGTTATCTTCATCTTTTTCAGGTAAAAAAAAAAATGAGGGTCAGAGCAGTTAAAGAGTTCATTGGTCTTCACAGCTAAAAAATATCAAAGCTGGGATTTGTAGAGGGTGGGGTAGTATCTGATTCACAAGTCCAGGTTATTTCTTCTATAGCAAATTGACACTCCAGCCTTGTCTTCTTAAAGTGCTCTGCAAATTAAGTCAAACCTCATGATTCACACAGAATGTTAAATTTTTCTAGTCTATTATCTAGGCAGGCATCTGCTATACTAAGCAGAAAGTATGTTTCATTTAGCTTAGTTTGACCCTGGAGTTTAGTGGTTAAGGACTAAATCTCTCCAACCAAATCCCAGAAGGTTCAAATCTCTGTTGCTTAGGGCTTCAGTCTGTACTCCCTCATTTTGACATTCAGAATAGCTGCAGCACACACCTCACAAAACTGGACAAGGTAATCCCCGGAGCATACTTAATGTCTTAATGTTTAGCGCACAGCAAGCTCTTAATAATGATGTGTTGATACTGAAAACATAATGTGTTCGGAGCTTGCTAAGATGAAAGCTGCCTTCTATGCTCTGTGATGGAATAATAAATCATCTATGGGAATCAATGCACAATACCATCAAACTATGGTGAGTCATTATGAGAGGCCCTCACAATGAACTTCTGAACGAACTTATGACCCAGTGAACTTTTAGGGCCAAAGCATTCACAGGTTACAGAGTTATTTCTAGCTTTGGCATATTTTCACGTAAAAGGATCAAACATATTCATTTGTAAGACAGGACAAAAAGGACTTCTACCAGCTAGCCAGGTGTGTGGGTGTGAGTGAATGAGAGACAGAGAGAGAAAGAGATAGAGAGAGACAGAGAGAGAATGAGAATTGTTGCAGAGGGAGAAGTGAGGAAGAAATGCATTGCTGGCTAATTTCTAAGTGGCAGCAGGCACTCGCTCTAGGCTGCACCTTCTGTGGATGATGGGTAGAAAGATGAATAGGGGTTCATAGCAGGGAGGGATGTGGTGCTGTGGTGTGGAAGCGGGACAGGACCCAGCAAAGATGCACCTGAGACATTCCAATATATACCCTACCATCTCCTCAAAAGACTTACTCAAACTTTGTCACCATGACCCAATTCACAGCAAGATGCTTCTCGTTTTATACCTCTAGGACCTTCCAGGCTTGACCTCCCTTAGATCCAAGACTGTAGTAGAAAGAGGGATGAGGACATGTGGAAGGTGCCACGGTGTCCACCGAGGTCACTGCAGTTACCCAAAGGGGAAGGATGTCGTTAGCATTCCAAGATCCATTTTCCAGTCCAATAACTGACAAAACTCTTTTAGAATCCCCACATCACTTAAAAAGGATATTGCTTACTGCTTGTGAGTTTCAGATTCAAAATTATAATTCCCTATCATGTCAGAAAATCAAAGAAAGCATGACATCTAGAGTTGGAGAGAAGGTGCGGGCGTTCTGGAGTTGGTGGCAATGACAGCTATTCTTTATCAAGCATTCACCATGGAAGTAGTTCACACAGAAGTAATGGGCTTGATCAGTACTATGATTTGGATATGGCTTGAGTTTATCTCCCAGGGGTTCAAGGGCTAGAAGGTTGGTTCTAAGTGTGGCAGTGTTGTGCTAGGACCTTTCAGAGGTTGGGCCCAGTGGAAGGTGGTTAGGTCATGAAGGCTCTACTCTTGAAAGAGATTAATACAAATCTCATGGCACTGGATTAGTTCCAACAAGAGAATTGTTCTAAAACAAATTTGGTAATTTCAGCTTGATCTCTCTTGCTTCCTGTTTCATCCTGTGATCTCTCCTGCAAGTGCTCAGCCACTGTGCTTCCTTTATCATGAGGACTCCACCAGGATGTTGGGTGACTCAGGGCTTAACTGCTGTGCTGTTCTTTATATTATAGTGCAAGGGCCTGGGCTGTTGATTTACTTATGCTATTTTAATAGCTTCAAAAAATTACAAAGCCCTCTGGGACATTATTTTTTTTCTTTCTCGTAATAAATTTAAATGGCTAATACGAGGAAAAAAATCATATAGAGGAAAGAAAATCCTGAGAAACCTAAATTCTTGATATTTTGTTATAGTCCTTTAACACAATTTCTCCCTCTGATTTTCTTAAACTTCAGAAAATATTTTATTGGCCTATTCCAACATAGGAGTTTTAAAGTATACTTTAAAAACATAAAGAGCTGAATGTGATGGTGCAGGCCTTTAATCCCAGCACTCAGGAGGCAGAGCAGGCAGAGCTCTGTGAGAACCTGGTCTACATAGCAAGTTGCAAACCAGCTGGGAAGACAGACCCTATCTCAAAAAACAAAACAAAACAAAACAAAACAAAAAAACCTAACAACAAATATACAGTATATAATATGCATTATGTTAAACATATAATATCTATATTACTGAAAACTGTAACTTGTGAATCTAGGACACAATGGATTTTCAGATTTAAATCAACTGTGTATTCAACACTCTCATCTGTCTGTGCCATAAAACTATCTCATTGCAAAACCACCCACTATTATCCTCATTAACATCACAGATTAGTTGCAAGTCTCTGATTTTTTTGTAGGCACTCTTCTCTCAGCCTGAATTTTGTCCTGTGAGCTTCATTCATGTGGTACATATAAAAACCATTTCTTATGAATGGCTAGTAGCAAATCTTTTAGGCTCCAAGGGCGTACATGTCATCTGTACTATGTGCTGTGGGTACTTAACTCCGCCATTAGCCAGCAAAGGCAGCCATAGACAATATGGAAATGAACTGGGTCATGTGTAAAGGACCATTGGCTGGGTTCCATGTGTAAAGGACCTTTCTTTATTTATTTGAAAGAAGGTCTAGTGTGTTTTCATCTCAAGAGTTATACATTTTCATAACTGAAGCATCCAAATTTCTTACAAGGTACAGTTTATTTTGAGCTAATAGGAGTCTATGTAAAAATTATCCTTTAGGCATTTGGTCTTTTCTGCTTCACAATTATTTATATTAATTATTTCCTGATAATTATTAAGCTTTGTAAAAGAGAAATCACTCTTCGTGTATTATTCTGGGGAACGTATTCTCCAAATAAGATTTGTCAAAAAATGGCAAGACAGATTTTATTCAAGACTGTTGTAATATGGGACAGACTGAATTCAAGTGGAGACTTATAGCCAATGGGCAAGGTGGAAAGTCCATGAAATTTACTAAGAGGAAATTTGCCTGGTTTTATAAGGAGTTTGAGGTAGGGCAGAAGAAATTAATTAGATATTACTGGTGGTGAGCAGGAATTTAACTAGATATCAAAGAAGGAGAGGAAGTCAAGAGAGGGTAATGCAGCATATGTAGAAGGAAGGAAAGGGAGACTACGGGGAGAAAATACACCAGCTGAAGGGAGGGAGGGTTGAAGGAGGAGGCGGAGGGAAGGGAGTGAATGAGAACAAGGCACAGTGAAACATGCGTATATAGGTGCTGTGATGAAACCCAGTACTTTGTATGCCCGCCGAAAAGTGAATTAAAAAAGAGGATGAAACAATCCCTTGTATTGCACTATTAGAACATTCCAAACCACTTTTCCAGTTTTGATTGACGATGGACAAACAGTTGCCTGTCACAAGTCAGAAAATGATGAGTTTGTCTCTGGGGAAACTGAGTACCCAGGAAAAAAGACAGAGATTCACATTTAGGTGTTATCCAATGAAAAAGTCGTTTGCTGCCCAGTGACCCTTAAGTGAGAGCCAAACTCGGAATAACAAGGCTGATTAGTGCAAGATTCAGGGGAAAGCACCTGAGAAAGCTGTGATGTCCTCAAGAAAACATTGGAGGGTATTGCACCCATTCTGCTTGGATGCTGTTCTATTAAAGAGGAACTTGGAAGAGATGTCATAGAGTGCTCCTGCTAATTAAAATATATATAGTATAGCTGTCATGATGAGCTTCCATGTCAGCTTGACACACCCGATAAGAGGGAGCCTCAATTGTGGAATTTCCTCTATCAGACTGGTCTGTGGGCATGACTGTGAGGCATTATACTGATTATTGAGTAATGTGGAAGGGCTCAGCCCTGGGCAGGTTGTCCTGTGTTTTATACAAAAGCAGACTGAGCACAGCCCAGAGGAGTAAGTCAGTAAGCAACATTCTTCCATGGTCTGTGCTTCAGTTCCTGCCCTGGGTTTCTGCCTCACTTCCCTCAAAGATAAACTGTCACTTGGAAATGTAAGATGCAATAAACCCTTTCTTCCACAAGTTGTTTTTGGTCAGAGTGTTTTATCACAGCAATAGAAAGTAACTAAAACAGTACCAAAGAAAATATTGTAGAAAATTAAAATAAAAGGACAAAGAACAGCTGCAGAAAAATAACAGAAAACAGAGGCAGAAAACAAGAAAAGGAATATTAGATCATTCATATAGGAGGTCTGATAGCCTGTCCATGGGAGTAGGAGAAAGAAAGTACCAGGAAAACAGAGCAGAAAGGAGTGAGAGTGGGCTGGAAAGATGCATCAGTGGTTGTTGCTCTTACAGAGGACCCAGGTTTAGTTCCCAGCACCCACTTGATCACTCACAACTGTCAGTAATGCCAGCCAGTTCCAGGGGATCTGGCACCCTCTTCTGACCTCTGTGGGCACCAGGCATGCCCATGGTGCAATTGCATACATGCAGGCAATATACTCATACACAAAAATAAAATAATAAAATAAATCTTTAAAAAATTTTAATGAATAAGGTTATTGCAGAACATTTCCATGATGGAAGAACACAAGTTTTCAAATCAGGTGCAGAGAACCATCGATAACCAAAGCAAAGAGAAAACCAAACTGATTTCAAAGCTCAGGGTTAGACATGGTAGAAATATTCAGAGAAGACAAAAGATCATTTTTCAAGGAATAAGAACGAGAAAGCCATTGACTACAGTGTCGTGGATGAGGAAGAAGGGAATGAAGACTTCAAAATCCTGGGGAGAGCTTTCCAGGCAATAGTATATGCCCAACAAAATATCAGTTGTGATGATGGAATAAGTACATGGTATTCTTTATAAGTACTTAAGACACCCTCACATCTCATACCTCCTTTCTTAAGGTTCTGTGGCAGGATGTGTGCCAATGAGGAGGAAAACAGGCTCAGGAGAGAATCCCCATGAGGTGGTCAAGAGGGATCTGGAACAGCATGTGGACAGTGGTTGTTGACATGAGCCAAGAGCAGCAGGCCCCAACTTGAGCAGAGGAAAGTCCCCAGCAGGACTCCAGGAAAGATTGGACTTGGTAGAGTAGCCATTGGACATAGGAATTTAGGGGAAAAATGTGGGCAGGAACATGATCCCAGTTAGCGGGAAAGATGGACATGGTATTGACAAGGAAGTTGCACAGATAGAAATGGAAACGAAGAGGAAATCCAGAAAGTCACCAGGACTGGTGTGATGGCTGAGTGGGTAAAGGCTCTTGTCACTAAGCCTAAGGGTCTGAATTCAATCCCCAGAACTCATATGGTGGAAGAAGAAAACTGATTCCTGCTGAAAGCTGTCCTTTGACTTCCACATGTGCGGATGGTACACACACACACACACACACACACACACACACACACACACACGCTCTAATTTTAAAAAGAAAATCAAAGTAATGTTACAGTAAGAGGAATGAGCCATATCATTTTGTGATATCATAATGTAGCCATGTAAATCCTAGCCGGATTAAAAACAATTTACAACTTGAATACTTAGTCCGATTAGGGGAAGGATGAAGGAAAGCTAAATAGTAACTTAAAGTAGCACAGAATCAACAGGTGATATCTACAACTGAGTGGTTTTTAAAATGATATTTTCATCTATGTGTATGTGTGTGTGTTTTCTGTGTGTGGGTGTCTATAGAGGCCAGAAAAAGGTGTTCAAGTCCCTGGAGCTGGAGTTACAGGCAGTTGTGATCAGCCCAATATGGGTACACTCTCCATCTCTACAGCCCCTGATCAAAAGCAGTTTAAGTGGGGCCTGGAGAGATGACTCAGTGGTTAAGAGTACTGGCTGCTCTTGCAGAAGACTTGGATTTGGTTCTCAGCACCCACATAATTGCTAACAGCCATCTGTAACTCTATTTCCAGGAGACCCAACACCATCTTTTGACATGGGTGCACTGATGTACGTGTATAAAAAACACTAATATACATAAAATAAAAATAAGTAAATAGAAAAAGTTTTAAAGCAGTTTAAGGCTTTTCCAAAATGATCCATAAAGGTAAATATATGAAAACAGCCCAAAAATGTAGAAATAATTTACCTGTGGGACAAGGAGCTGTGGAAAGAGGGGAAAGAGTGAGATTGTAGACTGTAGTTTTATTGTGTGTTATTTCTTTATTCTTGAGTTTAAAATATGCTCCATAACATATGCACCAGCTCCAGTGCTGGTGAGGATGTGGAGAAGGGGGAACGCTCATTCACTGCTGGTGGGATTGCAAACTTGTGCAACCCCCACAGAAAACAGTGCGGAGAACTCTTTTTTTTTTAATTAATTTATTTTTAATTTTTACAAAAACTTTATTGAGAATGTCATACATATATATATAAGGTGTTTTGATCTAATCCATCCCCACTCCCTCCCCTCCAACATTCCCCCCTCTGAAGAGGTAACCCTAAAATGTTTTAAGGATTAGTTAAGAGTTCTCAAATACTTTTGACATTTTTGGCCTTTGGAACAGAGTATATTCCTAACAGGCCCAAGGACATTTTGACTTTTATCCAAGAAACTGGCTACGTTTCTTTAGGGTCTTTTTTTACCCTAACTGTCAAGCCAATTCCTACCTCCTATTCTTATCACACCATCCTCTGAAAGGGTTACCCAAATTGCCAATAGGGAATAGGGATGCTGACTGCTCTGGCTTCTTCCATGCTGAACATGGACGCAGGGTAAGGCAATTGGAGTACCCCTTTAGTGGGTCTATCTAAAAGATTCTCAAATTGCATAACTCTTGTCTCTAAGGGGAAAAGAAAGTCCTTTAATCACGAGTAGGAGACGTGAAGGAGAAGTAAAGGCAAGAGTAATTAGCATTACAAGTTCTAGACAGGGAACTAGAAAAAAAGAACAGGGCAATTTTCAAATGTTCATATGAGAGTCCATTGGAGTTTCTTGAGAAGGGCTTCCAAAAGCATCCCCCTATTGGGCTCTTCCTCATTTTTATTTTGTCTTCAAAGGCTGGACTAGTTGGCTGGGAAGAGTGGCTGGATACTC
>NW_008330588.1:551862-554526 GCF_000622305.1 Nannospalax galili
ATAAGGATTTGGTACTAGGATCCACATATGAGGGAGAACATACATCATTTGTTTTTCCAAGTTTGTGTTACTTCACTTAGTAAGACGGTTTCTAGATCCATCCATTTGCCTGCAAATTTTATTATTTCATCTCTCTTTACTGCTAAATAGAACTCCATTGTGTAAAAATACCAAATTTTTGTTAACCACTCGTCAGCTGAGGGACACTTAGGTTGCTTCCATCACTTAGCTATTGTGAAAAGAGCAGCAACAAACATGGCTGTACAAGTGTCTCTACAATAGGATGAGTCCTTTGGGTAGATGCCAAGGAGTGCTATAGCCGGGTCATATGGTAGGTTCATTTTTAGTTTTTTAAGAGTTCTCTATACTGTTTTCCATAGAGACTGCATGAGTTTGCAGTCCCACTAGCAGTGCTAAATCTCTGTCAGATGTGTCACTGGTGAAGACTTTTTTCCATTCTGTGGGTTTTCTTCGCTGGTGAAAATTTTTTCCCATTCTGTGAGTTTTCTTTTCATTTTTTTGATTGTTTCTTTTGCCATACAGAAGTTTTTTAGTTTAATGAGGTCTCACTTGTTGATTGCTGACCTTAATTCCTGAGCAACTTCTGTATGATTTAGAAAATCCTTTCCTATACCTATACCCTGTAAGTTACTGCCCATATTTTCTTCTAATAGTTTCAGGGTTTCCAGTTTCACATTGAGGTCTTTGATCCATTTGGAGTTGACTTTTGTGCAAGGCAAAAGATAAGGATCAAGTTTCATTCTTCTACAGGTGGAGATCTAGTTTTGCTAACACCATTTGTTGAAGATGCTGTCTTTCTTCCATTGTGTATTCTTGGCACCTTTGCTAAATATCAGGTGGCTGAAATTGCGTGTACTCAGGTTTGGATCGTCAATGATGTTCCATTGATCTATGTGTCTATCTTTGCCCAATACCATGCTGTTTTTATGACTATGACTCTGTAGTATACTTTGAGATGTGGTATAATAATCCCCCCAGTGTTGCTCTTTGTGCTCAGGGTTGCTTTGGCTATCTGGGGTCTTTTGTGCCTCCATATAAATTTAAGGATGCATTTTTCTAATTCTGTGAAGTATGTCATGGAGATTTTGATTGGGATTGCATTGAATCTATATTTGTTTTTGGTAGGATGGTCATTTTCACAATATTAATCCTTCTAATCCATGAACATGGGAGGTCCATCCATCTCCTGGTGTCTTCTTCAATCTCTTTCTTCGATGTTTTAAAATGTTCATTGTAGAGATCTTTGGTGTCTTTCATCAGATTTATTCCGAGATATTTTAATTTTCTGTAGCAATTGTGAATGGGAACATTTCCCTGTATTCTTTCTCAAATTGTTTGTTATTGGCATATAGAAAGACTCCTGATTTTTGTAGATTGATTTTAGAACCGGCCACTATACTGAAAGTGTTGATCAGTTCTAGAAGGTTTCTGGTGGAACTTTGGGGATCTCTTAGGTAAAGTATCTTATCATCTGCAAAAAAAGTGATAGTTTGACCTCTTCTCTTCCAGTTATTACTCCTTTAATTTCCTTCTCCTGTCTTAGTCCTGTAACAAGAGATCCAAGCACTATGTTGAACAGGAGTGGAGATAGTGGACATCCTTGTCTGGTTCCTGATTTTAATGAGAATGCTTCCAGTTTTTCTTCATTTAGAATGATGTTGACTGTGGGTTTGTTATATATGGCTTTACTTATGTTGAGGTATGTTCCCTCCAGTCCAATTCCCTCTAGGACTTTGAACATAAATGCATGTTGAACTTTGTCAAAGGTCTTTTCTGCATCTATTGAGATGATCATGTGGTTCTTGTATTTGAGTTCGTTTATATGATTAATGACATTTATTGACATGTGTATATTGAACTATCCCTGAATTTCTGGCATAAAGCCTACTTGATCACAGTGAATGATCTTTTTGGTGTGTGTCTGTATGCAGTTTGCAAGTATTTTGTTGAGAATTTTTGCATCTATGTTCATTAAGGCTATGGGTCTATAGTTTTCTTTTTTGGTTGTGTCTTTACCTGGTTTGGGTGTTAGAGTGATGTTGGCTTCATAGAAGGAATTTGGGAGTTCTCCCTCTGTTTCTATCATTTTGATCATAATTTAAGTAGTATTGGTTGGAGGTCTTCTTTAAACGTCTGGTGGAATTCTGCTGTAAATCCATCTGGGCCTGGGCTTTTTTGGGAGGCTTTGTATTACTGTTTCAATCTCCTTATATGTTATGGGTCTGTTTAAACCGTTGATCTCACCTTGGTTTAACTTTGGAGGTTCCCATGATTTCAGATATCCATCCATTTCTTTTAGACTTTCAGATTTAATAGAGTATAGGTTTTTAAAATATTTCCTTATAATGGTCTGGATGTTTTGGGTGTCTGTTGTGATGTTTCCCCTTTCATCTCTGATTTTGTTGATTTGGATTTGCTCTTTCTTTGGGTTAACTGGGCTAAGGGTCTGTCTATCTTGTTCAGCTTTTTAAAGAACCAGCTCTTAGATTCATTGATTCTTTGTATTGTTTTCTTTGTTTCTATTTCATTAATTTCTGCTCTGATTTTTGTTATTTCTTCTCTTCTGCTGGGTTTGGGTTTCATTTTTTCTTACCTTTCCAGTGCCTTGAGTTGCAGTGTTAGGTCATTTATTTGGGTTCTTTC
>NW_008330588.1:555118-559191 GCF_000622305.1 Nannospalax galili
GTTATCTTCTTGGTTAACTGTTCCTTTGCTCAGAATGAAGTGACCCTCCTTATCTCTTCTGGTTAGTTTTACTTTGAAGTCTATTTTGTCTGTCCTTGAAGGTGAGATTGGTTTTTTGCAGACAACAAAGAGATGGATTTTGTTTCTTAATCCATTTGCTTAGCCTGTGTCTTTTGACTAGGGAGTTCAGTCCATTGATATTTAAGGTTATTACTGAAAGATATGTATTGGTTGCTGTCATTTTGATTGCTGTTTGTGTTCTCTGTGTAATTTTGTTGTTTCCTAGATTATATCTTTGTTTATTTTCTTTCGTTGCCCTTAGGGTATAGTTGTTTCTCTCTCTGTTCTCTGTATTGCTTCAAGTATTCTTCGAAGGGCTGATTTTGTGTACATGTATTCTTTCAGGCTATTCATGTCATGGAAGAATTTCCTTTCCCCCTCAATTATAATAGACATTTTTGCTGGGTAAAGTATTCTGGGCTGGCATCTATTGTCATGTACAACTGGAAATACCTTGGTCCAGGCTCTTCTGGCTTTCATAGTTTCCATTGATAAGTCAGCTGTAATTCTGATAGGCTTTCCTTTGTGTGCGATTTGATTTTCTTTTGCTTCTTTCAGTATTCTCTCTTTGTTCTGGACAGTTATAAGTGTTTTTACTATGCTATGTCGTGGGGGAGTTTCATCCTGTCTATTTGGTGTTCTCTGTGCTTCCTGTATTTGTATGTGGATGTCTTTCCTTAATTTCAGGAAATTCTCTTCTACAATCCTGTTAAAGATCTGGTCAACGCCATTAACCTGAAATTCTTCTCCTTCCTCTATTCCTGTGATCCATAGATTTGGTCTTTTCATGGTGTGCCACACCTCTTGCATATTACATTCCTATATTTTTAAAATTTTAACACCAGTAACCTGAAATTCTCCTTTCTCTATTCCTATGATCCGTAGATTTGGTCTTTTCATGGTGTCCCACATCTCTTGCATATTCCAATCCTGTGTTTTTTAAAAATTTTCCTTACTCTTTGCTTGAGTGGTCCAATTCTTCAACTTTATCCTCCGGTGCTGATATTCTGTTTTCCATTTCATCCATTCTAGAGGTGAGGCTTTCCCCTGTTTTTTCAAGTTGTCTTATTGAGTTTTGCACTTCCTTCATAATTTCTGCCTGAGTTTTCTTCAATGTTTCTATCTGTTTTGTGAATTCATTTAGAAATTTATCCTATCTTCTTTTAGCTCTTTGATTTGTTTGTTCATGTGTTCTTTAAATTTGTTGAATTCCTTGATCACATTTATGACTGTTCTTTTAAATTCAGTGTCCTAGGTTATCTCTAGGGAGTCTCCTTGTAGAACTCTTCTACAGGATTGGTAGGGTTTGGTGGGGACATAGTGTTTTGGCTTTCCATTTTATTATCCTTCATTATGGTTTTGGCTTGTGAATTTCTTTTGTTGTTTATGATTCTGATATGAGAATTAAGTTGAATTATGCTTCTGTTTGTATTATTTGGGTGCCTAGATTCTTTCTTTATTAGTTATGTAAATCTGGTTGGTACAGGGTTCAGGTTCTCTCAGGTTTATTTTGGAGGGAACTGATGGCTTCAGATCAGCTATTCAGGGGTACCCACAGAAGCCCAATTTAGGTTCCAGTCAGGTATGCTCAGGCTTCCTTCACCATGTGGGGGCAGGATCCAGGCTCTGTCAGGCAGTCCTGTGTGTTGTCAACTCTATGCCAGATGGAGGCCAGAGGGGTCCAGAACTTGGCACTCTCTGGAAGTCTGCTGAGATCCCAGCCTTAGCCTACCAAAGCCAGATCTTCCCTGGGGCCTTGGGAGGGGCCTCACAAAATCCCAGGTAGGGAGATGGTATGGCACAATTAGGGGAAGCTTACCACCACGTGGAAGCAGGATCAGGGGCTATCGGGCTGTCTCCTGAGTTCTCAGGCCCTCTGGTAGTTGGAGGCCAGAGGGAAGCCAGAAGCCAGCACACTCTGGAAGTCTGATGAGCTCCCAGCAAGCTACCCAGATGGAGGAGGTCTGAACCCACTCTCTCAGGTTGTCTGCTAGGATCTCAGCCTTAGCCTACCAAAGGCAGATCTGCCCTGGGGCCTTGTGAGGGGCCTCATAAAATCCCAGGTAGGGGGATGGTATGGCACAATTTGGGGAAGCTCACCACCAGGTGGAGGCAGGATCCAGGGGCTGTCAGGTTGTCACCTGGGTTCTCAGGCCCTCTGGTAGTTGGAGGCCAGAGGGAGGCCAGAAATTGGCACCCTCTGGTGGTCTGCTAAGCTCCTAGCCACTACCCTGATGATGTGGAGAACTCTTAAAAACAACTAAAAATGAACCTACCACATGACCTGGTTATACCTCTCCTTGGCATATACCCAAAGGACTCATCCTATTATAGAGACACTTGTACAGCCATGTTTGTTGCTGCTCTTTTCACAAGCTAAGGGGTGAAGGCAACCTAAGTGCCCCTCAACTGACAAGTGGCTAACAAAAATGTGGTATATTTACACAATGGAGTTCTATTCAGCAGTAAAGAAAGATGAAATAATGAAATTTTCAGGTAAATGGATGGATCTAGAAACTGTTATACTAAGTTAAGTAACACAGACTCAGAAAAATAAAAGATGTATGTTCTCCCTCATTTGTGGATCCTAGCACCAAATCCTTTTAAATTCCATGTCCTTTTAATACGATGATGCTGCACAGCAGTCTCTACTGCATGAAATAACTACCATCATCACAACTTCAGCTGTGCTTGATCACTAAACATGGTCACACTTGGGCTTGTTGTTGGTTGTGCTCCTTCATTAAAGGAGGGCCATGCAGGGTCATTGGATCCTCACCAGAGTATCCAACCACTCTTCTCAGCCAATTGTATGTAATTTGGCCCTAATCACACATGGTCTCCTGTATTTGGGGAGGGCTAAAGTATACAATCTGGGGAAGGATAGGAAGAGAAGACTTGACCCATGCTGGGTAAAGGCTTTCCAGTGTCCATACCCTCAGGTCATTCATACACCTCAGCAACCCCTCAGTTATCTCGTAAGAAAGCTCAGTAAATTCATTGGTTCCCTAGTAAAACTTTAATCAAACATTGGTTTGACACTAGAACCTTAAAAGGGAATAAGCATTGCTTAGTATCCCAAGGAAAAGAATTCTTATAACAGATGGAAAATTTATTTGTTAATGTTATTATGTCTTATAATTATTAAGAAAAGAAAATGAGAATGTAAATGACAGAAAAAATGAGAAAGGCTAAGCAAATGATGAAGGTCCATGTAGGTTTGTTATGATACATAAAGAATGAGACAAAAATAATATACACATAATCTTAAAATTTCTAAGGTCATAGTTTAGTCAACTAGTTTAAGGAACTATATATATATGTATATATATATTCAAGGTTTATCTGAAAACATTTGGGTTTTTTACCCAAGCTTTGTAGCACATGGTGGAACTAACCTTATCGGATGTTTAACAGCCATACTTTGAGGCTTATACTAATCTGGTCAGAGGGACTTAAAGGACATTTTTTTCCCCTTGCCCTCCAAGGCCAACTAAGTTCCAGGGGAATATGGAAAATCTCTCAAAATGTCCTGTAACTGTGGTGAGTCACATGTCCTCTTGTTCAGAGAGCCCATGGAGGCCCCACCAGATGGACTTGAACCAGTGTCCAGTCTACAAAGAGGAGGACCAACTCAGAGGAAACATTTCCTCCATGCTTCCAAGTGAAGCCAGCCATGGTTGAGTAAGACCTTTGACTTATCTTCACATAGGCAGAACTGGTAAAAGAAAGGAGCCAGGACCTCCTCCCAAGCCCATGTGACCCCTGAGGAACAGATCCTCAAATGACCTTAAGTATAAATATAAATTGATTTGTTTGGGCCAACTTTATGGTATTAAACACCCAAAAAGAAAGTCTAACCAATGAGTAAAGTCATCAATATATTTCTTTAAGAGCTCAAGGGATTGCACTTCTCAGACATTAGGCTTACGTCCATATAAAAAGTTATTTAGACAATTATTTCTTATTGATAATTTTGTTCCTAATCAGAAAGTGTTGCTTAGATTTAAGAC
>NW_008330588.1:559330-560851 GCF_000622305.1 Nannospalax galili
AAAAAAACCACAACCCTCTTTCACACCAACAACTATCAAAGTGCCTGAAAGCAAATCCTGAGTCTATCACTCCTTGGCAGACAAAAGAAAAATGAGGAGGAACCCAATAGAGAGATGATTTTGGAAGCTCTCATCAAGAAATTCCAATGGACCATCATATGAACATTTGAAATATGCCCTGTTCTGCCTTTTTTCTAGTTCCCTGTCTAGAATTTGTAATGCTAATTACTCTTGCCTTTACTTCTCCTTCACATCTCCTATTCACCAGTGAAGGACTTTCTTTTCCCCCTACAGATAAGATTTATGTAATTTGGGAGTCTTTTAGATAGATCTGCTGAAGGGGTACCCCAATTGCCTCACCCTGAGCCTCTGTTCAGCATGGAAGAAGCCAGAGCAGTCTGTGTCCTGATGTTTCCCTATCTGCAAGTTGGGTAATCTCTTCAGAGGATGGTGTAATAAGAATAGGAGGTAGGAGTTGGTTAGGAAGTTAGTGTAAAAAGATTCCAAAGAAAAGTAGCCAGTTTCTTGTCTAAAAGTTAAAATGTCCTTGGGCCTCCTAGCAACATACTTTGTTCCAAAGGCCAAAAATGTCAAAAGTATTTGGGAGCTCTTATCTAGTCCTTAAAAGATTTTAGGATTACCTCTTCAGAGGGGAGAATGTTAGAGTATCAGAAAGAAGAAATAGTACATGTAGTTATCAGAAAAAAGTGATGGGGAGATATGGGAGGGGAGGGAGTAGGCATGGATTTGATCAAAACACCTTATATGTTTATATGCCTGTATGAAATTCTCAATAAATTGTTTTAAAAAATAAAGAAATAAAAACCTGGAAAAAATATTCCATACATCTCTCTTTGAAGGAAAAGGAAAAAAGTTATATGGTGGTCACCTCTCTGTGCTTCCCTGGGCTTGTACAACACTCTGGCCTCTCTCCTGGGTAAGTCCACCACACCCTCCACACCTTGGCCCACCCAACCCCATTCACCCTCCCATCTCCCCTGCCTGAAATAGATATATGTTCTCCCTCATATGTGGATCTTAGAGCCAAATCCTGATAAGTGAGTATGTGTCCAGACATAACTACAGGAACCAGGACAATGGAAAGGAACAAGAGAGGTAAAGGAAAAGAAATAACCTGAAAGAGAACAGTAGGAAACAGGCCTTAATAAGGGAGATATGGATAAAAATTGGGTTAGTTTAAGGGAGGGGGGAGGGAAGGGTATACAAGGAACCTAGGGGATAAAGGGAAAGGATCTCAAGAGAGGTAGGACTGTGGGAGAAGGCTATTATTAAGGGAGAAAGTGGGAAAATGGGGGCACCTTAATTGGGGAAACCAGGACGGAGGGGTGAGACAATGTGAGAGATAAACAATGCCTAGCTAATTTTAAAAACCAGAAGAAACCACATTACTCCAACAACCTGCTAACAAATGTACAAATATATGTCTAGGTAAGGTTTATCTGAGGGCAACTGGTCTTTGCCCAAGATTTATCTACGTGACACACAGTAATTAAAAGTACA
>NW_008330588.1:561525-570618 GCF_000622305.1 Nannospalax galili
AGCTGACCCTCCTAAAACAAAGACCTCTAGATAGGCTGACTAGAGTCACCAGATAGACAAGTAGTGTGGAACGGCTGGGGTGCCGACATCACAGCAGACAGTAGCAGGGATAACAGAGTATAAGGGCGGTATATAGATAAATAAGATTGTTTGGGATGTTCTTTATGAAATACACACAAAAAATCAGCAAATTTTAAAAAATGAATTATATTTGAGGAGGAAGCATAAAAAGTTACATCATGTTAATTAGTAGAGGTGATAAACATTACCACTGAAATCTATCCAATGACTATAGACATACACAATTGCCAAGGATCCGAGTGCAACCAATTATGACAAGTCATAATCAGATACATACAAATTAGAGATGCATGTGCTTACATCTCAGTGTTATTAGTAAAAAAATGAGTCTTTCTGTAAGAAATAATATATTTTAAAATGAAATGGAGATCTTTTTTAAAGGTTAAAAATTCATTCAATGTTATGTCTTACAGGGTTTATACTGAGTTCAATATTGCATAACTGTAATAATTCAACAGTGAACCTAACAAATTTATACCCCCTTTTGAAAGAGATGTATCTTTGCTCTGGAAACTGTTTTTGAGTATGTTAAAGCTATAATGGAAAAAAAAAAAAAAAAAAAAACAACCCACAAAGCCCCAAAAAAGTTATATGGTGACCAGCAGGTGGCACTATTCTCTACCTCTGTGCAAGAATAACTTGTGCTCTTCCTCAGCAGGTTGAGGATTCACGATGTTGACTTGTATAAGCATTTTCCTTCTAAGAACACAAAAGCTCAAATGGATTGAGCTTAGCTAGATGACTGTTTGTTTCTGCAGGTCTAACTGACTACATAAACTGACATTATCAAATCATCTAATATGGTCCATTTTTCTTGGGATGTTTTTCCTCTAAAGCTGAGGTGAACTCACAAAGCTTCTCTCTTTTCCATGGATGTGCCTGCAAGGCAAACCAACAACTTTTCACAGACTCAGCTTACTTATTAACCTATTTCTGAGAGTTTGTTAAAAAGTACATTTAATATAATTTGGAATCTGAATGGATAGTGATTATAGGATCAGGATAAGAACTGGGTTGGCTTTACCTGATTCCAGTTGCAGTAGCTCTACATGATGGTAGAGCTGCTTGTTTTAGTGTGTTTGTATGTGTGTGTGTGTGTGTGTGTGTGTGTGTACATATTTTGTGTGTGCATGTTCATGTGCACATGGAGGGGGCAGATGTTGACATCAGATGTCTTCCTCAATCTCCCCACCTTATTTTCTTAAGACAAGATCTCTCCCTGAACCTGGAACTTGCTGTTTGGAGTAGATTGGCTGGCCAGCAAGTCCAGTCTCTGAAGCCTCAGCACTGGGATTCCAGTCACTCCCAGCTTTTACCTGGGTGCTATGACTCAGACTCAGATATCAACCGAGCCATCTCTCCTCAGCACCCCACCCCTCATTTTTGAGCCCAGGTCTTGTAGCAACACCAGGGATGAGCTTTTGA
Source organism: Nannospalax galili (assembly GCF_000622305.1). NCBI lineage: Eukaryota > Metazoa > Chordata > Mammalia > Rodentia > Spalacidae > Nannospalax > Nannospalax galili. The sequence continues at coordinate 563,032 of NW_008330588.1, forward strand.
GCAGTGGTTCCTGGAGACTCTTCACTCACAATTTTCTCATCAGCCTCTGTCCTGTTTGGTGTCTGAAGTGTGTCTGCTCTCCCCTGCTTCCTGCTCACACTCCATTCTTAGCACGTCTCTCTTCTGCAGGCACCTGTCAACAGATCTCCCCACCCACCACTGACAGTTTTCTCTCACTGCCTCCATGCACCCACTCACATCAGCTTCTCTGTCTCACCCACTCATGACTTCATTTAGCAAACTGTTTTTCAAGATGGTGTATTTCTGATGGAACTCCTCCACAGGCTTTTCCTTCTAGTCTATTTTTCTTTCTTGGGCTCTTGGAAGCTGTGTCTCTTGGTCTGTGAATGAGGGGCAGGGTGAGGATTCATACATGACTTTCTGTTGAAGAACTCCCCCAAGTAGAGTTTGAGTTCTTTCATCATCTGGGGCTTTCTTGGGGATTCAGTGACAACATTTCACCCTCTACATGAAGAGAGAATATACAACAGAGTACTGAAAATAGGAAAGAAAGAAATGAATGAAAGTTACATCAATACGGTGTGCACACCAAACATTTGCTGAATATAGAGCTTGAAGGAAACTGAAGCTGGCTTTTTATTCTGACATTAAGTAATTTTGAAGTCATAGGACCACCCCTAGAAAGGCAGGTGTCTTGGTTTGCCTCCAATTACTGTGATAAAAACACTCTGACCAATACCAGCTTGGGGTGGAAACGGTTAATTTGGCTTCCAGCACACTCCATCATCAAGGGAAGCTAAGGTAGGAAACTCAGGGCAGGAACCTGGAGCACAGACCATGGAGGGACACTGCTTACTGGCTTGCTTTCCCAGCCCATGTTCAACCTGCTTTCTTATACAACACAGGACCACCTGTCTAGGGGTGGCACCACCCACAGTGGGCTGGGCCCTCCCACATCATTCAACAATCAAGAAAATTTCTCACAGACGAGGCCACAGGCCAGTCCAATGGAGGCGATTCCCCTATTGAGGCTCCCTCAACCCAGGTGTGGCAAGGTGACACTAAAGCTATCCAGCACAAAGGGTTCACCTTAATTCATGCAAAAGAGCTAGGTGGGATAGCTAGTGCATTAATGAGATGGTGGGCTTTTCCTGCCTGGAGTCCCTGGCCCTAGTACAGTGCTTCTGGACCCAGCCACAGACATGTGGCTCTCTATAGATCTGCTGGTTTTCTGGACTCTTCAGAAAAGCATAACCTCTCTTCCCTGCTTCAAGCACCCCTTCCCATTGGTCACTCCGGTGCTGGCTGTCCTCTTCTTCCCTTTCCTCTCCTTTGTTCGTACTTCCGGAGCTCCCCTCCTGTATTAGAGTTTCATTGAAACATACCAAATTGCTTGTCATCGGTACTTTATTACCTGTAATGAAAGTATCACCTGCCCCATAGGTCAGAGGCCAGGCAGGATTGATTGAGTTCTCTGCTGAGGATTTTACAAGGCTGACATCTAGTTGTCAGGCTGCGGACCTACCTGGAGACTTTGGAAAAATCACCTGTTTCCAACTTTAATCAAGTTATTGGCAGAATCTACTTTGTTACAGTTGTAGAATGGAGGGCTTAGAAGTTCTTTTTCAACACAACAGGGTTTGAACCTATGGCCTTCAACATACTAGGAAAATGTTCTACTGTGGGGTTGTATTCCAACCCTGGTTTTGCTTCTTTATTTTGAGACAGGGTCTTCCTAAATTTCCCAGGCTGACCTTGAATTCACTCTGCAACTCAGACAGGCCTTGTGTAATCATCCACCTTCAGCCTTCCAAGTAGCTGGGAAGACAGGCCTGAACCATTCAGATAGGCACATCTTTGCAACTTGACTGTCAGCGGGAGCTGTTCTCAGCTCTTGGAGGTCACACTCGGGCTTTTTTCTTTTTAAATTAATTTTAAATTTAGCTTACAAAGGCTTCTTATAGCATATGCTGCATGTATGCATTATGATGCATGTATGAAGCAGTGTGCTTTGCTCTTGCTGACCCTCTCCCTCCCCCAGCCATCTCCCCACCCCCGCCCCCACCGACTTTTCTGTCATCTTCCTATCCCCAGGTACTTCCTTCTTCCCTCTGCTTTCATGTCGCACGCACGTACTCCATCAACCACTCCTCCACCACACCACCACCAACTACTCCAACAACCACTCCTCCACCACAGCCACCACAGTTGTTTTCCACCTACGTCTCCAATTTCTTTTTCTTTCTTTTTTTAATTGAATTTTTGCAATTTTCACACAATATAATTTGATGGCATTTAGATCCCCTCCCCTACCCCCACTTCCCTTACTGCCCCCCTACCTAGTACTCTATTACATATAATAAGGTCTATAGAGTCTAATTTGTGCCCCCAAATGTCCTTCAGTGTGGGTCCATCCACTGGAGCTTGGTTAACCTACCAAGAGTCCCATGCTTGAAAGAGACTCTCTCTGCCCCTCCCCGAAGTCATCTGTTGATACAATTTTCTTAGGTGACGTTGGCACTTCTTACCCACTTCCTTATGCCTATGCTGGGATTTTGTCTGGTTGGAGCTTTCATGAGACTTGTGCATGCTGTCACCGTTGCTGTGTGTTCATATGAGTAACTGACCAGCTGCCTGGAAAACTGTTTCCTTGTGGTCATCTACCACTCTGGCTCTTACAATCTTTCCACATCCTCTTTTGCAATGATCCCTGAGCCTTGGGAGACAGAAGTTGGATATGGGTGTCCTATTCAAGGATAAGCACTCTGCGGCCTTTTATTTGCACGTTGGCCAGCTGTGGGTTTCTATGTTAAGCACCATCTGTTGTGCAAGGAAACGTCTCTGGTGAGAGTTAAAAGATGCAATAATCTATGGGTACAACAATAAGCCATTAAGAGTCAGTTTAATACGATAACTATTTAGTAGAAAACTGGCATTAAGTTCTCTCCTATGTTCTGTGACCTGTTTTAGCCTCAGGTTCCTCAGCCTGATATCATTGTCAATAATGAGCTCTATCCTAAGAAGCAGACCTTAAATCCAATTAAAGAGTGTTTGGTTACTCCCATAATATTTATGTCATTATTGCGCCAGTGGACATAGCTTGCCAGGCCAGTTGTTATTATAGTTCACAGAGTTCACAGCCGGGTAAGGTTGATGAGTATTTTCTTCCTTCCGGTAGCATGCACAGCACCTTTCAGCACTAGAGATGAGGCCCTGAAGTCAGCACCAACTTCATTTCTCCTTGTTTGTTCTACAGCTCATATGTGTAGTATCTTCAGCAATAAGGTCTTACCAGCCAGTTCAGGTGGGTAACTGAGAACAGGAGCAATGGTCAATATTGTTTGAGGGTCTATGAGAGCCCTGGTCAACACTAGCTTTCCATTTTCAAAGCCTGTGTGAAAGCCTCTCAACACTTGTATTTGGAATCTAACATCTCTTTGTGCCAAGATCTAGAGAAAACTTTTTGCTTTAAATGGGATTGTGTAATTAGATTAGACTGATTTGAGTAATCTTGTCCTTTGGCGTATAACCAGCTGAATTTTTCTTTCCCATTTCACTGTGTTATAGTCACATAATCTCAGTCCTGCTATTTCATCACATTCAGTCCTACAAATCAGGTGGGAAATCTTGAGGGCTCATCTTTGGAATTTGGCTTAGCACACCATTTAACTATATACTTATACCCAAATCCTTACCTCAGGCTCAGCTTTCAGTAGAACCCCAAGTAAGATATCCCACACACAACAAATGACTGCTTTTAAAAATTCAAGTTGAGATTTCTACTGTGTCAAGTAAATTAAAAGTTTTAGAATCATTTTCTGACTTTTTTCATAGTTTGGAACTTATAAGAGAAGTAATGAAACCATAAAACATTTTACCAAGCTTCCTTAAGTGCATCTGAGCTAGTTGAGAGCCTAACAAAGGCTTACCTTTTGATCTGCTTTTTACAGTACACTCACTTCCTGTTTTATATTCTTGATTTTCATCACTAATACAGGAAGCTTACTACACTTATTTACTCCTTAAAGAATGCCTGGGAGATTTTATTAGCCTTTATAGCCAGAAACTAGTACACAAACAGTTTCAGTAATGTCTTAGGGTCACACAGTGATGGCAGAAATCATTTGAAAATCCAGGTTATTCTGATGCCAGGTGCTTGTTCCTCTAGTTTGTTGACCTTGACCATCAAGTTAACACACGGAGAACATGATAGAAAGGGGTTTCCGTGGCCCTCATTAGAGATGTACTTTAAGTGGTTGAGCTAGAGAAAACATGACATTGATATTACAAGGCACAGAACTGATTTCAAGCTGGGATGTGAGGCTCATATGCTAGCGCGCTTGCCTAGCAGGCATGAAGCTCTGGGTTCTGGAAGGAACTGTGCGTTAGCTCAGATAGATGATAGAAAGATGCAGTGCTTTCAGATGCTAAATATCCTTGTAGCACTGGATGCATCAGTCTGTTGTGGCCATCTTTGCAGTGAAGGAAAGTATGAGTCATATGGACATTTTAGGTCCTCGAGGCTTAGGAGTTGGAGCAGAGGTTTACAGCAAAAGCAGAGCACAGATCAACACAGGGAATACGGATTAGCTATTTATTGTTTCGTGAGGGGAGAAATCTGACAGAAGCTGTTTGAAGGAGAAAGGATTTATTTTGGTTCAGGGTTTCAGAGGATTTAGCTCATGGTCACTTGGTCCCATGCATTTGGGCATATCATTGTGAAGATGGGAGCATCTGGCAGAGAACTGTTCACTACATTGCTAACTGGGAAGAAGAAAAAGAAAGAGGAGAAAGAGGAGAAGGAGGAGAGGAAGAAGAAAAGGAGGAGTGGAGGGAGGAAAGGAAGGAGGGAGGGAGAGAGAGAAGAAGGGAGAGGGAGAGGGAGAGAGAGAGAGAGACACTCAGAATAGGGAGAAGATACTGCTTGAGTTCCAGTTAGGATGAGCTGTCTGCCTAAAAGATTTTACAACCTCCCAAAATACTGCCACCAGTTAGGGACCAAGTGTACAACAACACAGGAGCTCAGAGATTGTACCTCAGTCTACTCCTCAGCTCAGACCTTCTCTTTTCTGGGTTCATTACACCCAGTTGAGTCCAATACACAGGAACTGGGATATGGCTCATTTATAATGAAAGCATTGTGGAGGCTCAGCTCTGAGTTTCTCTACCTGAGTCCTGTCGTGCCTAAGCTCCCTTGCTATGTTCTAAGAAAGCACAGTTTAAACATATTTGCCAAGGTAACCAACATGCATATTAAAATGTTCTAAGAAAGCACAATTTAAACATATTTTCCAAGGTAACCAACATGCATATTAAAATTCTCAGCAGTTGCAGGACTCAGTGTTTGCATCCTCCTCAAATTCTTTTGGTGAAATCCTAACCCCCAACATGGTGATAGGAATTGGGAACTATATTAGTTACTTTTCTGTTGCTGTGATAAAACATCATAACCAAGGCAACTTATTGAAGGAAGAGTTTATTGGGTTTATGGTTCCAGGAGATCAGAGTCTATCATGGTGGAGGAGGCATGGCAGGAAGTAGCTGAAGCTGAAAGCTCACATCTTCAAGCAGGCACAGGAAGAGGAAGAGAGCAAAACTGGAAATGGGCCATGGCTATGAACTCTCCAAGCTCTCCCCCACTAATGTGCTTCCTCCAGCAAGGTAACACCTCCTAAGCCTCCGCAGTCTCGCCAACTGGGGTGAAATAATGAAATATTTAGTCAGTGGGGGACATTCTCCTTAAAATTACCACAGGAACTTCGGAAGGTGGTTGGGTAATGGGGTGGAGGTCTCATTTGATGAGATTAAGGTCATTATAGAAGGAAGTCTGAGGATCTCTTACACTCACTTTCTGACACCCGAGGACATAGAAAGACTGGCTGTCTCCAAGCCAGGAAAGGAGCCCTCGTTAGACACTGTATCTGGGACACCTGAAACTTGAACTTCTAAGCTTCCAGAACTGGGAGGAATAAGTTCTTGATGTTCAAGCCAGCCTACCCCTGGCATTCTATTACAGAAACCAGTAGAAAGACAAAAGAGTTTCATTGAAGAGAATCTCAAACAAGAGAATCATGAGTAGTCTGGTGTGGTGAACATACTTGTAACCCCAATACTCAGGAGGCTGAGGCAGGAGAATTGCAAGCTCTGAGCTAGTGTGAACTACATAGCAAATTCAAAGCCAGCTGGGATCACATGGCCAGACCCTGTCTCAGAGAGAGTGAATGAATGAAAGCCTGAGACATGGAATCTCATTGTGAGAAACAGTATTACAATTGGGTTATTGAAGTAGCTATAACAGGGAGGTGGGGGTATCCAGAAGATTGGAAAAGAGCCCATTTTTAGTGGTTATAATCTTTTAACAGTAGTTGGAAGAAAGTTTGGGAGCAGGACCATTCCGATATCCTTTATTTCTGACCACATGAGAACTACCTACTGCCTTCTCTGTTAAAGATTTAGGAGAACAGAAGAAGGAAGGAATTCAAAGAGTAAGAGTAAGAGCCTGACCTACAACAGGCAAGGAACGTACTCCTTTATTTAAAGAACATAGCAAAGGGCTGAAAAATCCTTCTGAGGATGAGGACATCTACATTGAAGTGTGGGAGAGGAAGTGCCAGGCCTAAGCACAGGCTGCACTAAAAGAACACAGCTTCTGCTTTGAGAGCACAGCGTGCGCTTCCACAAAATAGCCAAACTACAATCTGCCCGGATGAGGAGATCCTGCCCGGATGAAAGGATCTATCAGGAAGCGACACACCAACTTATGGGACACTGGGGGCAGGGGGAGAGGTATATACGGCTTGCACTTCCCAGCAATAAACGAGTCTACAGCACCTCGCCTAGTCCCTGCTCTCATCTGGCTCCCGGAGTCTGGAGTCTGTGTGTTGACTCCGCACCACTCACCCCAACCCTCGTTCTCTGCACTCTATCCTGGGCTGCACCCATGAGGAAACCTGTAACATCGAAGGAAGGGACAGTTTGGACTTATATAGGAACACCACTGAACAAAGCTGCAAGAGTTAACTCTGTGCCAGAGTCTAGTGTCCTTGAGGGCCTCTCTCCCAAGATTATTTTCTCAGGCAGGCGAGCTATCTTAGGGATCTCTTACACTCACTTTCTGACACCTGAGGAGACAGGTTGCTCCTATTATAAACAGTCTCCCATCTCCCTCAGTCCAGGGATTGACCAGTTGATAAGACTTGAGCAAGGCCAGGCTGCCAATTTAGGACCAGTTGGCCACTTAAAGGAATTTATGTCTTTATATTGCTTTCTTAATTAGGCTCGTGGCTTGTCACACATTCTATCGTTCCATACCCATGCAGCCAGATTTCCTGTACCTACTATCTTAGTCTATTTTCTGTTGCTTATAACACAGTATGACAGAGTGGGTAAGTTACAAAGAGCAGAGGTTTATTTAGGCTCATGGTTCTGGTCCAAGGTTGAGGGGCCACACCTGGTTATGACCTTCAGGGAGTGAATTACAGATCTAATCAAACTATCTCTTGCTATTAGATACCTGTTCATCCATTCATGAAGGTGGAACCCCAGACACTTCTTTCTTTTTTTCTTTTTGAACTGAATGGAGCAGCAGTTTGTATGCAAGCACCAAGTGAACACTCTATGTATTCA
>NW_008330588.1:571851-576038 GCF_000622305.1 Nannospalax galili
TTCTAATCTCTATATACATGACTATCACTGGTCACAGTCACCCACCTTCTGAGCTCCTCGGCATCTGAGCATGAATACAAACTCGTCAGGTGGACAGCCTTCGTCTCCCACTAGAGCCTCCATACTCTGCTATCTCTGCCACTGTCCACTGTGCTGTCAGCACCCCCATCCATTCCCCCCTATCTGCCCTTCTGGTAAATCTAGTCAGCCAGAGGTCCCTGTTCCAGGAGGATCAGCTGTTCCTTATCAACGGCAATCCATTGTCAGTATTCCTTTGGATAGAATTGGGGTCTGCTGTTCATGTTTCCAGTAGTATGTTGGGTTACTGTCTGGTAGAGCCTTTATCTATCCTGGCCAAGAACTTGACTGAAGGTATCGCCTGACCAGACACTTCTTAAAAGCCCCACCTTTCAATACCTCACAATTGGTATTAAATTTCAACATGAATTCTGGAGGGGCAGCAATACAGTTGGCATCTTCCTGCTAGCTTTCTGGCCCCTTTGATGCTCCCCCATAATTTTATTCCCCCACCATCTATTTCAGTGATTTCCGGATACATCTCCCAGAGAGGCCGCATGATGACCTGAAGAGTCCTTTATAGGCATCGGTGAGACTTGAATTCCAGGCCTCTGTACTGTCATCACTCATTAGGGATGGTGTTATGGTTTAGATATGAAATGATCCCCACAGAAGTTCACGTACAAAGACTTGGCCCCCAGCTGGAGGACCCAATCATTGAGAGTGATCAGCTCATAAAGGCTGTGACATCATCAATGGATTAACCCACAAATGGAGTCCTAATGTTAAGGCATTTTTGGGAGATAAGAGAACTTTCATGGATGGGGCCTTCTCTGGAGAAGTAATTCGCTGATTCACTGAGATCATGTCTTTGGGGGCCATTTTCTTGACCCAGAATCAATCACTCTCTCTCTCTCTCCTTTCTTTTTCCTCTCTCTCCTCTCTCTCTTCTTGCTGGGTTACTATAGGATATGCTCTCAGATTCCCTGCTGTCTTGATATACCCCACCACAGGCCTTGCAATGGTGAATCCAGACAACCTTGGGTAAAAACTTCTGGGATCATTAGTCAAAAATAAGTATTTCCTCCTTTAATTGTTTCTCTCGAGTATCACACTAATGAAAAATGCTAACCCAGATGGAACCTGAAGAGAGCTAGTTCTCTGGGTTTCTATTAAGATGCCTTTTCTGTGTCCTTAGCACCAACATTCTAAAATTCAGCACTTATTTTATAACTATTCCATTTCCACTCAAGATTCCTACCTAGTTCAACTAGAGTCGAAATATTCCAAAATATGGGTATGCCCATGGTGAGCCTCATGGACTTTGCCAGAAAGCTTCTTAGAAACTCAAACTACTCCAGACCTGCTGAGTCAGAATTTGTATTTTGTTGCAGTTCCCAAGCAATTTACATAGATAGCTGAAGACTTAGACCTATACCACCTGACTGACGGAAGGGCTTCGCACCGAGTTCAGAGCGTGGGAGCACAGTTCCCGGTAGTCTGAGGAAACAAGTCCTGCCTGACGCAAAACCTGGACTGTGTCCAGTAGAATCAAGGAAGACAATATTTCATGTTACAGTTTTATCACTGGCATCAGTGACCTCAGAGCTTCCTCCTGATGCTACATGTGGAATAGTGACACTGTATAAGATACAGGAACATGTCTTTCACCCTCAACCAGAAGCCAAATACATCTCCTGCGATAAAGGAGAACCTGGTGAAAATGAGATCAAGTTAAAAAAAATGGGCCTAGTCTTTCCTGGCTCTTGGAGAAGTTATCCACCTATAAACACCCTTCTATACTCTCTCTGTCTTCTCATTTCTCTACTCCTTCTCCAAATGAGTACATGTTGGTACTATCCTTTGCTTCTCTCCAACTTCTTTGGACTTGGCATTCTATTTTTGTCCTGAAATAATGTTGACTAAATGAGATGGTTATCAAAACCTAGTCAGGTGGCTGAGACACCTGCAATAAGAGCCACATGGTGTCCAGCTGATCATGTGACAGCAAACTAACGCAGCTCTCCACCTACCTGTGGGTCCCCTGCACAGAGCACCTAGATCTCTATGTAAACCCTGCATGTAAGGGTGAGAAGTTGAATTTGGTCAGTAATGGAGAAATAAATGCTAATTTTCATGTTCTCTTAAGTAGCTCACAGCCCCAGTCTGCTCATCACAGTAAAGAGAGAAACAGACACTAGTTTTCAAACATTCTGAATAAAAAAAAAAAAAAAAGAACACGCTGTAATCACCATGAATGAGCATTGATGAAATGTATACCTCCATCCCTCGGAATTTATGTGCTCTTGCTTGACTTCCCCTGAATAAGGTTTTGAATCTGATGTCCAAGCCATAATAAATAGGAAAGAAAAACAACTTGGTATACATACGTAATCGTGCTCAGACTGCTCTTTTCAATGGGGGATGCAGTTTAAAAGCAGAACCTCTTCACACACACACACACACACACACATCACTCACACACACATATACACGTATACATGCACACACCCCAATAGTAGTTCGGAATCATTCTGCATAGGGGCAAAGATTCATACCCATACTTATTTTTTGACCTTGAGAACATTATTTGATTACAATTGAATAGTCCAGTTAATACACATAACAATAATGCCAAATTATGCTGTGACTGTGAACCCTGACAAAACATTGCATAAGGGGACTTCTTTGTCAGAATAATTTTTGCCACATTATGGTGTCCTTTCCTCTGTATTCATCTCTGCAATTCATTTCTCATGTTTTCCAAACTGGCTATCCTTTGGTGAACTTCAAGCATTTTCATTATCATTTTACTAATCTCCATAATTATAAGCTCTAAGGTTCTAGAAGCTTCCATGTACCTGGTTCAGGGATGGTGATTACCTTAGTAAATAACGCTAAGAAAAGTGAGATTTGGATTTCAGCCTAAAGCAATGTTCTAGAATAGCTGCCAGGTGCCCACTGGAGCAAGGGTGGCTTACGCAGAGAGCAGTGTAATTCTAAAATCACGTTCAATGGCGTTTACAAAGTTCCCAACTAAGAAGATTTGTCTCAAGTCAGAAAGATTGACAGAACTATAAACGCAGAACATTGTGAACTGTAAGGGGAGCCCTGCCCTCCTGGGCCCACTTGGCCTCCTATGCTCACTTTCCTTCCACAGGTGTGGCAGTTCTTACTGACAGGCCAGATATTGAGGCAGATGAATGAAATAACCACATGTAACTGATTTTAGAAATGAATATTTTTCAAGTTAATATGTCTAAAGTTTCTAGATCATTTGTTTTACTGCTACTGAAAGCAGTTGCAAGTCAAAATAACAGCTTAGCTGGGCATTGTGGTGTATACCTGTACTTACCGGCTACAGCAGAAGGATGGTGAGTTTGAGGCAAGCCTGGGCTACATAGCAAGATCCTAACTCAAACAAACAAACCAAGGATTGACGATGTAACTCAATAATAGAGTGCTTGCCCAGCATGTAGAAGGCCTGAATTTGATCTGAAGAACCAAAATAAACAAAAAACCCAATGAAATAAACAACCCCCAAACTTCCAGTGCTCTTTTATTAGTGAAAGCTTAAGAAAGAAGTTCATCTAAGTCATAAGACTTGTAAAAAACCAACAGCATAATTTCTACTTTATTCATAAATTTCAGATAGCCAGTCAGATCTAGACCCACTGCACTGCGCTAGTCCCTGCAACTCTCCACGGCCAACCAAACCATAGACTAAACATGGGCAGAAAGCAGATGCTGAAAGAGAGAGAATGCAATTAGCTGTCTAGACCCACTGCACTGCGCTAGTCCCTGCAACTCTCCAGGGCCAACCAAACCATGACTAAACATGGGCAGAAAGCAGATGCTGAAAGAGAGAGAATGCAATTAGCTCTGTGCTTAGGGATAGAGACCTGCTGGATTCAGGGTGGAGAGGTCTTTGTGGCTGAAGGTTCCCAGGTCACTGCGGGGTAGATGGCGTTTTACTTGGGAAGTCAGACAGGGCTCCTCCCACCTGAGGGCATGACCTTAAACAGTCTATGTGTGGCTAGCTTCCTTCTCACCTGCAACATAAAACATACAAGATGGCTGGAGTAGATTTTGGGATAAACCTGGTAAGAGCTCAAAGGCAAATGTATTAGCATTTTAAGTTAAATTTTGCTCTGCATTGGGACTGTCTG